>NC_056666.1:136085398-136386914 GCF_018350195.1 Panthera tigris | reverse complement strand
GCTGGTGGGGTGGGGTGGGGTGGGGGGCACCTGGTATTGTTTGGAAACGCCTGGGGCTGAAGGTGTGGGTGGGGTCTCCCGGCGTGGCTGGGTGTGAGGTAATCACTACTGTTGGATCCTGCCCGACCCGAGCCGAGGAGCCCCCTTCCTTGTAGTGTGTGGTTGTCATTTTTTTTCCATGAAAAGACCCCTCCCTTCTTCGTGCCGGCATGATTTCATACCATATTGTCAGCCAACACCCCCCCTCCCCACCCCAATCTGAGCTGGGAGTTTCAGAGGGGGTGACAGCCTTGGAGATTCTACCCTTGCCCCCTTCCTTCACCACTGGGGAGTCCCAAAGTGCCAACATATCCCCTCTAAGGTCACAGAGCAGCAGGGACATGGCACCCCTAGGGGTCCGGGCCCCTCAGCAGGCCACACCCTGAGTCTAGAGAGGAGAGGAAATGAATCCGAATCCTTGTTTTTTTTTGTAGTTACCTTAGCAGAAGACTACGTGTCCCCTCAGGAAGCAGGTCCCAGCCCAGCCTGCCCCAGGAATGACCTTTCCTGGAGCGAGGGTGGGGTGCCTTGGAAGTAGGGACGGGCCAGGAAATGGGTTTCTCAGGTTTCTTTTCTGATAAGGCGTCAAGACTCAGTGTTGAGCAGACATCGAGGGATCCTCATGAGTTCATTCTAGCGTTCACTGAGCACCTACTGTGTGCCAGGCTGCGTGCCAGGCCCGCCTGCCACCTGGCCCAGGATGTCTGGGATGGGAGGGGTCTGACGGACCATCTGCTCCAAGCCCCTCCGCCCAGTTTGCTCCCAAGCTCCAGGCAGCCCCTCCCCACCTCTCTGAGCACCTTCTCTCCTCTGCCAGGCCCCGCCCCCGGGAGCCCAGGGGGCCATTCCCTGAGGCCGATCCTAATGAATTCTAGCACCTGACATTTCCGGAGCTGCTTACCCTGTGCCAGGGCCTTTATGCGCTCTGTCAGTTCCATTCTGACTTGGCCTGATAGGAGTGTCATCTCCGTTTCACAGATGAGCAGGAGGTTCTGGGAGGGGGGAGGCTCGCCCCTGGAAAGCCAGTGAGGAGGTGGCAGGGCTGGGGTTGACCTGTGGCCAGTCTGACAGCAGAGCCTGCCGTGTCCCTCCACTGCTCCCCAGATGTCCCTGGCCAGACCTCGCTGTGCCTGTCGCCCTGCATCTGGGGAGGAGAAATGCCCCGTAGTTCCCGTGTCTCCTCTCCGGGCACGCGGTCCCCACTCCCACCCCCTTCCCCCCTCCCCTCCTCCCTCCTGCCTTACCCACCCCCCAGCCCCCGTCCTGAACTCCTGAACTGAACTCCGTCCCTGTGGCGCTCTGATGCTCTGTGCTTTTATGCCCGCTCTCTTCTCCTCCCCGAAGGCCACCCCTACTCCCCTGCTCCACACACACCTACAGGGGCCTCTCCAGGCCTCAGCTCCAATGCCACCACCCTAGTGACCCCACCTCCCCTTCCTGCGCCACTGCCTAGGCTCTTTGTGCCCGATGCATGTCTTCTGGATCATCAGGCTGATTGTGGCGCTGTAACAGTCTGTGTGACCGGCTCCCCGGTTAGCAAGCGAGCCCCTTGAGGCCACTGCCCAGTCTGTGACTCCTCAGTGCCCAGCACAGGGCACGTGCAGAGCGGATACCCAGTAAACATTTAGCAGCCCCAGGGAGAGGCTTTCTGGACGAGCAAATAAGGGTATGGGTGTATGGAGAGTAGAATCTTGGCCTCTTAGAAGGGTGCACTCTGTCCCTCTTTCATTTTTCACAAGAGAAATGCTGTGTTCAGAGAGGGCCAAGCTGAATAGTGACCTAATGCCAGAGTAGAGTCAGGACCCAGTGGGTGGCCTGCCCACCCAGAACGCCGCCCCCAAAGAACCTTCCCGTGTCCAGCAGGTCGCCCGGCCCTTTCTTCTCCACTTCACAGCTGTGACAACCTGTTACGTTCCTGCATCTGAACCTCCCAGATTGTTGCCGTGGTTGTTCAGTTAAAGCTGAGGCTCTTGAGAACCATGCCATGTTCTCTGAGGTTGTTTTGAAGGTGTGAGGGAGCCTCTGGTGGGGACGCTTGACCCTAGACACACTGTTGTCATTTCTGAGTCACAGCGTCTGTCTAAGATGGGAGAAAGCGACTGCTTCTCCCCCCCCCCCGCCCCAGGGATTGTCACTTGGCTGTGATGATGAAAGGCACCTCATGGATCCAAACCTGTCTTTTGAATCTTCTCTTCGGCCGCGTCTGCAGCGGAGACGTGTTTTGCGTGTCAGGCAGGGGGATCGGGCCTGGTCCTGCCTGCTCGTGCCTGGTGGGAGGGCACCGCTGAGTAGGGGAGAGAAGCCGGGAGCGCAGGTGGCTCAGCCGGAGGAGAGACCCTGCTGGAAGCAGCCAGGGCTGTGGCTCCGGCGAGCAGGATTGTAGTGTTTTATCCACAGGAAGCTGCTTGGGATTCCAGGCAGCTGGCTGAGACAGCTTCTGTGGGGCTCCAGATTCCCGGAGCCAGGAAGAGTCAGGTGGTCCTGTGTCCAGCTGTTGTGTGATGCAGACATCTGGACCAGAAGCGGATCTAGCCCGACGCCTCCTCCCGGGGCTTGGGCTCTCTCCCGGGCCCTGGACGTCAGCTGAAGCGTCCCGTACCGGGAAGGCTCCCTCTCGACAGAGGCAGCACGCCGCTGACGTTCAACGGGGCCGCGTGGACTTGACCTGGCCCCGGGGTCTGGTGTGAACCGTGGACAGGCGCTGGGAGGGGAGGGGCCTACATCGTGCTGAATGTCTTTGGGCTCTGCCTGGGCCGAACACCTTTCAGAGCGGCTCTGCCTGGACCGATGTCCCCTTTTAGGTGGCCTAGGGCATTCTCTCTCTGGCCGGGAGTGCTGGGGGGGGGGGGGGGGGCGCGGCGGCGAGAGGAGTGTTCCGTGTTCACTGTTTTATTCTTGAAATCGTCCTATAAGGTGGGTATCGGTACGCTCTTCTCTTTGTCCTGAGGACCAGATGCAGGTTTCGAGGTGAAGTAACGTGTCCCCGGGTCCGTGGCTCGTAAGTGGCAGGATGTGTCTGAGCCTAAGCTCTCCGCGGCGGTGGGACCCACCCATACCTGTCCTCAGGGTGCTGGTGGTCCAGTCATCACAGGTGTGCGCAGGTGGATTGAGGAAGGGCCCAGGTGGCGGCACGAGAGGTTCCCTCAGGGGCCACAGAGGAGGGAGCCACCACAGCTGCTCAGGGGGATTGTGCAGTGCGGGGCCTTTGAGAGGGGCCACGGCAGGGCAGGACTTGCCTGGGCGGAGCGGGGGAGGCTGGCCCGGCTGGAAGGAGAGTGGGGGCTGCAGCAGTGGTCTGGGCCCTCGGCCCGGCCTCGGGGGGGTTTTGTGGCCATTGACTTGGGCTGCCTGCCCTGTGCCCGTCACACGGCAGCTACAGTCATGCCCATGGGGGTAGAGTCTGTTGGCACCCCGTTTTGCAGGTGAGAAAAGCAAGCTTCAGGAAGCCAGGCGACTCACCCAAAGTCATGTCGCTGGGAGGTGGCAGAAGTGGGATTTGTGGCGTTCCAGCTGCGGCCCGTCAGATGCCGGTAGCCATCCTGCAGGGGGTTGGTGGAATGAGCCAGAAGGAATGAAGTGGGGAAACTGCCTTCCAGGGAGCCCGCCAGCCTGGCCCTTTCCCATTTTGCTAGGTGCGGCGTAGCTGGGCATGGTGGGAGGGGGGGTGGTTTAGCGGGAGGTATGGCTAGAAGGGAAGACCCGGGCGGGGCTGAGCCTCTGTGAAGTGGCGACCCAGAGTCTGTGGCGTCACGGGAATTGCAGAAGTGACAGCTTCACGGGCAGCGTGAGGAGCAAGCGAGACAGGGCAGGTCCAGACCCTACACGGAGTCGGACCCCAGCCTTGCTGCTGTTACAGAGGATACAGAGCACCCGGGCCGGTGCCCATGCATGGAATTGGGGTTGTGCTTGTGCGGTCCCTGAGGACAGTTCCCCGGGGCTCCCTGGGGCCCCACGCCCTCCAGCCCAACCGAGGCAGGCCGGGCCGGGTCTGGGCCCGTGCTGTGGGGAGGAAGTGTAACCGTTTGCGTGGTGAGCGGTGCCTCTTTCGGTTCCTGGGCCTATTTTTAAGGCCTGTGGGTTCCGGCTTCTGTCCGTTTCTGGGGCTGGAGGAGGCTGCCCTGTGGTCTCTCCTGAGGCAGGGACTCTGTGTCCTTTCAGGGAAACCGGAGGACTTTGGACCTCACACTTCAAAGAGACCAGGCAAGGGGCGCCTGAGGGCTCAGTCGGTGGAGCGCCGACTTTGGCTCAGGTCATGATCTCGCGGTTCATGAGTTCGAGCCCCACATCGGGCTCGCTGCTGTCAGCACAGAGCCCACTTTGGATCCTCTGTTTCCCCCCCCCCCCGCCCCTCCCCCACCTGTGCACGCGCACTCTCTCTCTCTTTCAAAAATAAATACACATTAAAAATAAATAAATAAATGAGGAGACCAAGGGTCACAGCTGCAGGGCTGGCTCTGCAAGGCAAGAGTGTGAGAGGTTGTGTGGCCTGCCCAAGGTGGGTGCCGTGGCCCCTCATGGCCATATTTGCCTCCTTCCCTGAGCCTGGAAGCCTCGGGAATGCCCCCTGAGCCGTGAGGCCACTCAGGAGAATCCGCACGCAGGATACTTGTTAAAAAAACAGCCTCAGACGCCCAAAACCAAATTTTTTTTTTTTTCCCATTGAAAAAGTGTTCCACGCACATTACAGAAACTGGAAAATTTAAGAGGATGGGAAAAAATCACATTTCCAATCATGCAGAGACGACCGTTAACTTTGCAAAGGCTTGCTTTCCCATCCTTCTAAAGCCTTCTTAAGGAGTACTCGACATTCTAGACACAGAGTTTCCTAGTCACGCTTTCTTACTCAAAACTCCTGAAGCATGTTCCGTGTTGTTCAAACGAGACACCGTCTCGACGACCGCAAGGTCATTGGGTGGCTGTGCCCTCGTTTCCTGGATTGGTCTTACCTCGTGGGAAACTTAGCTTGGATCCAGGTTTTCAGCCGGCCTCCTGCTTTGGGCTCAGGCAGCAGAACGTCTTGTGGGTCACAGCCCGGCCTGGGGAAGCCGGATGGACAGGAAGGATCTGGAAGTCCACCAGCCCGACCCTGCGTCTGCACAGACAGCGGGCGGGGTGAGGCTCAGAGAGGACCCTGCCACAGGTGGACCACAAGGGGCAGAGTGCCTGATCTGACCCACCTGTAGCCCCCCGCACAGGTGAGAGAGAGAGATGATTAGCGACAGGGCAGAGGCAGAGGCTCCCTTATTTTCCCTTTGCAGTGACAGGGCCAGGACGTGTGAGGGGGAGAAGCTCAAGTGCACCCCTTTCAGGGCCCCCGTCGGCTACAGGCGGGGGCTGGGATGTTGCTTTTGGACCTACAGGTAAGGGGTTGGAGCGGCTGGAGTTGAGCCCGCAGCGGTGGGGGCCAAGGTCGGGGGCCACCCAGCTTGGAAGGAGCCTTTGCCCAGCCCAGGCTGGGCGGCAGGAGCATCAGCTCAGTTAGAGAGGGACCCCCTCCTTTTAAAAAGGGAGTCCTGGGGCGCCCGAGTGGCTCAGTCGGTTAAGCGTCTGACTCTTGCTTTCGGCTCAGGTCATGATCTCACGGTCCTTGAGTTCGAGCCCCAAGTAGGGCTCTGCGTTGCTGGTGTGGAGCCTGCTTGGGATTCTCTCTCTCAGAATAAGTAAAGAAACTTTGAAAAAAAAAAAAAATAAGTAAAAGGGAGTCCTGTGTCTGACATGACATGAGACAAACATCCGGCCAGCTTGAGTTTTTAAAAGAATATAGGGGCGCCTGGGTGGCTCAGTCGGTTGAGCGTCCGACTTCGGCTCGGGTCACGGTCTCACGGTTCGTGGGTCCGACCCCCGTGTCGGGCTCTGTGCTGACGGCTCGGAGCCTGGAGCCTGCTTCGGATTCTGTGTCTCCCTCTCTCTGCCCCTCCCCTTCTCACTCTCTCTCTCTCTCTCTCTCTCTCTCTCAAGAATGAATAAACATTTAAACAAATTAAAAATATATATATATACATATATATTTCCCTCCCTTGAACGACCAGCAAATACTTGAAAAATGTCTGTTGGCAAAGCAGAGAAGAGGGGCCTTAGTTTTCAGGTTTTTGTCTTGTTGGTGGAGTTGTTGTTCCTGTTTATCTTCAGGTAAAACCCCTTTGCTTTTGGATGTGCTTTGAAAAATCTTGAGAAACGCCTTTTAGACTTGGGTTTCTTAAGACAGTGCGGAGGCAGGATACTCTCCCTCCCTCGCGGAGGAGGGACACGCTCCCTCTGCCTGGGTCTGGCCTCACCCTGTCTGCTGGAGATCTGCGCCTCTCTGTGGCCCTTTGCGGGGGGGGGGTGGCTCTCCCGCCGCTTCCTGACCCCTTGACAGAATCAGCGCCCCTGCCACTCCGCCAGTCCCACAGTCCCGGGCCGCTGCTCTCCCTGCTCTGTGTGTGGCCTCCCCTCCCTCGCCCCCGCCCTGCCAGGCTCCCCCTTCCCTCCTGGGCTGTCAGTGCTGTGGCGGCTCAAGGTGGGCTGACCAGCCCAGGGAGGGGGTGGCGGGGGTGGTGTGGGTGATGGGTGGATGGATAGGTATCCAAGGGGTGCTGGGGAGGGGTGTCCCTTGAGTGGGCCTTCCTCACGGAACTGTCTGCCTGGCAGAGACCAATAGTGGGGAAGAGGGCAGAGAAGATTCAGAATTTAATTTTTCCCAAGTGCTGTGCTGCTTTGGGGAAACCACTGCAGCTCTCTGTTCTCCTGGCAGGGTAGGACCGATTGTTGTGCCTCCACCTAGGGCGGAGGTCAGCCTCCAGGCCCAGGGTGTCGGAGAGTGTCACGGAGGCTGCCTGTGGCAGGCGACAGAGCCCGGGGTCGAATCCAGACTGTGGGCGAGGCCCTTCTCCCCTCTGGCTCTCAGTTTCCTCTTGCATCAAATGAGGGAAGGAAGGTTGACCTGGAGCAGCGTTCTCAGCCCGCAGTGCCCGGACGTGTGTTCACCAGGCCACAATGCCACTGCCTGAAACCGAGCAGGGCCACTGACACCGCCTCAGGGAGCTCGGTGCCACTGGGGTGCCGTGGCTCAGGACGGCAGGAATGAGATGGGAAGAGGCAGAAATGGGAAGCATCACGGCTCCCACCCCCCAACAAGGCGGAAACGAGGACCCTGTCCTTCTGCCACCCGGGGCCCCGGCCTCCCCCTCAGGCTGCAGCCTTCATGACCGGCTGCGTTTGCGGGGGTCCCCCTGGGTGATGCCAACACGGTGCCACCTGCCCGATTCCAGATTCCTCCCGACCCCAGGGGGAGGGGAGCGGCCCCCACGCGGCGGGGCTCCGTGCAGCTGCAGGGCGCAGGGGTGCGGGCCTGTCTGCGCAGAGGCGCTGCGCCCGGGAGCCCGCCGGGGAGGCCGCGAAGCCCGCTTGCTCCCGCAGAGGGTGGGAGCCAGAGCAGCCACGGCCCCGTAGCAACCCTGTGGCGAGGGGGTGTTCGCCCCGTTGGCAGGTGAAAACGGCGCGGCCCAGAGAGGCCGGGGCGCTTTGTTCAGGGTCGCGGAGCAGCGAGGGTGGGACTGGAGGCTGTGGCCTGTGCGCTCTCGCGCTCAGACGCGCCGTCTCCCCAAGGGGAGTCGTTTGGCACCCACTCACCCCGTGGCCTCGCCCGGTCTGGTGTGTGAGCAGGAGCCGGGCCGCCTGGTTTCCACAGTGAGGGGAAGGGGATCGGGACACGGAGACGGTTGTGGGACTGGCCCCTCCTGAGCACACGGCTGTTCGGCCGAGGGCCGTGACCCAGCCCCGGGGCGGGGGGGGGGGGGGGGGGGGGGGAAGGGAGCAGGCCCCCCGGGGGGCTGGGGAGGGTGCGTTGGGCATGTCCGTGCGCTAGGGGACGTTGGCATCGGTGCGCAGAATGGATGCTGTCGTGTGGCCTTGAGTCCCTCTCACCAGGCTGTATGTCCGCAGGGACACAGTGCTTGGAGTGGGCGGGCTGTGGACGCCTTGCAGGGCTGACCTAGGCCTCTGGGGCTCTGTGACCTGCCCCCACCCAGGTAGCCTGTGGAGGTGGGGCCCTGGGCCGTGGCCAGGGCCACGAGCAAGTGGTCTCCTGCCCAGGCAGCGGGGTGGGGCGCAGGTGGGCGCGAGGGTGGCCGGTCACGGCTCCGGTCTGGGATGGGGCACCTTGCGCGTGTGTCTGGGAGCCTCGGCGACCCTGCAGAACCGCAGCTTGTCTCGTAGGCTCTGTTTCAATGTATCAGAGCGAAGCAGTGAGTCAGGAGTTCGAACAAGGCCACAGCAATGACGAGCTCACAGGAGATGGAGCTTTGAATGTGCGGCTACTCTTGGGCCATAAGTGCTCCGGCAGGATTGAGGTATCTGGGAGCAGTTTGTGGGGAGTGAGGTGTGGCGTTGAGTGCCAGTGGCCGCGGGCCATTTGCAGGCGCTGCCGTTCTGGAGAGTCCAGAGGATCGCTTTTGGGAACCTCGGGCCAAGGACCACTCGGGCGGACGCCCTGCCCCGTGAGAGCGACCTGGCGGTCAGGGTCAGGGTTTATTTTTCACCATGCCCGGGGCCTCATGCAGAGCCCGCTCTCGGAGCCGGTGCTGATCCGCCCTGGCATGGATTCCAGTCCCAAGTCCCAAGGCCCGTTATGGCCCTTCTGGGTAACCTGGGTCAGGTGCCTCTGTTTCCCGCACGGCGAAGTGGGTCATTAGGGAGATCCCGGATGCGACCGAGGGTCGTAAACGGGCTTCGAGGATTTCACGGCGCCGTGCATGTGTGAGAAGGGGTCGGGAGTAAAGCTGGTGGAGGCTCTGGGCGAGCGTCGACGCTTCCGTGGTGTCTGTCCTCTGAGCCAGCTGGAAGCCGGAGGTCAGTCATCACGACCGTATTTATTTGTTCAGCCTTCGCTGGTGCCTGCTGGGGGCCCCGCCCTGTGCTGGGTACTGGGTCATCCTGCCAGCAAGGTGTCTCGTCCTGGAGGGGAGGGACACCCAGGCAGGTGTGTGGAGCCGGCTGCCGAGGCCGTGGCCCAGAGCTAGGAGCGCGGCTCGGAAGGCAGCCCCGGGCAGGAGTCTGGTCCTGCCGCCTGCTTGGAACTTGACGTCCGACGAGTGACTCGAGCTGCGAGCTTCACGTTCCTCATCAGCTGAATGGAAGCAGTGACTTCACCTCACAGGGTGTCTGAGCTGGAGTGTGCATCGGAGGCGGAGGCGGAAGGGATCAGGTGCTCCGGTGCAGGTGGCCTGGGGCGGTGGGGGGAGGTGACAGCTGCGGTGTCAGCACAGACAGGCTTGAGACCGACCAGCACGGCCGGGGGCAGAGACCCTACGGTGGGGGGACTGGCAGACCGAGGCTACGTTGGAGTTTGGCCAGGGAGGAAGGGCGGGGGACCACACTGCAGACTTTGGGGGGGCTGTCTGGAGGGCCTGGCTCATATGGTGAGGAGGACGGGGAACCGGGCAGGGGTGTGGGGCCTCACCCGATCTGGCCACCTTGCATCACCGAAACCCCATGCTTCCCGGAGGACTGGCCAGGCCCGTGGGATCCCTCACGTGGGGACCCGTCTGACCAGTGCTTCCCCTTCCAAGGGCCTCATCACCACAGCCCGGCACCCCGGGCAGCTCCTTTGTTTGTCTTCTGTGCCCCGAGGCAGGGTCTTCAGCCAGCTAGGAGCACTGAGAGGCACTGAGAGGCACGAGTTGGTGAAAGGCCTATTGAGGGGCCACAGAGGCCTATTCATCCTGCCCGCCCGGCTGCAGGGGTGTGGGGGTGGCCAGGGGCCAAGGTCTCCCTGGGACTCTCCCCAAAGAGGCTAGTTGACCTCCCACCTTTGGGAGGGGGCCAGGCGGAGCAGAGGCGTGCTCTCAGGAGGCCCCTCCCCACAGCAGAGAGACTCCGCCCCACTCCCTCCCCACGGAACCCTTCAGGGCTCCCCTGGCCCCTGCCAGCGTGGAGGCCCGGAGGCCCCATTCAGTGGGGTCCTCTCCAGCTCTGGCTCCCACTGGGCATCTTTACCCCTGGACCCCTTCACCAGCCGGCCTCACCGGGCATCGCCCCACAGGGGGGCCTTGAATGTTCTTCCCCTGCCCTCACCCACTTAACCTGTAGGTTTGAGCCCTCACGTGAAACCCCTCCTCAGGGGAGCCTCCCTAGTGTTCCTGACCCTTACCGAGGCAGTATTAACACGCGTGTGTGTGTGTGTGTGTGTGTGTGTGTGCGTGCGCGCGCGCGTGTGGGTGAGTTGTGGATAAATCCTCCCTCCCCTGATGCTCCGGGGGGCAGGGGCCGCCCCACAGCCCGCACTGAGCATCCAGCCCCTACGAGTGCCACCCCATGCCTTTTGGCTCCAGATTAAACAAGGTGTGGATGGGAGTGACCTTGGACAACCGTGTCTTCACTGGTAAATGAAACCTGCTTCACACAGTGTTAACGTCGGCGATACAAGTGTTCGGCACAGTGCCCGGCACTCCGTAAACCCTCGGTGTTATTTCAGTTCAGAAGTGTTTCTAAATGTACGACAGAGTATGTGACAACCAGGAAGAGTCGTTCCAGAACTCTGAACACTAACCACCGCGGGCCTTTGGTTTACTTCCTTCAGTCTGTCTTAGGCTTATTCATTTGCTTATGTGTGGGGGGGGGGGAGGGGAAGAGAGAGAGGGAGAGGGAGAGAGAGAATCCCAAGCAGGCTCTGCGCTCTCAGCTCAGAGCCCGAAGTGGGTCTCGATCTCACAAACCATGAGATCCTGGCCTGAGCCGAAACCCAGAGTCAGACATCTAACCGAATGAGCCACCCAGGCGCCCCTTCTGTGGCTTTGAGAACAGAACACGCTCAGGGCACTGAACTCGAAGGGTATGAGGAGAGTCATGGTGAAGAAGGCCCCTTTCTCTGTAGCCCGTCTTGGGACGCCGTGGTGGCACCGGCGAGGGCGTGAATAACGCCTGCTCACCCGCCAGCGTCCTGGGGAGGGCTTCCCGTGTATCCGCTCATTAAAACCCCCAGCAACCCCGAGAGGTGGGTTCCATTCTTGCTGTGGTCTTACAAGTGGAAAACAGGCAGCCAGGGGCCTGGGGTCTGCCAGGCACCGGCCAGAACCTCTGGAGCCCGGCGCCCGCCCTCCTGTGCCTCCGAGCGCCAGCGTTCGGTCGCGGCCGGCTGTCCCGTTAGCAGGGGGGGCCCCTCGGGCTGCTTTGCTGCTCACTTTATCCTACAGACCTTTCCCTTCTCGTGGAACAGCCGCATTGCAGCCCACTCTGTAAACGATCTCTGACCTCTGTCGTGACTTCCCCGTTGAGGGGACCATTCCAGTATTTCGCAAAGGGCTACAATTAGTTACATTATTTGGGGCAAACCCTCCGGAGGAGAATTGCTGGGTGGAAGGTATGAGCATTTGTGCTTTTTGTTCCCCGCCGTGTCTGCGGAGATCGTTACCCGTTCACCTTCTGCTGCCAGACGCGAAGTCCTGTCCTCGGCATCGTCTCCCCCGGGGGTGTTGTCAGGTGTTTAGATTTTTGTAGATCAAAGAGGCGAAAAGTAGACGTTTGTGGTTTTCATGTGGCATTCCTGTAATTGTGTAAGTGGAGCCTGTTTTCACGTTTGAATCTCCCCTCGCCGTTTGGATCTGCCTTTGCTTTGCATCCTGTTTCATTTTGTGTGCATTAGATGAAACTTGTTATTTATTAGGGAAAATAAACCTCAGTTAAGCGTTCCAGTAATTTTGGGGCGCCTGGTGGCTCAGTCGGTCAAGCGTCTCATGTCAGCTCAGGTCATGATCTCCCAGGTCGTGAGTTCGAGCCCCACATTGGACTCTGTGCTGACAGAGCGGAGCCTGCTTTGGATTCTGTGTCTCCCTCTCTTTCTGCCCCCCCCCCGCCCCCACCCCCAACGCTCACTCTCTCAAAAATAAATAAACATTAAAAAATTAAAAAAAAACAGTTCCAGTAATTTTTCTGGTGTGTTTTCTTTTGTTTACGATGCATGTGGTGCTTTTTTTCCCCCCATAGAAATATTTTATTTTTATGTAGTTTGATTAATCTTTTGTTTGAAATCTTATGCGGTCTATTTAGAGAGGCTTTTTCATCTCTGAGAATAAAAAAATTCTCTCACAGCTTATTTATTAATTTTTTTACGATTTTACTTTTAACATTAAAAGCTTTGATCTTCTGGAGTTTATTTTGGTTGCGCACAGACCCAGCCTCGTTCTTTTTCCTTAGCCTGCCAGTTGCCCCAAGACCAGTTGCTGAAGAGTCCGTCTCCAGCCTGCTGGTTCGAAGCGCCATGTTTATATAAACTAAATTACGGTGTGTTTTTTCTGTGTTTGCTTTCTGTGTTCTTCCCTTGATCTGTCTGCCGATGTGTATCACCATGTTGCTTTCATTAACCAGTTCGTTCATTTCACTTGCTGATTCAGTTAGCCAATATTTATTGCTTCCTGTAGGCTGAGCACTCTTCTAGGGACTAAGTATGCAGCCGCGAACAGTATGATCACAGGGGAAAAATCTTCATCCCTTCACGGAGCTTATGTTCTCATGGGGCATCTCTGTTCTCCTAGGGGCAGGTGTTGGCAAAGCGTGGGCCAGTTCTGGCCTGACGCCCGTTTCTGTGTAAATAAACTTGTGTTCGAACATAGCCATGCCCATTTCTTTCTTCACATGTTGCTCTGGGTGATTTTGTAGGTGAGACAGGACCATCTGGCCTGCAGAAGCTAAAATATTTTCTGTCTGGACCTTTTCAGGGAAAGTGTGTTGACTCCTGTCCTAAGGAAAGGCCGAGAGCAAAGTAAATAAATAGGTAAAATACGGATGATGTGCTACAGGGCCAGGTTCAGGAAGCTGGAGAGGAGATGTTGGGGTGGGGTTTGCAGGTTTCAGTCGGGTCAAGGGCTTGGAAAGGCTTCCCGAGAAGGCAGGCGTTTGAGTGAGGTGCTGGAGGGAGGCCAGGAAGCACTTGATGGAGATTCGGAGGAAGTATCTCCTGCAGGGAGGATTTTAAGCAGGGAAGGGACAAGAACTGATTTCACAGGACCAGTTAGAAAGCCGTACCAGTAACGCGGGCAGGCAGGCGATGGTGGCTTGGGCCCGGGGGGAGCAGTGGTTCCCGAGAGATGGTTGGATCCCAGGTTTGTGAGAAGATGGAATCCATGAAATGATACAAAGTCACAGTGGCAGGGAAAACAGAGGAAGCAATGGTACAAATGAACAAACGTGTGCATCAACAAACCTGCCCAGGAACATGATGGAAAAGTTTTTGTTGGAGTCAGCTTCCGGTCGAGATGGTAGCCGGAAGGTGATGCAGGGTCGGGACGTTTCTCGGGTTGTTTTCTAACATCCGGTGAACCTCGACGTTGTGTTTGCCACAAGTCTGTGGGTTAACAGGTCCCCGCTCTCTCCTCTGTTCTTGACCTCGCTGGTCGGTTTCTGTCCTGCAGGTAGACCCACGGCCCCGGGCAACACCAAAGGGTGATGACGGGTGGTTGGGGCTGTTAGTAGTGCCTGAGGGTTTTGGGCTTTTTCCGGTGTGGTTTTTAACAACGATAGGAACTCTGCCCCCACATGGTTCTTCCCGAAGTGTCCTGGCCGTTCGCGCTAATTCGGACACATTCTCTTGGCATTTTCTGTTGGCTCATGTTAGATGACCAAATTACTAGAGTCGCTCCCTCTGTGATTTGAATATTCCCAGCCAAGATCTCGGCAAACCTGTCAATTATTCAAGTCTTTGAAAAAAAAACTCTGAACGGAGTATTTCTTCCCGTTACACCTTCTGCCTGGATTTATACTTATGACTTCTAGTGTTTGAATAATTTTTCAGTTGAGTTTTTTGCATTTTCCAAGTCAGGTATAATGTCATCTGTAAGTCATGATAATTTTACTGGACTTTCACGATTTCTATTCTTAATATCTTGGTTGTCTAATTGCAGTGTCTAGTATCTTATACTTAATTTGTCTCCAACGTTTTCTACTTGAGCTGTAGACCACGTTTAAGGAGCTACTCATTCATTCCTATTTTATGGAGAATTAAAAAAAATTTTTTTTAACGTTTATTATGTATTGAGAGACAGAGAGAGACACAGAGCATGAGCAGGAGAGGGGGCGGCACAGAACCCGAAGCAGGCTGCAGGCTCCGAGCTGTCAGCACAGAGCCCGATGCGGGGCTCGAAGTCACAAACCGTGAGATCATGACCTGAGCCAAAGTTGGTCGCCCAACCAACGGAGCCACCCAGGCGTCCCGAGAAATTTTTTTTTTAAATCAAGAAGGGGTATTGTATTTTACTGAATGTTTTCTCAGTACCATGGAAATGATCACGTGTTATTATTTTTTTTGATCTGTCAATATATAGTGCATATATGGATAGATTTCCTAACATGGGACAGTTTTTGTATTAGATTAAATCCTGCTTGGAAATGGCATATACTTTTTAATATTGCTTCGAAGATTTTTGTGTTGCTGTCCACAAGCCTGTGCTTTCCTGCATGCACATGTATACGCATGCACTATTTTTGGAATCAACATTATGCTGCCTTGTTAAAAAGAATTTGCAGATTTCTTAGGCTCTAAAAATGTATGAGTCGCACTGGAACTAGCTGTTTCTTGAGGCTCTGGTAGAATTGCCCTCTCAAAAACATCTCTTGGCCTGCTACTCAAAGTACCTTTTTTAGAAGTGGCTCTCGGACAGTTCTCTGTTGGAATACACGGTTCTCATTTTTAATGGCTGTGAATGTTTTACTCGGGGTGTTGTTACCACGGCTTGCTTATTAAGCCATGTGGTTTAATGGTCTTAAAGTGGACGGGGGTGATTTCAAGGAATGCCTCCCAAAATCTAATTCACGATTTCTCAAAGGTCTGGTCAACGGACAATAATTTGCCGGAGGCAGGGGAAACAGTTGGACCCCTTGGGAGCTGACGGCTATTAGTTCTTCCCATATGGCCCATCTTCATTATTCATGGATCAGTATTTGGAAATTCACCTGCTTGCTAAAATTTATTGGTGGCCACCAAATCAGTACTTACGGTGCTTTCGTGATTAATTGCAGACATGCGCACAGTGGTGAAAAGTTTGAGTTGCCTGACGCAGGTTACCCACCCCCTGAGGTCGAACAAGGTGACCTTCTGCTTCTGCCTTGTCTCAGCTCATACGGTACACGAGTGTCCTTTTGCGGTCGATTTAGTGCCTGTATTTTGCATTTTTGTGCTTTGTGTTGGTGATTTTGCTGTTTATTATTTATTTATTTATTTAAAAAAAAATTTTTTTTTTAACATTTATTTATTTTTGAGACAGAGAGAGACAGAGCATGAACGGGGGAGGGTCAAAGAGAGCGGGAGACACAGAATCAGAAGCAGGCTCCAGGCTCCGAGCTGTCAGCCCAGAGCCCGACGCGGGGCTCGAACTCACGGACCGCGAGGTCGTGACCTGAGCCAAAGTCGGCCGCTTAACCGACTGAGCCACCCAGGCGCCCCGATTTTGCTGTTTAAAACAACACCAAGGGGCGCCTGGGTGGCTCAGTCGGTTGAGCATCTGACTTCAGCTCAGGTCGTGATCTCATGGTTCGTGAGCTCGAGCCCTGCTCCCAGTGAGCCCCACTTCTCTCTCTCTCTCTCTCTCTGCCCCTCGTTCACATGCGCCCCCATCTCAAAAAATAAAAATAACAAATAAAGCAACCCCAAGCATAATGCTTCGGTCTGTCTGGTCCCAGGCATGAGAAGGCTGTGACGGGGCCCTTGTGGAGAAGGTCTGTGTTAGGTGAGCTTTGCTCAGGCGCAAGTTACTGTGCTGTTGGCCTGCATATGGTGTTGACGAATCGACAATGCATCAAATCAGGTGTCCTGAAACAAACACACATAAAACAAGGTTGCGTGTTGATTGGTGGACGACAATGTGTCCAGAGGCTTGCGGAACCTAACTGGGTATCCCCTTAGGAGCGCTGGTGTGGCCCCGCCAACCCCGTGCTGGGGTGACATTGTGACCCCGCTGACCCCACGCTGGGGTGACCCCGCTGACCCCACTCTGGGGTGACCCGCTGACCGCGTGCTGGCGTGACACGGCCAACCCCGCGTTTCTGGCTAAAGAACATAACAGGGCGCTCGGGTGGCTCAGTCGGTTAAGCATCTGACTTCGGCTCAGGTCATGATCTTGTGGTTCACGAGTTCGAGCCCCGCGTCGGGCTCCGTGCTGACAGCTCAGAGCCTGGAGCCTGCTTCGGGTTCTGTGTCTCCCTCTCTCTCTGCCCCTCCCCCACTCATGCTCTGTCTCTGTCTGTCCCTCAAAAATGAATAAACGTTAAAAAAAAAATTTAAAAGATGGTGCTTTAGGACCCCGGGCCAGCAGGGGAGGTGGCCCTCGGGCGGGGGGGCTGTCTGCAGTGTTTCCCAGGTGAGTGGCCCAGCATCAGGGGCTGCCTGTCTCCCATAAGTCCCTCCACTGGGTTCAAGGGTCCTGAAAACCCGCTGGCGAAGGAGACAGGGACACAGGGACGGGGAGAGTGTTGCAGGTGAGGGAGCTTCCTGCTGGAGTGGCAGCTGCCTGGCTTGTGACCCAGGGGATCTCTTGCTGGGCAGGCCTCGGGAAAGGCCACGTTGCTGAGAGAGACGTGCAAAGCAGCAGCGCAGAGGGTCCCCACGAACCCATGTGTGGATGGAACTTTACAGCTTGCAAAGGACGCTCTGTTGGCCTCTCACCCCGTCCTCACCGTCGGTTCCGGGAGGCCGGCAGGTGAGACCCATCTTACGGATGGGGTCACTGAGGTTCAGAGAGGTTGCGTGAATTGGCTGCCTGGCTAGTGCGGAGTAGAGCTGGGACCTGAACTTGGGTGTGCCTGCAAATTCTGACACCGCACGGTGCTTCCGGGAGCCAGAATTCCCGCCCAGTCTGGACTCTCGACCCTAGCTTTGGACTTGGAGCGCGAGGTCTCCGAAGACTGGCGGGGGGGGGGGGGGGGTCCCTTCTCCACCCCCGTCCATTCTCTCTCTTTCGTCAGCCCTATGCCATTCACCAAAAGTTGTACCTTCACGGGAAAAGGGGGTGTCCTCTTACTGTTAACAATACTGGAAATAAAATAAAAGCAGAAAGGAAAAGATAGTCCCAGCAGCTCCCGTCACTCTCGTTGTTTGCTTCTGGTACTTCCTTGTGGCCCCCCAGCTCTGGTCAGCGTGTCTGCGGCTGAAGCCCTGGGCTCTTCCCCGAACGTCGGGTTACACGCCGTCCTGGACCTGTACAACTTTTTACTGACGTTACTGGCGCCCAGTTCACGTAAAACAAACTGCATGCGTGTAAAGCGGAAGCCCTGATGGGGTTCGTGGCTGCGCGCACCTGGGGAGCCACCACCACGAGAGGCAGAACGTGTGGGGACATTGGCCATTTGCTGCTTGTCCCTGCAGGCAGAAACCCGCGTAGCCGTTTACGCTTGTCTTGGGCAGGTCTGGAGATTTATCCCTAGCATTGTGTGGATCAGAGTTTGTTTTCACTTTCAGTAATAGGCCACTGACTGGCTGTGTCACGTCGGTCCGTTTTCCTGGCCTCCAGTTTGGGGCTGTCACGAATAAAGCTTCTAGGAGTATCTGTGGCCCGGTGTTTACGTAGACACGTCTCATCTCTTGGGTGAGTACCTAGGAAGGGCTCAGTCGGTGGCAAACATGTATGTTCGTAAGACCCCGCCAGTTTTTGTAAGTGGGATTTTTGTAAATACCAACCCTGCCCTCTTAAAAACGACAGCTCGTTCTTTGTCATGGATTTTTCATTACCAGTGGGATTAACGTTTTCCCACCTTTTTGTTAACTGGTTATGCTACCTCTTTGGGTGTTTCGCCCACGTAGCTGTTAGGGTCTTAGGCATTTCCTTCCGTAACTTCTGTGATGTCAGTTCCTTCTATATTACGGACGTCTGTTGCTCGACTGCAGATTTCTCTCTCCTGGTTTTCGAGTTCCCTTTGATTTTCATTTTGCTTCTCTGGGACACGAGGGCAGTTTCAAGCGTTCCGGAGGACAGCTCTTGACCTTTGTGATTTCTCTTCCTGCTCTTTGACTTTGAGCGTCCCGGGCGTGGAGATGGTCTGGGGGTCTGTGCCACCGCCGTGTCGCCCGTGGCCCCCTTCTGGCGGCTGTCCTGGTGGCTCTTTGACTTGAACACCTCTCCCGCCTCCCGGTGGGACGTTCTTCACCTTGTGTTAGAGTGAGGTGTGCGGGGCTTTCCCTGACAGTTTGAGTTTCTTCCTGCGGGGCTTGTTGGGTTGGTACTAAGATAACGTTAACGGCGTCCATGGTGTAGACCGAATTTCGGAGCCCCTTGTTCCGTTCAGAGCTCGGTGCTGGGTCTCCTAACTTGCACGTGCCGGGCGCCTGGTGGCAGGCTGGGTGAGGGTCAGCCCTCTCCTCTTCTCTCCCATCGCACCTGCTCGGTGCACACAGTAGGCCTACCCGCCCCCACGCACTCGTCCTGCTTCCACCATGGAGTCATTGCTTTGGGCCCTGGGGAGCCCAGCAAGTGGGGCTTCTTTGGGGCTTGTTAAGTCCGGGACCTGTGGCTGACGGGGGCGGGGGGGGGGAGAGCAAGTGGCAGCTGGTGTGTCCCAGCAGAGGTGGCGCTCGCTGGGGTTGGGGGGAGACGGGGGACGGCTGGGCGCGTGGCACCCACAGACCGCTGCCGGCCACCTGGCTGCTGGGGGTTTGGTGGGGGGCATTTGCGTGCCGGGCCCAGCACCGTCCCCTCCGAGAGGTTTGGGTGTGGCCGGTGGAGAGTGGGGGACCCCGGAAGGGTGGGCTTTGGGCCGAGCCTTCGTACGAGGCGTGAACTACTAGCCGGCCGTCTGCTTCAGGCTCCGGGATCTGCGGACTTTACTCCTGGGCCGGGGTGGACGGGGTGCGACCAGAGTGTTTTTAGCGCCGTGAAGCAGGGAAACGGGGGCCCCCTCGCCTGGCCCCCGCTGCGCCCCTCTATCGAGGGCAAACGGGTGCTTGTTTTGCGCCCACCCCCGGAACTTTGCTCCTGAAGCCAGACTCCATCCCCCGCCCAGGAAGCCTTCCGTCCTCTGCGCTCCCCGGGCGCGACAGCTGCTCACCGGGCATCCGGGTCCTTCGTTCCGCCAGGTTGCCCAGCATAGCGCGGGGGCGTTTGTCAAGAGCCTGAGTGCGGGTCCCAGGGGTCTGCGGCTGCATCAGCTTCTAACTGTGAGCTTGAGAGGGTCCTTGAACCTCCCGACGGTGGGTTTCTTCTCCTGTGCGGTGGGCAGTGAAGACAGGGCGCCGTGACTGTTGAAGGGCTCCCCCACGTGGGGCTCCTCGCCCACGACCCACAGGTGGCAGGCGCGTCACGAATCACAGCCGGTGGCCTGCTCGTCGTCCCTGACACCGACTGGGTGCCCAGCTGGCACCGGGTCACTGCCGGGTGACTGGTGTCAGCACAACGAAAGCGATCCCCCGCGGAAGGACGCTGACAGCCAGCTTCTGCCTCTCCGTGGCAGGTGGCGGGGCTTTGAGCCGCGACTCCAGCAACTCACGGCCAGAGTGGCTTCTGGGGAGTTTTCCAGGGCTGACGGGGCGCCTCCCCTCGCCTCTGCAGGGCACCCGCAGTGCCTGAGGTCGGCGTGGTGGGAATTTCAAAGCAGTGATGACACCCGGTGGGCTTGGTTCCACCTGGTGCCGGTGAGCCTGGGGCCGACGGGCAGGCTCCCTGACCTGGACCCCCGATCAGAAGGCCCCTTCTGTCTTCCTCCCTCTGGGAGCCAAGCAGGGCGTGGGAGTGGGTGGGCCACAGACTGCGGGCGGCGGCCTGGCAGGGGGCAGAGGCTGGTTTGGAGCCCCGGTTCTTTGGTCTCGGTGTGGCTGAAATGAACAAAAGCCCGGGGTTTCCTGCGATTCAGTCTTCCAGAGCCTCACGGCTGACCCCGCGGGAGACCACAGTCCTGTGTCGGGGGAGGGGGCCGGCACCGGCCGGCTCTCGGGTTCCCCATCCTTAGGGGTGGGGACTAGGTCTTTCTGGCATCCCAAACCCAGGACGAGGTCACAGTGGTGGAATAGTTTCTGGAAAAGAGAGGAAGAAACCAGCAACAGTTTAATCTTTTGAGTTCGTGAGAAGCAGCCCTGTCGGGTACCTTGACATTTCGTCGGGTCTGCCCGGAAAGGAAGCCCACCGTCGTAGACCCCGCTCTGTGCCAGGCACGGGCTCTGTATGTGCCGCTTCCCGGGCAGCTCTCGGTCAGTCGACATTCGCTGTGAGGAACCTAGGGACCAGAGAGCCCCAAACAGCCTGCCTGCCGTCACCCAGCAAGTGGCCGAGCTGGAGCGGGCACCCAGGTCTTTCCCACCAGAGCGCTTGGGCGACTTCTCGTGCGGGAAGGACAATGACAGATTTATGTATCCCGAAGAAAAAGTATTTGTAACGAAAGAAAGAGTCCCCCCCCCCCCCCCCCCCCCACCAAAGATCAGGCAAGAACAGATCTGGCGTGAAAGGCTCCGCTGCGTGCAGGGGTGAGGGAGGGGGTGGACGCCTTCCCTGCTTTGTGCCTGCGGCCCGGGCTGTTCCTTTAAGTCGGGTTCTCCGTGGGAACTGCCGCAGCCTGGGGTGGGGGTGGGGGATGCTGGCCGAGGGTGGTGCCAGCCTGCCTGAGCTCCCTCCGGAGCCTGAGCCTTCGTCAGCTCCCAGCCCAGACAGCGGTGACGCTGACTCTCCTCAGGGCCTCCCTTCCCTCCGAAGCTGCTGATTCATCCACGCCGAGTCGCCGGGGGCTGTGGGGCTGGGAGCCGGGGCTCTCGGGCTCTGCTGGGTGGAGGCATTGGGCCTGCTGGGAGGTGTCCCTGAGCCCCCGTCCCTTGGCCGGGGTGGGGGTGGCGGTGAGGGAGCAGGGGGCTTAGCGCATCGCAGAGAGAGCTCCAGCAGATTTCCAAGCAGACATGCAGGTTGGGGGTTGGGAGTGCGGAGAAGGCGGGGGAGACAGGGCTTGGCCAAGGTCACACGCCAGGGCCGGGTTGGCCCGTCCTTTCTCAGTCTTCTCTGGCCTCCCCGCTGCAGGGTGCTTCAAGGATGACCGCATCGTCTTCTGGACGTGGATGTTCTCTACCTACTTCATGGAGAAGTGGGCGCCACGGCAGGACGACATGCTTTTCTACGTGCGCCGGAAGCTGGCATACGCGGGCAGCGAGGGCGGCGTGGACGGAAGGAAGGTGAGCCAGCCCCCCCGGCCCCAGCCCCGCATCCCTGCGGGGTCCGCTCTTAGCCAGCCGCGTCGGCCTCCCTGCAGTCCTCACGCAGGTGATCAGGGGAAAGTGATGCCCACGGAGCACCTGCTGGGTGCCAGGGGCCGCGTGGAGACGGCCACACACGCCCGCTGGTCTTCGTGACCCTGGAAGGGCAGGGGTTCCATCACAATTGTACCTTCGAGGAAGCAGGTTCAGAGGCGAGGTGATTTGGCCAGCATCTCCCAACAGAGCAGAGATTTGACCCCGGGGGCCAGGGTCGGCCCTGGCCACGGGCAGGATGCCGCAGCTCAGAGATGATGCTGGCAGGTCTGAGCCCTTACCGTGCAGCAGACACGTTACCTGTCGTGTCCTCCCTGCCCCCGGACAGGTCAGACGGGGAGACCAAGGGCTCCGAGGCGACGTGACTCACCTAGGGTGTTCCCTCCACTAAACCGAAGTGCGTGGACGAGTTTATAAGACAAACTTCGCACGTCTGTCTGTTTTTCAGAAGCGTTGCTAGCTCGTAAAATGTTTAAGCGACCTGTATGCCAAACGTGGAAATGTGTCGTTTTCCTTTCTGCCCCAAACTGGGAGGGCTGTGGAGGCGGGTCTGGAGCTCACAGACCCCTGGCTCCAGGCGCAGTGGCCTCTGACCCCTCGGCCGCGGCCTGTGAGCTGTGGCCCGTGTGTCAAGTGCGGGGAGCCCCCTCCCTGCCGCGTGCCTGTTGGGCGAGCGTGGCACTCACAGCATAGGTGTTCTGCGAACGGACAGGCCTGGTGGCTGCTGCAAAGGAGACGCCGTGATTGGGTGCCGGCGGCCCGAGAGCCGACGCAGGAGGACCCGGGGTTGGGCGGGGCCCTTGGGCATCCGCGTGGCGCGGCAGCCGGCTGCGTACCCGGAAGTGTGTCACACAGAGCCGGGCGACACGGTAAATCCGGTGACCGGAAGGGGTAGAAGTGGTCGGCAGAGGCCACTTGGGTGAGGTGAGTCTGCAAGGATG
Organism: Panthera tigris; assembly: GCF_018350195.1. NCBI lineage: Eukaryota > Metazoa > Chordata > Mammalia > Carnivora > Felidae > Panthera > Panthera tigris. The sequence continues at coordinate 136,364,753 of NC_056666.1, read as the reverse complement.
GAAGGAGGTTCCCTAGCAGGAGGGGCGATGGCCCAAAGCGGGGGCCTGCAGCTGCGCGAGAGCCCCGTGCATTCAGGTGGCTGCGGGTGGTAGCGTGCGGCCTGGGCACAGAAAGGTGGGGGGCGAAACGAGGTAGGCGCAGGCCAGACCGTGTGGAGGCTGAAGGTCATGGCCAGGAGTTGGGGCTTAGCAGGCTGTCGGGCTGGAGGGGTTGGAGCAGAAACGAGGGAGGGGGTCAGGTGCAGGGGCACGGACATCAGGTCGGAACGCAGGGGGGCAGTCAGCGGGCGGGGTGCAGGGAGGCCGAGGAAGTGAGCTCAACTAGCAGGGCTTCAGGTGACTGAATGTGGGCCAGGTCCCTGACTTGGGCCCAGGGTGAGTGCGATGCCCTCACAGGAGGGGACGCAGGGGGACGGAGTTGAGTGTGGGGCAGGTTGAGTGCTAGGTGCCCGTGGGACATCAGACGACGATGTCTTCTGGTGGTGATCTCCTGTCTGAAAGTCAGCAGAGAGACCAGGGACAGGGTCTTGGGTCAGGACCACTGGCTCTGAGATGACACCTGGGGCCGTAGGCATGTGTGGGAAGCGGAGGGAGACTTTGAGGTGTGCCGGTCAGAGGGCCTGGGGCCGAGCTCTGAGCTAGCCTGAAGCCAGAGGGACCAGCAGGAGACCCTGAGCGGCTGGCTGGAGAGATGGGGGGGGTCCCAGGAGAAGGGGCGTGGCCAGCGGGGACACGGGACCTGACGAGCCAAGTCCGGCAGGGTGAGAAGGGGGGCAGGGGGTGCCCTCTGGGAGGGACGAAGAAAAGGCCCCAGTTGGTGGGGTTGGCGGGGGCAGGTATTGGTGGAGAGGTCCATGAGCTGAGTACCTCGGGAGCCTGGCCCAGGGCTCCTCAGCCCCGGGTCACCACGCCCGCCCTGTCGGGGCGGGGGGGGGGGTGCATCTGGGAGATCGCCATTCTGGCTTTGTCTCCCCGTGACTTGCCATGTGACTCTGGCCCATCAGTTCCTCCCCGGGGCTCAGCCCGTCCGGGGAAGGGGGCTGGGCAGATGCGCACTAAGGTTAGGGTCCTCTGATTGCACACACCCGGGAGACCAGACGTGTGGGATGGCGTGACCGCACGAGTCCCCCGGCAGAGAGGGTGGTGAGCACCGAGGGAGCCTCACTGGCTGTGACCCTCACTGTGGGCATGCTTTCGTCGCTCAGCGCAGCCCAGGGGCACAGGCTCACCTGAGAGGAAACGGGAACCACCGAGCATTCTGCCCAAGGGCACGCCGCCAGGGGACCGCAGGGCCGTGGCCTCTGCCCGCCAGCCGGCACCACTCTGGCCTGCCGGCCTCTGCTGGAGCTCACGTTGCAGACATTGGGAGTCTTTTCCCAAAGGCCACCTGCTCAGATCAGAGGCTCTGATAATAAGGATCTGAGACTCGCAGCTGGACCTTGAATTTTGGGGCCGGGGGAGGCCCCAGCTCTGGTTAGAGATGGTTTTCTCAGCCCTACCCAGCCTTGAACTCTCCGGGAGGCAGGCGGGAGAACAGGGAGGCCAGGTCCCAGGCATGTTCCCAGGGGGGCCAGGTGAAGAGGTGGGAAGGAAAGTTTCTTGGATCCAGGACTGAGGAGTTTGGGGACCAAGTGCAAACTCTCGGGAAGGTTTGGGGAGCATGTGGCAAGTCCAGCTGCCCCCATGCTAGAATGTTCCATTGAACACCGCAGTGAGCAAATGCAGAGGCCCCTCCCCCTCCGCACTGGGAGCACAGAAATGACTCAGACCTGGCCCTGCCCTCGGGGGGCCTGCAGTCTATTGGGACACACAGAGGGCACAACTGGGGACACAGGGCGGTCGGTGCTGTTGTAGTGGGAAGAACGGGGGGGGGGGGCAGGGGCGGTTAGGGGGAGCCCACAAGAGAAGGCGGTGACACCTGGCCTCGGCGTTGTAGGACAGAGTGAGGGGACCACGGTGGCCCAAGGGCATTCCCACTGGAGGGACCAGCACACGTGGAGCTGGAGGGGGCGCCAAGCACCTACCAGAGCGGACTGGGTAGTGTTGGGAGGGCAGGGGGCGGGCGGCGACGTGGGGAGATCCTGCGGGCCTCAAGGGTGCAGGGTGGGCACGGAGGGACACACAGGGAGAGCCGACGGCGGTTCCCAGGCAGCCCCTCCGCCCCCACCGCCCAAAGGAACAGAAAGGGAGGAAAGCGCTGGGCAGGCGCAGTGTGGGCGCTTCCGCGCGGCGGCGCCTGCGCGCTGCGGCTTCTCTGCGGCAAGCCCACCCCCTCCCGCTTCCTGCGGCTGAGCTGGTACCCGGTTGCCATAGCGACCCGCGGGGGGGGGGGAGGGGGGCTTCCGGCGCTCAGCCGGTGGTGGCGGGTGGCAGGGTGGACAGCCCCCTACAGGCAGGTTGCACGGAAGCCGTGTGGGTGGGACGGGAGGCTGGGCACCCCGCGTCCTGCTGCAGGGCCCGAGGGACCCCCCCCCCCCAGGCGCACTTCTTGACCGCCCTGGGGTCGCATCGCTGGAGTCCGCGTCCGCGTGAACACCTGCCCACCCAGTAGTGGGGCGGGGGTGGGGAGGAAGAGCCCCGGAGGCCACGGCCAGGCTCATCCGTGCCCATCCTCGCAGCTGGCAGAGACTGAGCCCGAGGTGGACGTGGAGGTGTACCGGCGTGACTCCAAGAAGCTGCCGGGCCTCGGGGACCCTGACATTGACTGGGAGGAGAGCGTCTGCCTGAATCTCATCCTGCAGAAGGTACAGGGGTGTAGTGGGGGGCGGGGCTCCCGGAGGAGGGCCGTCCTAGGCCCCAGGGGACAGCAGACCCCTCCACGCATGCCGTCCTGCGCGCTCTCTTCCAGCTGGACTACATGGTGACATGTGCCGTGTGCACGCGCGCCGATGGGGGGGACATCCACATCCATAAGAAGAAGTCCCAGGTGAGCCGTGGGGCTGAGGGCCCGCGGGCCTCCTGACGGCCAGCGCAGCCCAGAAGTGGCAGCCACCGGCTGCTCAGGGTTTCGGGGGGGGGGGGGGGGGGACACCACCCGGGGGGGGGGGACACCACCCGCCCCCTCCTCCTTCCCTGCCTCAGGTGAACATCTGACCAGAAAGCCACGCGGCTCCTGGGGTCCTGTGTCGCCTGCGAGGAGCACACAGAACCAGGTCGTCCCCAGCAGCTCCTTGTGGAGCGACGTAGGACCTGACCTGGCTTTGGCCTGGCCCTGAGCAGCGTGACCACAGCGACCTGTCCCTCGAGTGGCTGTGGGCCTGGGTGCGGGGGTCGGGCCTCGCTCAACCCTCCACATCTCCTTCCTTTCAGCAAGTGTTCGCGTCCCCCAGTAAACACCCCATGGACAGCAAGGGCGAAGAATCCAAGATCAGCTACCCCAACATCTTCTTCATGATCGACAGCTTCGAGGAGGTGAGCCACACGCGCCCAGCCATGTCTCCCCTCGGGCTCCCGGTCAGGGGCGCGGAAAGCTGGCCTCCCTGGGGCCTCACGTGCTTGCAGACAGGCGAGGGCGGTCCCGACTCCGACCCCTGCGGCTCCCCCTCTTCCTGGTGCTGGACTTGGGGCCGGGGGGCCCCCCCTAGCCCTGAGCCTGTTTTCCCATCTGTAAAATGAGCGTCACGATCATGCGTCCTACTTACCTTACCCGTCGGGGTCGAAGATCAAACGAGCGCATGGGTGGAGAGATGCGTCATGAACGCCTATAAAAAGGGCTGCCCGGGCAGGAGTCATTAGTGTCTCCGTGAAAACTCCAAATAAGTGCCTCCCCGCCTTGGGATGCTAAGACGTCAGGGGGGCCGGGCTTCGGAAGTTTCTGGGCCAGTCTGGGAAAACTGGGACGCGCGGCAGAAAGTGACTCAGCCGGGGAGCACCGGGCGCACCCTGCCCCCACTCCGCTCCTGCCCAGCTGCTCTCCTCCGCCGAGATCCCTCCGCCGAGGTGCTTGTACTCGCCTGCAGGTGGCCAGGACCCCGGGAAGGCTCGCAGAGAAGGGAGCACATGTTGCAGGGTCTCACCTCAATTTCACGGTGCCTTGAAGCACCACCTTAGTTAGGCTCAGGGGACGAAGTGCCCTCTCTAGGCTCACACAGCCCGTGCGTGGCACAGCCGAGATTTGAACCTGAGTCTGGGTGACCTGGAAGCTGGGTCTGCGCACCAGCTCCGGGAGCAGTGACAGGATGCAGAGCCCCCTGTGGACCGGTCTCCCAGGTGGATGGCCACTCCGGGTGCTCCTGAGGGCAGGGGTGGGGCGGCTGGGGCTGGGTGCCCGAAGCCAGAGGGAAGGACATGCTGGACAGCGGGACGGACAGACCACGTGCGCCGTTCAAGTCCACGTGAGGGCGTGCGATGAGCGTCATCGTCCTCCCAGTGGCCAGCGGGTGGTGCATCCCCTTCCTGTCCCAGAGTCACTGTCGTGAACCTCCCCCTGCCAGACACCGGCCCTGCTCCCCCTGCTATGGTTAGGCCGCCCCTGTGCTGGTCCCTGTGCCATAGGGGCGGGGCTGCGGCCCTGGGCGAACAGCGTGACATCTGTGTCCCCTGCCAGATGGGAGCTTCTGAGCAGCCCTCCCGGCGGCCCCGGGCGAGGGAGGGCTGGTGGCCTGGGAGGCAGCCAGCGGTTTGGGAGGTGGGCAGCTGACACTTGTCCCCTCTCCTCCTCTGTGCCCCATCCCAGGTGTTCAGCGACATGACAGTGGGGGAAGGAGAGATGGTCTGTGTGGAGCTGGTGGCCAGTGACAAAACCAACATGTTCCAGGGTGTCATCTTTCAGGGCTCCATCCGCTACGAGGCACTCAAGAAGGTGTATGACAACCGAGTACGTGCGTGGGTGGCCCCGCGGCCCCTCTGTCCCGGTCCGGCTCCGCCTGGTGCCGTCACCGCCCCTCCTCCGCACCTGTGGCCCCGCGCGCCTCTAGGTGCTTCGGGGCCCGCGTTAATGTTCCTCCTCGCTGATCCGGGCACGCTTGATCCGAGGGACAGGAGGCCCCACCCCGAGTGCAGACACTCCCGAAGCCGGCCCTGGCTGGAGGGAACGGGGAGGAACCGGGTGGACAGGCCGCTGTCCCGCAGCCGGGCACCGTCCTGAGGCCGGCCCCTCCCAGGACACTAGTGACTTGTGTCCCCAGGAGGAGCCCATCCCTCCGTGCGCTGACTCAGGCCGTCCCCCGCCTGCCCGCAGGTGAGTGTGGCTGCCCGCATGGCACAGAAGATGTCATTCGGCTTTTACAAGTACAGCAACATGGAGTTTGTGCGCATGAAGGGGCCCCAGGGCAAGGGCCACGCTGAGATGGCAGTCAGCCGTGTGTCTGCCGGTGACACATCCCCCTGCGGGACGGAAGAGGACTCCAGCCCGGCCTCACCCATGCATGAGCGGGTAAGGGCTGCACAGCTCGGGGAGGGGCCTCCCGTCCCTCGGATCCGCTTCCCACCGCCTCCCTGGTCCTTACAGCCCCCCGGTGAGGTAGGTGGCGTCACCCCACCCCTCGGGTGAGGAGGCCGGGGTTCAAAGAGGGCAGTGACTTGCCCAAGGTCACGCAGCAGGTCCGTGCGTGGGCCAGCTTCCCTGAACTGCCAGCCGCAGCTGGGCTAAGCCTAAGGGGAACCCGGGCTGGTCCCGGCACCTGCCTCCGGGCACATGCTGGCCGGGCGGGGGCACACGGCCGGCCTTCCCTGGGGACTGCCTTGGGGATGACGATGAGTTAGTTAGCCTCTCCTCCTGCCCTGTGAGGATGAGCGGGAGAACGCGAGGTCCCGGAGCCGCCCAGCTCTCCCCTCGGCCTGGCCCGCCGGTTTACCAGGTGCCGTACACGTTGAACTCTAGCGGCAGCCCGTGGGTAGGCATGGGTGTTCCTGTCCGCTTGCCGGCTTTACTGGCGCTGCCCCAGGTCACACGGCTCTCGGGTGGCAGCACGGAGCCTTTGAACCCCGCTCTTTCTAGGCCACCGTCCTTCCGCAGGGGTGGGAAGCCGAGGTCGGTGGCAGCTGTATTCCCAGGGCCTCCCGTGGGGCCCAGGGCTCGGGCGGGAGAAAGTCTGCAACCCGCTGGCTGCTTTTGCCCCGCTTGGGTCTGGCAGGGGGTTGCCGCTCGGAGCTGTGGGTCTTGGCAGGGGTGAGGTGAGTGAGGGCGCCGGGGGCCGGGAAGCAGCTTTGGCCAGCCCGCCTCCAGGAAAGGGCTTGGGGGTGAGACACCGTGGGCTGGAACCCGGGCACCGCTGCTCGCGTGACCTGGGACCAGTCTCTTCCCATCCAGAAGCGGGGAGCCCCGCGGTGGTGGGAGGCTCAGAGTTGCTGCTGAACAGCGGGCACCTGGCTCGGGCGTGACCTCAGGGGTGCTTCCCCAGCCACCAGTCACCACTGGCTGTTGACCTGCTTGGGAGAGTGACTCTGAAGGGCGTGGAACGCCCTTAGTGCTGACGTGCCCGAGATGAGGAAGCCTGTGTTTGCTACGCTTTTTAGTGTAAAACCGTTAGCCGCGCATGTGCCCAGGCAGCCAGATAGCAGGTGTCTCTCTCTCCTTCGTAGCCTTTTTGGTTTCGTTCCTTCTGCAACGAATGTGTTTGAGAAGCAAAATAAAAATAATAAGTGCTATTTTTTTTTTTAGTTTTTTTTTTTATTTTTACGAAGACCAGGGTGGGGGTTCCAAGCGGAGGCTTCCCCTATCCGTGAAATAGAGGCTGCTGATAGATTTCTGAGCTGACGGCGGAGAAAAGGAGTCTGACTCCTCTCCCCGGCCCTGCGGAATGTGTATGTGAAAGGCCTCGCGAACAGAGAGATGTGTTACTGGACTTGCCCGAGTCTTGGCTGTTCCCATCCATCGAGTGGCAGTGACAGTCCCTCCCTCCCGGGGTGGTAGTTGGGGGGGAGGGAGATGGCACCTGGCTCAGAGTCTCAGGGAGGCCCGGGGTCGAGGGAAGGGACCCGCCAGGGTCGTGCAGGTGCCGGTGGCGGGGCCTGACCTCCTGGGGACTGCTCCGGCCCCCCCGCCACCTCTGTGCTTCCTGCCGCTCGCCCCCCTTTTCCAGAGGGGTCCTTTGTAACCAGCTCATGACAAATACAGACTGTGTGTGTATTGTGGTATCTGGTGTTTTGTTTTGTTTTTTCTATCTTTTAAAAACCTTCCCTGGCTTGTGGGAGGACCGTCTGCAGCCCAGCGGCCGCCGCGACTTTGCTGGATGTCGGAAGCCGTGACGAGGAGGCTGATGGGGCTCCTGAAGTCTCAGTCCCAGCTCACGTTGTTCCTCAGATTCTTGTTTGCGTGGGGAGGAGGGAGGAGATGGGCCAAGTTCCCTCTGCCTGGAACGCCCTTCCCCCCCTTCTTCACCTGGCGAACTCCTACTCGTCCTTCAAGACCCATCTCGAGCGGCGTCTCCTCCAGGAAGCCTTTCCTGATGTCCCAGGCTGTCGACCCCATTTGCTCTGTGCTCCCCTGTATCCTGTGCTTCCCTTTTTCTGTCTCAGCAGCCAGCATCCAGTCTGTGGTTGTCGCTTTCCGAGTGTGTCGCCCCCACAGCAGACTGTGAGCTCCTTGAGGGCAGGGCCCGGTGTTGTGTGCCTGTCTGTCCCTTGTGCTGCGCCTGCCTGGCCCCGCGTGGGTGTCCAGAACGTTTGGTGCCTGAGCGGTGTGGTTACGAGAGACGAGGGGACGGAAGTGTTGGCTGCTTCGCCATTGCACTTCCTCGAAAGGGTGCGGGGGCCGAGAGGGACGGGGGCTTATCAGCCGAGAAGAAATTGGGGTGAAGAGCTTAGGAGGCCGAAGACCTGGGTTGAACCCTGGTTTTGACCCCCTCCTGCTGGGTGACCTTGGGCGGGTCAAGGTCGCTGTCCCACCTTAGTTTACCGATCTGTCCGATGGGGCTCCTGTCTTGCGGATTGGTTGGGAAGCTTGCGTGGATCCCTGTGCCGTGGCAGGGGGCTCGGGCGGCGTCCGCAGCGTCCGGGCTTTGTGCTGGCCGGTGTCTGGGGCCCCTATGGGGCCCCTGGCCCCTCCTTGGGCAGAGCTGGCAGCGAGGTCCTCCTGCCCTCCCTCGAGCTGGACCGGCCCCCGGTGCCCGCCTAGCCCCAGGAAGGCCCGCCCTCCGGTGGGTGGGGTCGGGGCCCTCCCGGGGTCCCTGGGCTGCCCCGTGACTGCGGCTCTTTGTTCCCAGGTGACCTCCTTCAGCACGCCCCCCACCCCGGAGCGGAACAACCGGCCCGCCTTCTTCTCCCCGTCCCTCAAGAGGAAGGTGCCCCGGAACCGGATCGCTGAGATGAAGAAGTCTCACTCGGCCAACGACAGTGAGGAGTTCTTCCGGGAGGACAACGGAGGGGGTGAGTGCGGCCGTTTCTGCCCGGAGGGCCAGCCGCGGCCCTGTTTCCTCGCGGTTCGGTCCCTCGTTCGCAGTTGGAGAGCCGGTGGGTGCCCGTCAGGGCTGGGGAGGAGCCGTGGACGGGCAGACGGCCAGACGGAAGTCCCTGCCCTGAGGAGCTCCCGCTCTGTGGAGAATAGGAGGCACCGTCGGTTTGCAGGCTTTTCCGGATGTCGATGGTCTGACTGTTGCACACGGAGGGTCCGAGAAATCCTCGCCTAGTGGGAGACGAGCTCTCTGGTTGATTCCTGCACTTGGTGACTTCAGGCTGCCGCTGTGCTCCTCCTCAGTGCCCTCCCTCTAGAGCCTGCACGGGGGTGACCGTCAGGGTCTCCTCAGGGCCCACCTCCCCGCCTGTGGTGACCGGGCGTCTCCGCCTGGGTCTGTGGGGGCCCCATCCAGCCCACTCGTGCCCGGCAGAGTCTCCCAGCTGCCCCGCACCTCCCACCGTCTCCCCGGCCGGGGCAGGCCCCGCGGCCAGCGAGCCCCACGCCGCGAGGCCGGGAGGCACCCCATCTAAGCGGCGGGAGGCCGTCGGAAGGTTTTAAGCAGGGAGTGACAGAATCAGATGTGAAGGCTCGAGTAGCACTGAGCGGTCCCTGCAGGGAAGGGGCTGTAGGAGGCAGGCTGGCTCCCGGAGACGAGATGTGGGTGCTGGGCACCGGGCGCTTGCGCCGCAGGGGTGAAAGGGTGGCCCCTGGCCGGAGCTGGGGCCGTCCTCGTTCTGAGCGCCAGGGCCCAAAGACAGAGGGCCCCAGCCTCGACCTGCTCGTGTGTGCTTGGGCAAAGCACCCTCCCCACCTTGGCTCCTTTCCAGATCAGTAGGGAAGGGCTGGTAGGCACCCCAGCCTGCCTCCCTGGGTGATCCATCAGAGCGGGTGGGGCCTCCCAGCCTCGCCCTGGGCCCTGCACGCTGGTGGCCCACTTCCGGTGACAGATGGGCCACGGGGAAGCAGAGAACACAGTGGGACGATGAGCCAGGTCCCGCAGAAGAGACTGTCCGGGATGGGGAAGGGGGGTCAGGGACGGCTGGAGGGGTGGGTGGGGCTGGGCGGGCAGGAGGGAGTGGGGCAGCCACAGGCCAGGGGCGGGCAGCTCTGCGGTAGGTTGAGGCACGGAGGGGCTGGCGGTCAAGGGCCCAGGCTGCGGCAGAGGCCGCGCCAGCCCCTTAGGCAGCCGCCTGCGGTGGGGGGTGCTCCCCTGGTCCTCCCGGGGGCCCTGACTCGGCTTCTCCCCCCCAGCGGATCTGCACAATGCCACCAACCTGCGGTCTCGGTCCCTGTCTGGCACGGGGCGGTCCCTGGTTGGGTCCTGGCTGAAGCTGAACAGAGCGGATGGAAATTTCCTTCTCTATGCACACTTGACCTACGTCACTTTGCCGCTGCATCGGATTTTAACAGGTAACTACGCTGCTGGAGGCCGAAAACCGGATGGCTTTTTCGTAGCCGACCTGAGACCTGCTCCTGGGGCTGTCCTTCCCCGTCCTGTTGTTTCCAGCCCAGAGCCCATCAGCAGGTGTCCGTGTTGGGTTCTCGGCCTCCCGTCGAGGCCTGTGGACGGGGCCCCTTCTCACAGCTCTCTGGAGGCTCCTCCTGTCCCCCTCGGGTGACTGCGGGCCCCTGGGTGTGAGTCACGGGTGGGCGGGGCGAGGCGCCTGGGGCCGGGCAGGGGCTCCAGACTCGGGCCGGCCGGTACGGGAGCCCTGCTTCCCCCCCAACCCCCCCCCCCCCCCCACCATGGCCGGGCCGTGCAGCTGCTCCGAGGCCGGTTCCCGTCTGGAGGATGGGGACGACCGGTCTCGCAGCCCCGGGAGGGCGCGCGAGGAAACGCGCGGAAGTACTTGGCGCGGACTGCCCGCGGGATCGGAGCGCTCGGGGTGTTCACCTCCTGGTCTCGCCCGCCCCCTCCCGCCGCCCTAGACATCCTGGAGGTGCGGCAGAAGCCCATCCTGATGACCTAGCCGTGTGCAGAGCCCGCGCGGAGCCCCCCCGGCCCTGCCCGGCCCCGGGCGTGCTGCCAAGTGCCTACCCGTCCACCGCCACCGGGGTCTTCTGTGACAGCCCAGCCAGGCGGGGCCGCTCGACTCCGGGGGCCGGGGCCGACTCCACGAACACCAGCCCAAACTGAAGTGCCTCTTTCTCCTCCCCTGCTGGCTCTGCTCCCGCCCCTGTGCCCAGCCGCCATCACGCACCACCCCCCCCCCCCCCGCCCCCGCCCCCGCCCGTCTCTGGAGGGCCCTCGGCACCCAGAGAGGCCCAGAGACGCCAAGGGGCTGTAAGAGCAGAGGAGCGGCCGGCGCCCGGCGTGTGTCCAGACCTACGGATCCGACGTTCACGCTCGGACAGACCGCAGGTGGAGAGACCCCCTCCCCCCCCACCAACCCCGGTCGGGGGCACTCAGTGTGTCGGACCATCAACGCTTCCCCGAGGAGAACTGGCTTCAGAGTCTGTAACGCTGTACCGGTGAACTCCGGCGTCCGAGTTAGTCCCGACCCGTCCGCCCTCCCTCGTTCACCGCTTGGTTATAAATGGGTTTCCGCGGGGTTTTAACGGGGCACGCGGCTGTTGAGGGTTTTGCCCTGGGCTGGGAATACCTCACCCCACGCCTGGTTCCAGAAAGGCCTCGAGCTGAGCAGACAGGCCCCGATCCTGCCAGAACGGCCTTTGCTTCCAGCCAAAGAGCACCACCAACACACACACCTCCGCCTTGGAGATAATCCCGCTCTGCGCCTCGGCTGGCGTGACCCGCAGAATTTGGACTCTGAGGGCAGGTGGGACGGCTCGGTCGTCAGACAGAGAAGAGTGTTTTGGGGGAGCGCGGTGGAGTCGGCCCCCTCCCGGGAAGGTTCTGGGTAGAACCGCCATCCCATCCCAGGGCCGGGGTTGGGGGGGGGAGGGGAGCTGGGAAGGGGATGGGGTGTTTCCCGGAGCTCGTTTCCTTTGACTGAGTGTGCCGGTCCCGTTTCTCAGACCAGCTCACTGAGGCAAAGCGGAACTGGCCTCCACGCGGCTGGTCTGGTGGGTTGGCGTGAGCGGCCTGGTTCCGGCTGGAGGGAGTCCTGCCGGTGATGACAAACCACGAGCCTTCTCCAGAGCGGAAGCGTGTGCCCTGCCCCCGTGGGAATAAACTGTAAGCTGGGTCTCTGTCACCACGTTGTTTTGTTTGAAGTCCCCAGGAACACGTGAGGGTTTCCAGTCGTGCGTAGAGATCCTCTCTGCGAGGACAGAAGGGGCCGGAGGGGCTCGCCCCCACCTGTTCTATTCTGCGCACGCTCCAAGGGTTCGCGCTGGGCTCTGGGAACGGGCTGCTTTGGGGCTTTCTCTAGATTTTGTATGCTGTTATTAAAAGCAAGCTATTGCGTTTCATTCTGCCTCAGTTTGCCCACCTGTACAATGGGGCTGATACCACCTACCTCACCGAAGTCTCCAGGGTTGCAGCGTACGACCGGGTCGGGCGGCCACCCTGCACGGCTCGGCTCGGGGGTAGACCTGGGATGCCTCCCCGCCCCCCAGCATCCGTGTGTGTGTGTGTGTGTGTGTGTGTGTGTGTGTGCGCGCGCGCGCGCGCGCGCGCGTGTGTGTGACGGGGCTGGGCTGGAACAATCTCGCATTCTCGGCAGCGCCCAGCTCCTGCTTGGCTGTATCCCAGCTGCCTCAGGACTTTGCGTTCCGGAGCAGTGTTTCAGGACAGCACAGAGCCAGGCCTCGCCCCTCAGACCCCTGAGCGCGGCCCCGTGTTCCGGGAGTACTCTCCGGGGGACCCAAACGCTGTCCCCCAGTGTGTGTCTAGGGTGGCTAAAGTACAGCTTTTTCTTCGGGAAATTTTTTCCTCCCTGGTCATCTGGGGTCTTAAGACTCTGGAACTCAGGTCTCGGGAGAAATACGCTCCTGACGTCTCTCCCGTGGAAGAATGAGGTAGCTCCCACGCAGAAGTCCAGAGGGGCACGAGAGGGTCCCCCCCCCTGCCGGAACCGGGCCCTGAGGCTCAGCCCCCGCTCCCGGGGGGCCATGGGCACACCAGACGCCTCCTCCGTAAGGTGACACAAGTGAGTTCTGCCCGCGTCACAGGCGAGCTGAGGATTAGTGATGGTACCGTGCGCGTACAGGTGCTTGGCGGGTCCTAGAAATGTGTGCAGCGGTGGAGTTTGGAGACGACCCCTCGTCTGTGACACACGCGAGCGGATGCGCACGACGGTCTGGCTGTTTTCCATCCAGCACGAAGGCGGCGCCAGCCTGCGCGGGCACCGTGCTGTCGTCACGCCCAGCCTGCGGGCGAGGAAAACGCACAGCGACAGCCGGAGTCCCGTCCAGGCAGCCGGCCCCGGCCGTACCGCGCCGTGACAGACGGACACGCGTCGTGGAGGCCACCTTTCTCGATCTGTGCAGGACATGCTGGTTTTAGAAGCACTTGGTAGCTGGGCAGTAAGCTGTCCCCCCGAGGCTTATTTTTTCAAAGCGACCAACAACATCAGTGGCAAAGTAACAGTAACAAGGGACTGGGCCGAGACCGGGGCCCCAGCGCCCTGGTCCTGCTGTGTTCCTGGCGTTGGTACGGTTTGCCTTCTCGCAAGGCCATCTTGCGTTTTGCCGGAAGCGTGCCCGTCTCTTGTGTGACGCGGGGATGGCCAGAGCACGCGTGCATTTCTCAAATGGGAACTGGAGTCAAAGTACAGTTTTCCTGGGAAGAGACGAGGCGTCGCTTTTTGGGCCATGACCGAGAACGTTCTCTCTTGACCAGAAATGTCACGGTCCCGGAGTCGATGGACGGTGTGTCGCCTCCACTCCACCTGTTAGCGCCTCCAAAGCTGCGGGAGCGTTTGGTCTCCCACGCGGAGGTCTTCCAGGAACTGCCCGTTGCTTCTGTAGACAGCCGAGGCTCGGTATGTCAGAAAAAGAGTATTATTTATGATATCATATAGTCAACAAAGAGCAACAAATAAGAAAACGAGGAAAATATTCTGCAGCCCGATCAACTTGCAGACAGAAGGGTTTTCGAAGAGCCCCGTTCTCGCCAACGTTTGGGCTTTTCAAGGACCGTGAACAGACCCTCAGAAATGAGGTTTCTGTTCTACACGGAGCAGAGTCGAGCCAGTAGACCCTATGGTGAAACTTCTTTTTCTCCCCCGTTAAAAGACATTCCAGAAGGCGGGCCCTGTGCGGTCGGTAAATTGTAACGACTGACGTGACTGCATTTGACCCTGTCATAATTTGGAGGTCTTGAGGCGCTGGCCGAGATTCTTTAAAGGCGTCCCACGTTAAGAGGCTGCAGCGTTTTCCATGAGCCTGGATAGCTTCTGCCCGGGCACGTGTTCTGGGCGGTTTTGCACATTAGCAAGAATGGGGGTTTCATGGCCAGTTTCAAGCCCAAGTATCTTTTGACATGACGTTGATTCTTCCTGTTCAGGCTGCTTCTCGTCTCTGTAGCAGAAAGCAGAATTCTCTTAAAACACATCGCCACCCTGACGGGGACACGGGCTCCCGGAGAGAGGGAGGCAAGGGCTGGCCGACACCTCCCCCAGAGCGTGAGCCTGAAGTGACCTCCCGGTCCCGTGGCCTGAGTCGGCCTGGGGATGGGGGGGCGGTCACCTCTGGCTGCTTTCCTCTGTTCTTTCCCACCTGGTGTGGCACTGACCTGGTCCTCGGGGGGAGAAGGGAGTCCTCTGGCCTTTTCTCTGAACCTCCGGAACGAACAGCCTGGAGAACCCCTTGGTTCCCACGCACAGAAGCCAGGCCGCCAGGCTGCCGAGGGGCCTGAGGTGGGGGTCAAAGCGCCACGGCGGGTAGCCCCCCGAAGTGGAGGAAGCCGCAGATGCACGGAGAGAGTTAGTTCGCGGTTTTCCTCGGTCCCCAAGGCAAGCGGGCACCTTTATTTCTGCGGTTCCGGTCCTGGCGCACAGGAGACCGGATGTAACAGTGATGCCCCAGCTCTGCCGAGGTGGCAGCGGTGGGAAGCTTTCAGTCCCTCTTACCTTCCTTGTGCTTTTATGCACGTCCTCAGCTCGCAGAGGCGGGGGGGGGCCGGGCGGGTTGGGTGTAAATAGGGACCTTTTCTGGTTTCCAGACGGACTGTGTGTGTGAGAGTACTCAACCCTGCAAAGAAAACCTGTTGAGATTCTTTTTCATGACCTTGAGGCTTGAGTAATGTGGTTTCTACAAAATCTGTTTTAGCAAAAACAGCACGGCGGCATCATTGGACACGTTAGGATCTGACTGTCCCTGGCGTTTCCATAGCAGCAGCAGCGGCAGCTTCTGGGCCACCCGTCTTCGGTATACAGAAACCATTTCTGAGCAGCTCTTGGTTGGCTGTGAGCTGTGCTGTGCGGGTTTTGCATTTCTGTTGAAGGTTGATTTGCATGTTGGATATTAAATTTCTTTTTCCTCCGTGTTTTCCTCCAGTGGATCTGTACTTGGTTATTTCCTTTTCCTTAATGGGAATTTCAAATTAAATACGGATATTATAGCAATTCGAGAAACTCGGTGATTGAACCTTAATTTGCCTCCCCCCCCACCCCGCCAAAGATTTCTTCTTCAACTGTTTTTGGAGCTTTCACACGAATTCCTGTTTTGGAAGGGTGGGAGCCAGACAGCATCCACCCCAGGGCCCCGGCTCCTGGGAGCTGGGGACTCAGGCCCGGGACTGGCGTGCCCAGGGCTTTGGTTTGGGCAGAGGTGGTTATTTGCAAAAACAAATCCCAAGAGACATGTCTCTGGTTTAGCTCCAGTCCCTGTGAAGCAGTACATGCCCTTCCGCCACACCATCAGATTTCCCACACTTAATTTCTAGAGAAACTCTTAAAAAGCCCTCATGGCAGCGGGAACGTGACTAGGGGCAGAGTGAGGGGTCCCAAGTTTCTGGGCCGTGGCTCTCTGTTGCCTTGAGACTCTGCAGTTAATCACGCTGAATGGAGCGTGTTGCCTGTTTTCAAGCGGGCTCTACCCGCCAGAGGTTGAGGCGGGCCGGTCGCAGACGTTGGCAGCCTCTGCGTCTCGGGGCTTTTTGTCCCCACGCGCCAACGGACTCCCAGTTGGGGTCTAAGGTGCAGAGCACGTGTCAGCTCCCACGGTGGGAAGCGATGGGACAGGAAGTGAAAACGGGAGGGGCGTCTGCGAGGAGCACACACGCAGATCCAGAAATATGGCGAGAACGGTCACATCGGTGACCCCGACAGTCTTCGCGTTCGAAGCGTCTGCACCAGAATTTTCGGAGGCAGCACCACCAAGGGCAGCCCGTGTGAGAGCGTGCTGACACCAGGCAGTCTAGGGGCTGAAAAAAAGGCAACGTCCTCGTTGCCATCCAGATCCAACCCCCTTCTCGCTAGATAAGGAGGCGTTTTTAAAACAGTCACCTGAAAGGTCTTCAGCAGGTGTCTGGAGGGGGCTGTCTGGGGGGCTCCCTGCAGTGAACTCATCCTGTGAACTGCCTACTCCTTGAAAGGCTAACGCTGCCGTTTCGGCTCTTTTTTCCGCCCTGGATGAACTTTTAGGGATCGTCATGTCCTAGCTTAGAAGAACACGTCGATTGGAAGAACAGACCTTTGGGGATTTTATATTGGGAGGAGGGGAAACCGGAAGAGAAATTCACTCGTGCAAGAACATAGTCCATTGTATGTACACGTGGTGAACGGGGGACATGGTGGACTTCGTGCTGGGCTGTTAAAATGACAGAACAGCTGAGAAAATTAAAGAAGGGCAAGCGTTGGCTTTGGGGGGGGACGAGAAACCAAAAGGCGTCCTTTCTTTTGCTCACAGATTCGTTGATTCCCTCTTGCCCTGGCCTCTACGAAAGCTGACGGGTGTGACAAGGGATTTCTTTCCTATGTGTGGATTGAGGGTCGTTCATCTTGGAACCGGACTTTAATAGAACAATTGGATTGCTCAGTTGGAAACAACCATGGTTTTTAGTGAACTTTATCGTTGTTTTGGATAAACAGCTTTGTTTCAGAAGGCTTTCGTCCATTCCAGAAGCCAGTGAGTGGAGTCCTTGGACAGGCGCGCACACGCCTTCGAGCGGCACGCTGGGCAGAGCCTGCGTGGCTCTGGGTCTCCCCAGGCGCGTGGCAGCGGGGGCTGGGTTTTCTCAGCCACAAAGTGGGCTCACCACCTCCCGCCCTGGGTGCACAGAGGGTGGAGACACGCGTGTCAAGAGGCTGCCAGAGTTCCTGTCGACAGAGTCCCGGCCGTCCCCCTGCTGAAACGTGCCCCAAGGGCATCTCCTAGGTTATCTTTTTATTTTTTCATTTTTTAACGTTTATTTATTTTTGAGACAGAGAGAGACAGAGCATGAACGGGGGAGGGGCAGAGAGAGAGGGAGACACAGAATCGGAAGCAGGCTCCAGGCTCTGGGCCATCAGCCCAGAGCCCGACGCGGGGCTCGAACTCACGGACCGCGAGATCGTGACCTGAGCCGAAGTCGGACGCTTAACCGACTGAGCCACCCAGGCGCCCCTCCTAGGTTATCTTTAAACAAAAGTCCTAAGGGAGCACGAGGGAGACGGCCCAGGAGTTCTCACGCTTGAGCCTATCCACCGGAGGAAACCCAGATGGTCAGCGATGAAGCGTTCCAGAACGAGTGGTGATGGTTGCACGTCTCTGCGCCTGTACCAACACCGACTGAATCCTGCACTTCCAGGCGTGAATTTCTCAACAGACACAGAGCAAAATCCATCCCCAGGCTCCGATTCCGGCAGGTCTCGGGGGAGGGGCCCCAGGGTCTGCAGTTTGAACAAGTTCCCAGGTGTTACCCTTTTGAGAACCCTGTGCTCACCCAGCCGTCCTGAGCGCCTACAGTAGGGCTGCTGCATTTCGGGGACAGGCTCCCTCCTCAGCACCCTCTTGTGTCGCTCGGATGGCACCCATTGGACCTCTGCAGCTTGGGAGTGCTACTTTGACGGGAGGTCGGTCCTCCCAGTACTGACCCAGGTGCCGCCTCCGGTACAGCCTGGTGCGGAGTCAGCCCTGGACCGACGACGACACAGTAGTATCCTCCCGACTACTGCAGTTTGATCCGTGAACACCTCGAGAGCGGTTTGCCAAATCGCTGAAAATTTCAAATTCTATAACCTCAGTGTATTTTTCTCTTGATCATTTTGGTCCTTAGTCTTAAAATATCCTTAGGAGGGTTCAGATTTCTGACAGACGACCCGGACACAGATGCCAGCTCCGCTCACGTGGAAGAAACACACTCACCTGCCCAAACCCCTGGCTTTGCAAAACCCACCGCAGGGCCGTCCGGGAGGTCGGCCCGGGCACTGGAGGCAGAGGGCAGCGCGCCCAGCGCAGTGCTTCCCATGGTGGCCGGTGACCATCCACCGTCCCCGCCGCAACGCTCATTTGTGAAAACACGAATCCGACACGGCGAACTCCAGCGGCCTGGAAGGGGCCTCACCTGCACGCACGGGGGTCGATGGGTAGGTCTGTCCTCACCTCCAGATCTTCCTGCGACCTGGGGGCTTCTGGGCGCTGCCTCCCCACACCTCTCCTCCCTCGGGTCCGCTTGACTTGTGTCGACACCGGGAACATCACAGGAGCATAAAAGTGTCAAACACCGTGACTTTGTTTACTTTCCATTTATTCACATTTCATGGATATTACACTTCCTCAAAAACTAATACAAATTGAGATTACATTGTCTGACAATTCAAGTATTTTAGTTTTAGAAAACAATTTCCTATGTGACATAGGAAGCAAACATCTTATCCAACTGATTGCTAACAAGTTTTACGGCTGTTACAACTGCACCTGCGTCGGCAGAGTCCACGGTCCTCAGCTCGATGGCCTCTGGCCAAGAACGTACCAGTGTGTAGAGCGCGGCCTGGATGGGCTGCTCCCGGCCACCTGCTGGTACCACAGGACACATCAGGTCCCACCACAGATTCTCACTTCCAGAGCGAGCACAAGTACCCGGGGGTTGGGGAGCGAGCCACTTGGTCTGCAAAGCCTTCGAACGCCCGCGCTTGCGTCCCGACCGCTCCGAAGTAAAGAGTAACTGACGAATGCTCAAAAAGCAAACAACTTGTTTAAACTTTAAAACTAAACCAAAAAAAGGCTCAGCGACAACCTGTTCTGAACTCTGATGGTAAGGTGAATTGTTTTTTCTCTACCCCGGAACAGGTAGATCTTTTTTGGCATGCAGCTTATCAAAACTATAATGTAGAACTGAAATTGTACAACAATGATCCTTGTCAAGAAAATCAGTTTAACAAATGGCCAGACTTGTCCTTCCGTAGAAAACACAATCTACACACTGCTTTAAAAACGGGACACATGTTTCCAGCCCGTAATTCTAAAAAGAAGACAGCACAACGCCTAAGTTTTTGCTTACTGGGGAATGCTCCAGAGGAGATGGGACAGGCACCAGTTTGAAAAAAAAAAAAGAAAAAAAGAAAAAAAAAGGCCACTGGGACACTCCATATGACGCAGCGCGGTTAGCATCAAAGGTGATCCTTCGGGCCACGCAGATGATACACATCACAGATCCTTCAACTAAATACAAAAATTTCCATCTACATCAGACACTTTAAAGCCAAATTTCTAGTTATTTTGTTAAAAATAATTCTAACTAAAGCCAAGGGGCGGAACTGAGCTATTAGTACGGTGGGGGGTGAGCTCTCTGGGGGGCCCCGCCCCCGAGTAACATATAAGCACTTAGACTTTACAGTAAAATCCACACACACTCACGCTCTTTTCTATTAGTACATAATTAAAGTGGAGGCCAAAGTTCCTCACGCACAAGGGACACGGAGGAAATAGCACGTTGTGAGTGATGGCGCACATGTCACATCTGCCCCTGTAATGATCACTTTCACAGTGACAGCTGTAGCAGCAAGTTTGCCAGGAATGTTAGGAAAAGAGAAAGCCACACATACCCACTACTTCAAAGAGATATGAACTATTTTTCCAGGGGGGTTGAGAGGTGGCCCAATTCTGATGTTTTCGGGCCATTTCTGGCAAACGTCCCACCGGACAGGCCGAGGCTACTGCCACCGAGGCGCTCCTGAAGGCGCCCGGGGACCACGGGAGCACGTGAGGCCAACGTAGGACACACGGGGCCCCACATGTCCTCGTCCTTCCAACGGCTGGATAAACCTCAGGTGAGGGAACAGGACCAATGACGCGGAAACGGTGTCAGCCACCCGCTTACCACAGATCGCTGGTAACAGAAACTCACCCACGTACTCTTTCTAAAAGGAAAATGCAACAGAAGTGACCACGCCCTCCCTGTTCTCCCAGGTGAGAGTCTGACCACGTCCCACAAAGTGTAAGCTCCTCTCTGCGTATTTGTCCAGAGTCACACACACGCGGGGGCCAAATTCTCTCAGCAGAACCAGAAAACAAGTACAAGAATCTCATGATAAATGTGGGCCCAACTACCACACTTCAAGTGTTTAACACAGTTGATCATAAAACGGTTTCCCTGCCCCCCTTATATCTAAAACTTATAGCTTCTTTGTTAAAAAAGCAACTGTACTATCTACAGTTATCGTGACTGTTCTTTCCTAAGTCAGAAGACATTCTATGCGCTGAAGATCAGAATATACAAACGTGAGCCCTCAGGCACGGACCCTGAGCCTTTAAAACAAGGTCATTAAATGACTAACGAGGAATGAAAGTGGACATTTAAACACTAAAAACTGCATCTAATTCATGTGCCCAGAGTTTTCCCAGAAGGCTAGGATTAGCTACCCAACAGCGGTGGCGAAGTGACGGGATCTTCTCATGCACAACCATGGCTCCCTTCCAAACGGACATGCCGAGTATCTTACTCTTAAAAAAGTCAATGGAAACTTATCAAATGCAGAATAATGTACTTCCGTCTAAAGTTAAAGGCAACGTTTGCACACACAATTTCAATTCCATGACCTTATTGCATGTTTCCTTGTGAACTTACATGGCTCGTGTGTAGTAAAAGCTCTGAGATCCTCAGGGTTCATCACAGTACAAATGAACGAGGACAGATTCACTTTCTTTTTTGTACCGTGCTCGAACTTTAATTTTTTTTCCCCCAGGTTTTGCGGTCTATGGTCTATCAACTATAAGCTACCAAATTTGTGCTTTTAAACCCTCATTCCTGACCACCCCCCATTCTGTCTGTCTGTAGGGGACGCACTGGCAACAGCACCTCAGGAATGCCACTACAAAACCCCATCTACAAAACCAAAGAACAAACTCGTTTCCTTTTAAAATGAAAAAGCAGTTCCTGAATCAGGTAAAACAGGCCACGGGGCTAAAAGGCCGATGTCTGCAAATGATAAGCTAAAGCCTCTAATGCGGAGGGGGAACATTTGGTAGTTAAGAGTCAGCTTTAAAACAAGACGATGCGACAGAGGAGAAACACCTCTGTCACGGCGTGGTAGCGAGATTCATTTGGAAAGGGTGCTGTCCTCCCAAATCAGTCAAGCCCACCAGAGAGAATGCCACAGGCAAGTTTCCTCCTGGACGCAGGGGTTGCCGGCACGCCTTGCAGGCCGCAGCAGCGCACCCCAAAACCCGTGGATCGGAGCAGCCTTTGGGAAGTCTAATCGATACCCTGATTTTAGCCTATTAAGAAATCACTTGCGGTCAGTTTAATAAATGAACATTAAAAATCTTCCAAAAAATTTCATTCAAACGTTATTTTACACATCAGACAGTTGTTAAGAAGGGAGGATACGGTTTCTTGACGCTTAACATTTACAGGTTTTATTGGCCACATTCATCTTCCTCACAAAGTTGTAAGTTACCGTCCGCGGCGGGCGGGGGAGGGGGGGCGGCAGCTCGGCAGCGACTCCGCAGAGGGAGGGCGTTCAGGCGTCCTTTTTCTCCAGTAAAATTTTGTGCAGCTCATCTGCGTCCTCACCTGTTTTTACCCGGATTAACATGGTGACCGGGACGGTGGCGTTCTTCTCATCGATGGGTGGGTTTGGGACACACACAATAAGTACGTTGTTTTTCCCTGTTCGGGTGCACGGCATATTGGGCGGGATCAGGACATTCAGCAGTATGTTGCCTGCATTTAAGCAAAGGAAAAGGTCCATCAAAATCACACAGACCCCGTGTCGGGAGACTACAGCTTTAACACGCGAAACGTTCAATCCAGAAGCCCTCTTCAACTTAACCGATCTCACGCGGGAGGCCATCAGGGAGGTCACGGGAAAGGGCACTGGATCCCTGGTGCACATGCCAGCACGGCGTCCCTCCAAGAGGACCACGAGGACTCTGGCAGGCCCTGGCCCTGCTGCGGGGAAACCGCCTTCCACCCCGCTCCTGCCCACATCCCCGGCCTCCGTTGCAGCAGCCAGGCCCTGCTGAGAGGCGTCCGTTCTTACACGAAAGGAAGAACACTTTGGCACGACCCGGAGCCTTCACGAGGTCATTGGAATAAAGGCAGAATGGTCAGCAAAGAAACCTCTGTCTGAGGCAAGCATGACTCCCGGGTGGGTAGTGGGGCGGCGGGGGGGGACCCACCAGTACCATGATGGCGTCACCCATGCATCAAGCCTTCGGGGAAAAAAAGCCACAGGGAAGTTTCTGTATCCAGCCTGGCAGGGCCCAGAGCTACCCACCACTTCCTCTCAGACCTGCCCCGTCCTCCTTCCGGCGGGCTGTTCTGAGGGCGAAGCTGGGTGTGGGGTGAAGGATGGACTGCAGCACGTTCAAGTTTTTTGCCTACATAAACCGGATTCCTTCGAACGGTTAACTCCCCTTCTGTGCTTATTAAACCATCCACTTTATCGATAGCTTCTTAGTTACATTTCTAACACAAATTAAAACGAAAACCATTTTGGTGACCTCTTGGCTGTAGTTTTTAACACACCTGTATCTCCTTACACAATGTCACTTAATTAAATCTGTAAATAGTCAGTAAATACAGGATGCATTTGGTTTGAACGACTGCTATTCCAACCCCAAACACAGCAATATACTCGACCTAGAGGGCTGCAGTGAGCGAGGGGAAGTCTTTTACACCATGTGGTTATGAGGACTTGGGCCACTTGAAAAAAGAGATACCCACCTAAATTGGTGTCTGCCCGCACTAAAAGTTGTGTCTTCTGATTTGTTGTAGGTTTTAAATGCAAAGTCCCCACACCTTTCTCTTTAAATTCATTGTCTTTCTTGTAAAATAGCTTACACCTATGGGGAAAAATAGGTATCGTCAGATATTCCAAAGACAAACCGAGTCACAAGTTTTCTGACCACCACCGTTCACACTTGTGTGGAAAGACCCGCATTAAATGAGCAGAGGAAGCTTCAGGATGAATCCTTGACTGATTCAAGCTGGGTCTGGGCACAAACCAGAACAAGCAAACTGGTTAGATACTGTGGAACCCCTCCCTAATTTCAAAATAATAATAATTCTTTTTTTTTTTTTTTTTTAAAGAAATTTTTTTTTTTATGTTTATTTAGTTTTTGAGAGAGACAGAGCACGAGTGGCGGAGGGACAGAGAGAGAGGGAGACACAGAATCTGAAGCAGGCTCCAGGCTCTGAGCTGTAAGCACAGAGCCCAACGTGGGGTTCGAACTCACAAACCGTGAGATCATGACCTGAGCTGAAGTCAGATGCTCAACGGACTGAGCCACCCAGGCACCCCAAAATAATAATAATTCTTAAAATAGTGGCTCATGGGGCGCCTGGCTGGCTGTCAGCTGAGCGTCCGACTCTTGACTTCAGTTCAGGTCACGAGGCACGGAGCCTGCTTGGGATTCTCTCTCTCTCTCTCTCTCTCTCTCTCTCTCTCTGCTCCTCTCCTCCATGCGCACGTATACCTGCTCTCCCCGAAAGAAAAATAAAATTGCCGCTAGCTCCTAAAAAGATAACCCAGTGGGTCACATACTTTTAAAATGACACTTTCTAAAATGGACACTTTTCTCAGTTCAGTCAAAATCACAGCTAAGCAGCCCACGGGTCTCTGCCGTGCTCCTCTGGCCCCGAGCTCAAGAGGTTGACCCGGTCCTTTAAGGACAGGAATAAATGCAGGACACTCTGCCCCCATCTCTCTTCCCTCTTTCCCCATTTATTTTTTACGTTTCTTCTGGACTCCTTCAATTTTGGGTCTACCAAATGCTGAAATCTTGGAAAACATTCTTAAGCAAGGCTGAACTACCAGTAATGTCATCAAATGTCTCCCCAGCCTGCCGCGTCCCACGTCTCCTTAGGTTGTTAATAAACCCAAACCACTGCCTGCTCCTTTGATTTGTTCCAGTTAGCAAAGAATCTCAGGTCAGGATCACTCCTTTGTATCATCTGTGTAATTAAATAAGAATAAGCAAAAGGAATTGTTGGATTCTTGAAAGTTCTCAGATATAACACTTGGGGATTCCATAGAATACGGTGACTTGTTATGAAACTCAGTCTGAAATTTTTGTTTCTTAGGAAAACACATGTAGGGAAGCTTCTAAAATGGCACAAATAAGTATTCTGTAAATATCTTTGTTAAAAAGCACTAATTGCATCTCACTGGGATGAGGGAATTCAAAATTTCCTCTGATCTTTCTTCTGAAAGCAACAGCTCTCATATAAAAACAAACAAAAAAACCCGAAACAACTCTCATCACTGGGGGAAAGACCAACGGATGGTCACTGTGCACAACTTGCTGGCTGAGAAAAGCCACAAAGGCCAACCATGTCCCCATGAAGACAGGAGGCCGCCTGAGGAAGAGCGGGAGTAAAACCAAGTCTGGAATCAGTGACGAGGTGACTTTGTGCAGGAAGGAGGAGGGGCAGAGAAGGAGACAAGCCTGAGTGGAGAAGGGGCAGGTGGGTCACGGAAAAACCTATCTCTAAGGCACTTTAAAAAGCAGGAAAGAAGAGGAGCGCTGGGGTGACTCAGTCAGTTAAGTGTCCAACTTTGGCTCAGGTCGTGATCTCACAGTTCGTGGGATCGAGCCCTGAGGCGGGTTCTGCGGTGGGGCCTGCTTGGGGTTCACTCTCTGCCCCTCCCCCACTCGCTGTCTTGCCCTCTTAAAAAAAAAAAAAAGGCAGAAAAGAAAAATAACAAAGACTAGGATATGCCCACAGGAAATTTACAGAATCAGCTTGTTGTAAACACGGGTCAAGAATTCTTCCTTGTCCAGTTCAAAGGGCAAGCACAGCCTGACCCCGGGACGGGATGCTCGGCGCGTTCCGTGGGCCCCTTTCTTCCCCCCACGTCTCCGAAGACATGCTCACCGAACGCACTCCCAGGACTCCCACTTACTTTTTGGAGTAAAACGCATCTTCTTCTTTCACTTCAGTAACTACTACTTTGGGTGGCTCATCATTCTCTTCTTCATCTCCGCCTTTTATAAAAACAAGACCAACTCAGTAAAATTCAAATCGAACGCTGAACGGTGTAACAGAAGAAGTTGTCTATCCCCGCACCAACCCCCATCCTCAACCTAAAAATCCTACGTAAGCCGATGTAGAAATCGGAAGCACACGTCTAACTGGGCGTGGGGGAGCGGGAGGACTCGCTGGATTTTAGCGGTTTTCTGAAAAATTAGAATAATTTTTAACAGGACCTACTTCTCTCTTCTAGATGTCAATTTGTAGAAGGCCTTGGAATGAAAAGTTATCGACATGATTCAGTGCCCAAATTTTAACAGGAAAATAACCAATCAACACCCACACATACTCAAGATTACCCCACTAGAGAAGCAGAATGTCAGATGGGGTTCTAGCCCCCTTCCCCCCAAATGCTCCTGCTAAGGAGCTAAGGAACAATCGATCTGAGCAACGGCCAAAGATAAGGAAGATAAACTTGTTTACAGGACTTGCCAGAGAAACCACCCCCGTGTGTAAGCAAGCTTTGCCTGAACTGCCACACCGCTCGGGGCTCGGGTCCCACGGGTCCCCTCCCTGACCGAGCCCAGGGCCCCAGGCACAGGGGAGACTGAAATCACTATGGGATGCAAGTAACATCCTCTGGAGAAACACAGTCTCAGGAAGCTCACTAAGTTAAACAGCAACAATTCTGGTGCTCAAACAATTCAAAGCCACAAGATTGAAATTTTAAGAAGGCAGTCCTGGGGGGCCCCTGGGGGGCTCTGTCCGTTAAGTGCCCGACTCCTGGTGTCCACGCAGGTCACGAGCTCACCGTCACGAGTGGAGCCCCACGGCAGGCTCGCGCCGAGCGTGGAGCCTGCTTGGGACTCTCTCTCCCTCTGCCCCTCCCCTGGCTTGCACCCTCTCTCTCAGAAGGAAGGTAGTCCGGAGTTAGGTTCTCCAGGGCAGGCCCCGGGCGTCCCGGTATTTTGGCGAGCTTAGTCCTTCCGATGCGTCAAGCACCTCAAGCACCCGGAGAAGCAGGCACCCTCACTTCCGCATCCCTCCCACAGGCTCTGCCGCTGCCCCGGGCCCACCGGTCCCGTTCAGGGCAGGGGAAGGGAAGGGCGGTCTCCGTCCGATGCTGTGCACGGGGCAGCCGGTGCCTGACGGCGCACCCGACGGCCAGGCAGAGGGGTACCGGCAGTCTCGCTCCAGGGAGGAGGGACACGGAACATTTGGTGGCAAAGCGGCCACCGCGGGTTCCTTTCTCTCTCCCTCTCACGAAGTTAACATCTCCTGAGACGTATACTTTTTAACTGCTTACGAAGAAGTATCTTCACACGTGTGGGCCGTTCACAGTCACCACGTGAGGACAAGCGATCGGGACGCGAACCCCTCTCCTCAAAGAGCAAGAACAGAGGGAGGGAAGGCTGACTGGGGGCACTGATGCTACACAAGGTGGAAACTTCTGGAAAGGCGGCTGCAACCCAGACACATCCAGGGAAAACCCCGTCAATTTGTTCCCCGTGGCTAACAAGAGTCTACCTGTTTTATTTATAGTAGAGCACTTTTCTGCCACGTGACCTCACCTATGATTATAAAAACCTAAACACGAGAAATCCCATAGATGTTTATGACCAGTTTTTAAAAATTTTTTTTAACATTTATTCATCTGTGAGAGACAGAGAGAGGCAGAGCATGAGCGGGGAAGGGGCGGAGAGAGGGAGACACAGAATTGGAAGCAGGCTCCAGGCTCCGAGCCGTCAGCACAGAGTCGGACGCGGGGCTTAAACTCACGAACTGCGAGATCATGAGCTGAGCCGAAGTCGGATGCTCAACTGACTGAGTCACCCAGGCGCCCCTATGACCAGTTCTTTCAATAAGACACAATTGTCAAACGAAGTTAAGTCACTTAATTTTTATTTTAGAGAGAGCATGAGCAGGGGAGAGGGAGAGAAAGAGAGGAGAGGAGAAGAGAGGAGGAGGGGAGAAGAGAGGAGGAGGGGAGAAGAGAGGAGGAGGGGAGAAGAGAGGAGGAGGGGAGAAGAGAGGAGGAGGGGAGAAGAGAGGAGGAGGGGAGAAGAGAGGAGGAGGGGAGAAGAGAGGAGGAGGGGAGAAGAGAGGAGGAGGGGAGAAGAGAGGAGGAGGGGAGAAGAGAGGAGGAGGGGAGAAGAGAGGAGGAGGGGAGAAGAGAGGAGGAGGGGAGAAGAGAGGAGGAGGGGAGAAGAGAGGAGGAGGGGAGAAGAGAGGAGGAGGGGAGAAGAGAGGAGGAGGGGAGAAGAGAGGAGGAGGGGAGAAGAGAGGAGGAGGGGAGAAGAGAGGAGGAGGGGAGAAGAGAGGAGGAGGGGAGAAGAGAGGAGGAGGGGAGAAGAGAGGAGGAGGGGAGAAGAGAGGAGGAGGGGAGAAGAGAGGAGGAGGGGAGAAGAGAGGAGGAGGGGAGAAGAGAGGGGAGGGGAGAAGACAGGGGAGGGGAGAAGACAGGGGAGGGGAGGGGAGGGGAGAAGAGAGGAAAGGGGAGGGGAGGGGAGAAGAGAGGGGAGGGAGGGGGAGGGAGAATCCTAAGCAGGCTCCACGCTCAGCACAGAGCCCAACATGGGGTTTGATCCCACGACCCTGTGATCACGACCTGAGCTGAAATCAAGACTCGGGCACTTAACCAACTGAGCCACCCAGGTGCCACTCAATTTTTTACACGTAAAGCCACGCGTTTCATAATTTTCAAAGTCATCGTGCCAGATATCTATATGTTCCTCACTTTTACCTTTATATTCTTAATCCTTACAATAAACTCTACGAAAACGGTCTTACTCCGTTTTACAAGTAGGGAAAACAGACTCAGAAACAGCCGGCCAACTTTGTCCGGGATCGCACCTAGGAAACGACAGTCACAGTGTGAATCCAGATCCGTCCGGAACACACACCTACGCTCGTGCCACTACACACCAACTCGGACACACCCGGAGCCGACTCGCGAGGACGGCCTGGAACTCCGTCATTACCTTTGCGTTCGTTGCTGCCGCCGTCGGCTTGTACCTCCAGCGTCTTTGTGGTGAACGGTGAAGAGACCGGTTTATTCTGGCTAATATCTTTGCCAAATAAACTGGAGTTTCCAGAAGAGAATGAAAACCCAGTCAGGGGGCCAGAGTTTAAGGAGCCCAAGGCAGAACTCTCGACCTTCTTGCTAAAGTGAAACGAGGCACCTGCTGCTCCCGCCGACGGGTCCGCTTTCTTTTCAGGATCCGCCTCCGTCTTCTTTTCAGACGTGTCCTCGGTTTTGCCGCCATGAAACAAAAATGTTGACTCTTGCTGTGACTTCGTTGACCCAAAGAGGGAGGGAGACGCGGTGGCGCCGGGCGTCTTGTCGGAGTCGCTTTCGGAATCCCTGCAGCTGCCGCCGCTCCCGAGCTGCTGCTCGATCCCTGCCAGGTATTTCTCGTAGTCTTTGAAGATGGGCGTCAGGTCGCAGAGCGGGTTTGTGTTCACGTGCTTCACGATCCAGTCCCGCACCGAGCAGTTTAAGGCAGCCAGCTGCTTGTGATAGGCGTTCCTGGGGCAGGCCGTGCTAGAGGGGAGGCCGGAGGAGGAGGGCTGCTGGCTGTCACCGTTAGTTTTGGGATTTAAAATCTTTTTATCGACCAAGGAGGTAGGACCATTTGTGGCAACAGATCCTATAGGAAATTAAAGTTTGAAGAGTTTACTGAGAGGCTGATTGGATTCTATCCCCCAGATTTTTATGCTGCACTGCCTTCGTACTTTCTTTTACCGTACCCTAGTTTTGTGACAGTTCAAGAAGCGTGTGCACGTCTGACATTTAGGAAGCAGTGATCACAAAAATCAAACTTTGTACAAAAACGGGGCTCGTGTCAGTTAAACCTCTAAGTTTAAAATGGTCTTTTCTTTCAAAAGGATGCCTGATGCCTGCCTTCCCCGAGAACTGTCACAACGGTCAGGGGAAAGCTTAACCCCCAGCGCCGTGGGATGAGCACGTACTCGTGCAGTTAAAATCTTAACAGGGAGCGCTACCTTCATCACACCGAACACTCCGCCTAATTGACACCCAACGGGCCACACTTAAAATACCTAGCGAAGTACAATCCAACCAGCCAGGGTCACTTCTGAAAACCGAAGACCGCAGCGCAGGATTCCATTCTCTGTCACTGATCCCGAGAGCTCGTGACCAACTCTCTCAAAACAGATCAGGCAATCAACACACGCCGGGCGAAACCAATCTAGGCCGGAGGACCCCCTAGGTTCCCGCGGGGCGCGCACCACACAGAAAGTCCTCGGCCCCCACGGAACGAATGAGGAGACGGGAAGGCAGGTCTTTACAGAGGGTCCACTGAGAGCTTCCTCTTCTCCTTTGACCCTCGGGTCAATTCCGAGGGTCACTCTCATTTCACAGTTGAAGATCTGGACGCTCACAGGCTAAGGGACTTTACCAGGGTCACAGAGCCGGCGGCCAGCAGAACTGAGAACAGAACCTCGGTCTATCCTGGCTCAAAAGCTTCTGCTCTATTCACTTCCTCTGCAAATAGCCGATATCTAATTTGCATCCCTTTCGGTATCACCCCGTTTCTGCTCGTTTAGTCCCAGGACCCAGGGTAAGTACAAGAAGAGTATCTTTGCAGAGTTACTTTTCAGATGGTCTTTACCCAGGTGTGACCAGCGGGAGGGGAACCTACTCACCGAAGGCTGCCTTGGTCTCGCTCGCTGCGCTGGCACCGGAGAAGGGAGGGGCACTAGTCACGCTGCTTCCATTAGACAGACCTTCCAAGGGCTTCCCTCCGGCACCGTTACCGAATCCGGAAAACCCTCCTCCTCCAGATGGTACGACCAAACCTTTAAAACCTTTAAAGGCCCCTCCACTATCAGACTGAAATACAAAGAAAGAGCACGCATTAGATAACTCTCTTTCACAACTAGATAAGTGACAGTCTTATCTTGGCTCGACAGCACCTAGAACCCTTAGCCAGCAGCATTAAAGGAAAACTGCCAGCACAAGCTGGAAATGAGGCGGATTTGCCTCCTGATGACACAGCTCTGCCATCCAAAGCTGCCTTCCTGAGACAGCCATGAAGGACAGTCCCAATTTACAGCGAGATTTGTTTTTAAAAATAGATTTAGGATATAGAAGACAAAAAAGACTGATGCGATGAAGTTGTGTACACAGCCTCAGAATTGTGACTAAAAGCAAACATTTCAATACAACGGATCCCTAACGAACCATTTTTCACGTGCTATGCAATCAAAAAGACCATTAGCCCAAGGCCGTTATAGAAACATCAAGTCAGGTTAACTCCAAGTGCTTTACCCACTTACCTGTAATCTCCTAAGCCCTGCTGCAGCCTTTAGTCTCTGGGAACTGGTGAAGTCGACTCTCAGATCTAGACTTTCCCTTAGTTGAGAAATCCACAGGCAACATTTTTATTCTCCACTTTCCTGCGACTTCCAGTAGCAGGGTCTTTCTAGCACTTTCAACCCACTGTGGCTGGCTCTCTCACCTCTCTAACCTGAGATGCTCTGGAAACATCTGGCACCCCAAGAACTTCTAACACTGCTCTCTGCCCCTGGAAACTTTTGGAGACACGTTCCTCAGTTTACAGTGCTTGACTGAAGTTACTATTTCTCTCCCGTTCAAAACAGTGGTTCTACCGCAGCAGGGGATGGTCTGCTTTTTGGATCAAGGATCCAAGGGAGGCTCTAGGAAATACTCTCAAATACATATGCTCAGAACATCCACGGGAGTGTACCAACCTTAAGTTCACGCACAAACGAATTAGAATCATGAGCTCACAAAAAATTACTTACACTAGAAACTCATTTTCTAAATGGGCCAGTTAGCCTAATATTATTGCAAAGTTTAAAAAAAATCGTTCAAAAAATTTCAATCATAAACGTAGGATTTCAGATGGTTACTGACCATGGATACAATTGTGGCAATAAAATTAGGCCAGAAAAACCCAGAAAACAAAAACAAAAGCAAAGCCTTAACTTGCATAAATTTCAATGCATGTAATAAATACAGTTCTTCGGTTCTGACACTCTATAAATTTGATTTTTAATGAATCAATATCCCAAAGACACCACACAGAGCGCTATCATTTTATAAGATTCCATGGACGAAGCATAAAAAGCTGTGAGTAGCTCCTCAGAGCCTTTTACTTTGCATGAGATTTAAGAACCAGAGGATATTTATAGTTATTTTAGAGACTGCTGACAGTACATTGGCTCTAGAGCCATCACAAAAATTCA
This sequence comes from Panthera tigris, assembly GCF_018350195.1. Classification (NCBI taxonomy): domain Eukaryota; kingdom Metazoa; phylum Chordata; class Mammalia; order Carnivora; family Felidae; genus Panthera; species Panthera tigris. The sequence continues at coordinate 136,333,935 of NC_056666.1, read as the reverse complement.
AGAACCATTGGCTTTTAAACGAAGGAATGGAGTCATTCAGAAAAGTGAGAGCACAAGTGAATGAGGTAATACACCGGGGCTCACACCCGTGTCTGTCAATCTCCCTCGTGTACTTTGATTTTTCTCCATGGCACTTAGAGGAAAACTAAAATTATATGTTCAGCGTGTCTCTTCCATCGTTAGGACGTAAGGCCCACCAGGCACGGATATTTTACTCACTCCTGTCTTCACCCACCAATGAATCCCTAGTGCTCAGCACAACAAATCCAGGACAGCTGACATGGGAACAACCGGCGGTTAGGGACGCCAACATCCCTCCCTTATCAAAAAAATAATAAATCTGCGTATAAATGCAATTCAAACCCGTACTGTCAACAGTCAACTGTATACAGGAAAAGTCACATTTCAGCACTTAAGCAGATGACGTAACTGTTAATTTCTCTAATAGACAAGCTCTGATGGAAACCTGACGCTGCAAGTTACAGTCGAAATTATGTGCGTCTTTTACTTCCTTTAGCAGCCAGAGGGCCCCAACCCCCTTCCCTCTGGCCCAGTCTGGACTGTGGTGGACACGGCTTGTACTTCTTCACTGCCCCTCATCTGACAGCCGGGCCATCCCTCCCTGAGGCGGTCTTCCTCTGGTTTCTGTCTACACCGTGAGCTGCCACTCTCAGCCACCCTCCCTGGTTTCAACCTCCTGCGTGGTGAGGACTCTCACAGCTGCACCTCCTGTTCCAGGAAGCCGCCCACACACCTAGTGGTCTTCCAGAACTTCACCTCAACGTACCCCAGGCTCTTAGAACACATTTCCCCAACTGAACCGATCACTTCCTCCACAATTAAGTTGTCCTTCCCTCCTGCTGCCCCCTCTCCGAGGAAGAGCCATCAAACTTCACTAGGCTTGATACCTAGCTTTGACCGGTCACCAGTCTTTAAGAATGGAATCGGATCAGTGAAAACTTGGAATAACAAAACGGAACAGAGTCACCACGAAAGGTGCAGGGGAGCAGATTCATTCCAGAGCTGCCACCCCGGATGTTCAAAGCAGGTTCTCCAGCCTGACAACAGATGTCCGGGCCACCGAGTCAGCACTCAGGCACCTGGAAGGTATCTGAGGGCTGGGAATTGTACCGGGGAAGACTAGTTAAACATGGGAGTGACTGCTGAACACGGACCACGTGATTTCCATTCACAAGTTACAGTTCATCTTTCATCCTTGTGAACACGGGAAGGAAAACACCGTGACCTAGCATCCTGGGAAGAAAACCCGCGCCTGCCAAGCTTCTTTCAGAGCTAAGGGACTCCCCCGACCCTGCCCCCAACGCCAGGATGCAGCAGGACTCTGAGGACACCCTGCGTTTCCCTCCCTTACGCCATCTGCCACTACTTCTGTGGTATCGTTCCACGTGTCTTTTCCTCTCCTTACTGCCGTTCGGCGGGAATCTCGTCTATAGGATCGACACTGGATTTCTGCAACTCGGTAAGGTACGGATCCCACGCTTCTTGTCCATCTCCCGTGGTCTACATCAAGGATTTTCACAGGTGGAGTTAGCATTTTAAAAAGCATTTATCGATCTGACGGCTCCCAGAGGTAGAAATGCTCCGCGACTCGGAAGTCAAATTAGCGTTTAATGCCAAGGGCGGTAAGAAAACACTCACTTCAAATCCAACGTTTCTACGCTTTGCTTTCTTTATGGCTCTATTCTTCAAGACTTCCTCACTGGCCACAGAGAATGTTCCCACCTGCAGGTGTACAAATTAAACAGCAGTAAGATGAGGCCCCAAAAAAGAAATGAACAAAAAAGCCTAACCAAACTTATCTTCCTATCTGCTGGTTTTAATGTACTGTTAATACTGATAACAAAGTAAGGAGAGGGCAGATTAAAATAAAGTTTATGTCTGTTGTCTACATCGTGAATCCCAAAGCTACTTAGATGAATGAGAAATCTCCCAGAACGAGGCGCCTAGGTGGCTCAAACATCTGACTCTTGATTTCGGCTCAGGTCATGATTCACGGTACAGGAGTTCCAGGCCCGTTCTGGGATCCAGATCAAGCCCCCAAATTGCAGTGCGCGCTGGGCTGGGCTCCGTGAGGGGCACGGAGCCTGCTTACGATTCTCTCTCTCCCTCTGCCTCTCCCCTGCTAGTGTGCTCTCTCTCAAAAGAAAAAAAAGGAAAGAAAGAAGTCTCCCAGGATCTATGCAAATCCAGGCTTTGCATACAACCCGGAGAGGAGCACACACAGAAAAAGTTTTGCTAAGACCAAGACCATCAAAAGTTTGGTAGAAAACTATTCACAACTGGTTCTTCAAATTTTAAATATATTTAAAGACATGTATCTTAGAATAAAAATCCAGTTTTAAGAAGCAAAATCTATTCTTCAAAAGCCAACAGTTACCTTAAAGATCATCAACAGTTAACAGTGGTGGAGCCAGTTCTAAAACCCAAATGCCCAAATCTAGTACGTTACTACTTCAGTTTCCAAAAACACATTTATTTTTATCACATGTGCATACCATTTTTAAGAGAAACCTTGCCCATTTGTCCATCACCCAAAAGCCCACTGATGTACCTGGGACTCTAAGGGACCCTGCTTGGAAGCTACCTCTCTTCCCAGGAGCTAAAGTACCTCGTCCATAATCAGAAGTTGGCTGAAGACCTTTGGGTTTATTTCAACCCTTCTTTTACCCTGTAGGGCTGGCATGAAATACTTTCTGTAAGAAGGTGTCATCCATAGTTATTTCACGTAAGGTTAAAGAGACCTCCATGCTTACAGACGGGACTATTTGGTTGCATTTGTCCCCAAACAAATGTAATGCCCTTTCAGACTCATTAGATTCAATCCAAATGGAGGTCCTTTCATACCTGAAATATCTTAGCATCAAAGTAAATCATTATACCGCAGTCTTAAATCTTACTAGGCCCAGAATGAAACTGGGCAGAAGATCTGGAAAAAACCTGAGTTACCAAAGACCTGGTTAAAAAGCACCAAGTCAGTTAGAAATGTTAAAAACCTTGTCAAAATATTAATAAACTTGTGATTTTGGTTTCCCTAAACATAGGAATACATGTATTTGTCAAGGAAAAAACGTTCATATGACAAGACAGATTCAGCAAGAAGACAGTTTTAGAATAAGCTTGGAAACAGTTTTGCAGATTTCTTCTTCTTCCTCTTTTTTTTAAACTTAGCACTATTCTATTGGCCTGGGAGCATCAAACTGCTGACAAGGCACTAAAAATGCAGCTGTGATTTCTATTCTTTGTAAGAGAGAAAAGGAAATATTTCTGAGTGAAGACCATTTTTATTTTGTGAGGAAAGAAACTAGGCCATCCAAATTCTATTTCATTGTTGTGGGGGTGGGGGTGGGGGCGGGGGCGGGGGTCTCAGATCTGTGCGAACATGAAGACAGGCCTCCAAGAAGCATTAGAGTAAGGGAGGTGACCCCAATCAGAAATCTCAAATTACGGGTGCGGCAGACGGAGAAGTCACGTGGTGTAGTACCACTTCTCACGTTCGGGCGCGATGCTAAGTTCACGACCAGATCACTTACTCACCCTTCAGGCTTGACTAAAACTATGAGTTTAGAATGCAGCAAGTATATGAAATTCAGGAAGGTGCTTCTACAAAGGTGCAGAATATTTCAGGAACGGGAACTAGTGGGAAAAAGACAGCCAAATGTAATAAATAAATTTCTATACTAAGTACAGATCATAAGAAACCATACTATTTCCTGTTCCGGCTGTTCTTTAAAAGGCCTTTTTTTTTTTTAATAAAAAATTATTTTTAATGTTTATTTATTTTTGAGACACAGAGAGATGGAGCATGAACGGGGGAGGGGCAGAGAGAGAGGGAGACACAGCATCCGAAGCAGGCTCCAGGCCCTGAGCTGTCAGCACAGAGCCCGACGCGGGGCTCGAACCCATGAACCGTCAGATCATGACCTGAGCTGAAGTCAGCTGCTTAACTGATGGAGCCACCCAGGCGCCCCTAAAAGGCCTTTTGATTTTCCTACCAAATCTGCCCGAGAAATCCCAAAATGAATTTAAATTTAGAAGCAGCAGGGAATCGTTCTTGGGGAAAGATCTTACCTCCTCTGCTTCGTCTTCTTGATCCCAGTTCCTGTCGGTCAATTCCTTCTCAGCAATTCTTTTGGCCATTGTTTCAACCCTACGTTAAAAGTGAAAGAAGTGAGAAGTTTACTTTTCTGGATCAAGATGTAATTCCTTACAACGAATTTTTAAAGAATTTTTACGAAGAATTTTAAACAATGCTAAACCAGCTCCGTTTGAAAAGACACTGTAACACTGATTTTTAAAAATCCGAAGTACTGGATACGTAATCAACAAGTGATTAATTTATTCTATGCAAATTATAATCACAGTCTTGCTACAGGCAAAACATTTTAAACGCTTCAAATTCTCTTAAAGATGATTCAGTAAAGAAGCTCATCCTTAGACAAGAATTTTAATAAGGCAGTGGAAATACCTTCACAGCATGAGTACTCTTCTTTAGGCTACAGACAATTGATAGAAATAAATTTCCCGAGACTGAACATTTAATTACCCCAATCTGTATACTGCTAAGCTAGGATATCATTTAAAAGTTCAAAATGTAATTAATATCGATGTGTTAACATTCTGAAAATTTACATGTCACCCTTCAAGAATAAGACATCAGCTCAACTCTAAAGCCACTGTTACGGGGCGGGGGGCAACGGTATTATCTCTGCAGGGGGACACAAGCAGCTAAGCAGAGAGGGTACTTGAAACCATCCCTTAAAATTTGCAGTGTTTTCTGATCCTAATATATGTTGTTTACTATAAAAAACAAAAATACCAAAACACTCAACAGAAAGCTCCATTGTGAGTGCTGAACTGGCTCGTTCTCTAACTCACCAGCTAAATGGAACAAGCAAATTCCATTTCCCGCGCTACCCGCCTTGCCTGGAATTCACCAGTTCATTCAGGGTCCCTGAAACCTGTCTAGACTCCTTTCTGAAGGTCTTTCCCCACTCATTTGACTCAACACCACAACCTACCAGAGTCAGTTCCTAGAAGTTCATGGTCATTAAGATACACATTCACACCCGGCCTAGTTCTCTTTAGTATCTACACAATAAAATTCAAATGTTGACATTCCAAAGTCCTCCAAAATCTGGCCCCCTGTGGAGTCATTACATAGGGGATGTTCAGCTTTTGATAATATCTTAATAATATCTAAACTTCTCTTTTACAAGTACGTACACGCTTTCTTTCCTGATTATAGAACAAATGGTTTTAAAGCCCAAGTTGCTAATACATGAAATGTGAGACCCAGCCATTACCTGCAAATCCTTTTTTAAGGTCTCCCCCCACCAAATACCTCGTTAAGTTTTGCCATTAATCTTTGTTACTCAAACAATCAAGGTACTTTCAGACTCGATCTTACTGAACTCCAAAGGTTCAGAGGCCAGGTCTCTGCTGGGATTCTTTTCCTACTCAGTAAGTAACACCTCCACCAGAGGGCAGAAGAGGGGAGAAGTTGAAATAGTCGCTTTTGCTGTAACCGTACGTGATCAAGGCAAAAAAGGGTGACGCTGAAAGTGCAAAAACCATAGTAAAATTTCAGCATCTAACTCACACCCACAAGCGAGGAGACAACCAGCAGAGTAAAAACCAAAATGAACACAGCTGCGTCCGTATCCTACCCTATTTATTGAATCTGTGACCTCGCCACAGGGCAGGGATCTTCGCTGTGTTTGCTGACCCCCTCCAAAGGCCCCGAACCTGTCCATCTTATAGGAGGTATTCCAGAAGTGCTCAATCAGTGACCCGGGGCACTACGGATCTCGGAAAATACTACAAGATGCCGGCATCTCAGTTCTGCCATTTCCTTGCTAGACCTTTGGCAAGTTATTTAATTGTTGTGACTTGGCCTCCTCATCTGTAGACAAGGCAGGTGTGGTGAAGTAAGATCAAGAAAAAAAGTTAGTTTAGGGGTGCCTGGGTGGTTCAGTCGCTTCGGCTGAGGTCATGATCTCACGGTCCGTGAGTTCGAGCCCCGCATCGGGCTGTGTGCTGACAGCTCAGAGCCTGGAGCCTGTTTCAGATTCTGTGTCTCCCTCTCTCTCTCTGCCTCTCCCCTGCTCATGCTCAGTCTCTGTCTCAAAAAAAATAAAAAAAAAAAAAGAAAGAAAGTTAGTTTAGGGGTGCCTGGGTGGCTCAGTCGCTTCGGCTGAGGTCATGATCTCACGGTCTGTGAGTTCGAGGCCCGCATCGGGCTGTGTGCTGACAGCTCAGAGCCTGGAGCCCGTTTCAGATTCTGTGTCTCCCTCTCTCTCTCTGCCTCTCCCCTGCTCATGCTCAGCCTCTGTCTCAAAAAAAATTAAAAAAAAAAAAAGAAAAAAAGTTAGTTTAGCACAGTGCCCAGAACAGTGGAAGGGCTTAATGAATCTTTTTTTTTTTTTAATTTTTTTTTTAATGTTTATTTATTTTTGAGACAGAGAGAGACAGAGCATGAATGGGGGAGGGGCAGAGAGAGAGGGAGACACAGAATTGGAAGCAGGCTCCAGGCTCTGAGCCATCAGCCCAGAGCCTGATGCGGGGCTCGAACTCACGGACCGTGAGATCGTGACCTGAGCTGAAGTCGGACGCTCAACCGACTGAGCCACCCAGGCGCCCCAAGGGCTTAATGAATCTTATCGAAGAAACAAATTTTGTTAGAAGCAAAAGGTATAAAAAATACTATTTTTTTCTTCAAAATGTACAAAGTACAGTGTGGAAAAAAAGACTTCAATTATGAGCCAGGCTTTAAAATATATTTTAGCAAATCCATATTTTATTTCAAAGCACGATGCTTCAGTTAATAAATTTTCTTTTTGTGCAAAAAGAAGGGGGGGTGGGACGGAAGTCTCTGTTAAGTACTCAGAACAAGGCCTAGCACCTAAGGAGTTTTATGTCCCGGCTATTACTAAGAATTTAGGGGCACCTGGCTGACTGAGCCAGTAGAGCGAGGGCCTCTTGGTCTCAGGGTTGTGGGTTTCAGCCCCACTTTGGGTGTAGTTTACTTAAAAATAAAATCTGTTTAAAAAAAAAAAAAAAAGGATTTAGAAAACGTTTGGGCTTGTGGTTAAAAAGGTACCAGCTTTTGAAAGGATTCCTAGGTAGGAAACACTGTCATAGCAAATTGAGAGTTTTCGTAAGTGGGAAAAAGCTAGTATTTGCGCCGGATAGAGTTATGCGGTCTCTGCTACCAAGCGCTGCCTCATCCTTGGGGCTGAACTTCAGTCGACACCAGGGTACCCTAAGATGAAAACACATGTGCCCATATTTGACCGAGGAAAAAAAAACAACAACAAAAAACAAGGGGGCAGACCCCGGAGACTGAAATGCCAGGGGAAAAGGAAGCCTCAAAAGTGCATCTTAAGGGAACAGAGTAAAAGAGCCGATCGATAGCCCGGGATTGCACGAAGAAAGGGAAGCCGAGGCAGAGGTAGTGTAGGGAGCGAGGAGGGGGCGGCGAGCCGGCCAAGAAAGAAAAAGTACCGAGGGGAACGGCTAGGAAGGATGGCCGGATCAGGATGGTCCCTGGCCGCTCCGGCCTCCGCCGGGGCCGCCTCGCCCGAGTTGGGCGCTGCAGCCCCGACAGGTCGGTCCGGCGCCCGGCTTCACTAACAGCACCCGACTACGCGCCGCTGGGATCATCCCGCCCCACCCTCCCCGGCTGACCCCACCACCCCACGGCCCGGACCCCTTACCCCGGCTTCTCCGTCCAGATCCGAGTCCCGCGCCCGGACCCCAGCTTCCTCCACCCCCGACCCAGGTTCCCTCACCCCGGCTCCCGCCCAGAGTTTCCCTTCCAGGTCCGAGTCCTGCGCCCGGATCCCAGCTTCCTGCTCCCCAGGCCCGGGCCCCTCACCCCGTCCCCCGCCCAGAATCCCCCTTCCAGGTCCGAGTCCCGCGCCCGGACCCCAGCTTCCTCCACCCCACGCCCGGGCCGCTCACCCCGGCTCCAGCCCAGGGTCCTCCTTCCGGGTCCGAGTCCCGGATCTGGACCCCGGCTTCCTGCCCAGGATTCCCCTTCCAGCTCCGACTCCCGCACCCGGACCCCGGCTGCCTCCTCCCCAGGCCTGGGACCCGCAGCCCAGCTCCCCCTTCCAGGCCAAGTCCCGTACCGTGACCCCGGCGCCTCTCCCCAGGCTCGGCTCCTTCTCCCGCCACGCCGCCCGCCCTCCTCTTACCTCCCAGGCGGCCGCCGCGGCACTCGCTGGGTTGTGGGTGCGGCGAAAGCCGGGTGCGCGACAGCGAGCAGGTGCGAGGTTGCAGCCGCGCGGGCCTCGGGTCTGGAGCGGCCGCTGCTCGCCCGGTTGGGCGCGCCTGGTCGCTTCCGGTGCGCCGAGCTTCTCGAAAGACTTGGTGGTCAGCAAGCCCCGGGTCTCAAACACCATGTCCTCTGGGGGCCTCGCCTCGCCTCGCCTCTCTGTGTTCGGCAGTGAGGGAGAGCCGCCGCTCAGCCAGAGACCGCCGGGGGAACGGCGCCGAATACGCTCCAAGCCGCCATTTTACAACTCCAATCTGCCCCCTCCCCCCCACCAACTCTATAAAAAGGAAGGAAAGAAACGCCCGCGTCTAGTTACTGCGCAAGCGCGCCCGTGCTCAGGCACGCAGTACCTCCCTCCGCGGGCACTGGAACCACGCGCAGCGCAGGCGCCCAGCTGCTAGGAAACCGTCGCCGGGAGGAGCGCGCCCGTCTCACGCATGCGCGCGCATGCGTGCCTTCCCGCACGCGCGGGCCTCGGCCGGGGGAGCCGGCGCCGGCGGCGGGAGTTGGCTCGCGGTGGTCACGTGGCGGCGGGGGGGGGGGGACGCGGCTGAGGCGCGGGTGTCGCGCGGGTCTGTGCTGTCGGGGGAAGTGGCTCTGCCAGGCGCTCGGGACCGCACGGTCAGGCAGTGAGCGTGACCGGGGCGCGGGGTGTTCCGTGCGAGGCGCCGCGGGACTGCGAGGAGACGGGCGGCGGTCGGGAAACGTGAGTGGATTTGGGATGCCCGGCGCCGCCGCCTCCTGTCCCCAGAGGGCTGGCCCAGGCGGCCCTGCTCTGATGGCGGCGACGTCCCTGGCCGCTCAGGACAGGGAGGCCTGGGACTGCGGAGCGCGGAGCACCGGCCTCGGTCGTGGATGAGAAAAAAAAAAAAAAAACGGATCTACTTGGACACCCGGCTTGTATTTGCTTCCCGCAGCGGGTGCCCCGGAGGCGAAATAACTTGCTTAAAATCGGGCCACCGGTGAGGACCAACGAACAGGCGGTGCGCAGACGCGATGTTAAACTGCGCAACTGATGCATCCGTCCCTGCGCTCTGGTCGGAATACCACCGCGTAGCCCTCCCAAGTGCCTCGGTGCAGGGCTTCGTGTAGTGGAGGATGAGGTTACGCCGCACGGAGCAGCGCGTCTGTCCCTGCCTCTTGGGGGTCACCCCGGGAGTCACTCGCGAGAATTAACTATTTAGGAGGCTTGCTTCAGAAAAGGAACATTCCTGGAGCGATGGTTCTTAACCTTTTCGGTGGGGGAGGGGTTTATGGCTGTTGAGCATTTGAAAACCTAAAGGTTTGCGCATCCGTGCTCGTAGAGGACAAGTTCGCATACGATGTCCCGTGCGTGGGAGCTGGGACCACTGTGTTAGGGACTCCTTATCCAGCTCGATTGCACACACAAGGGTTAAAGAAAGGTGGTCCCTCGGGCGCCTAGGTGGCTCAGCTTTTGACTTCAGCTCGGGTCATGATCTCCAGCCCCGCCGTCGGGCTCTGTGCTGACAGCTCGGAGCCTGGAGCCTGCTTCAGATTCTGTCCCCCCACTCTCTCTGCCCCTCCCCCACTCGCATTCTGTCTCACTCAATAAACATTTTTTCTTTTAATTTTTTTTTTAAACGTTTATTTATTTTTGAGACAGAGAGGGAGACACAGAATCCGAAGCAGGCTCCAGGCTCTGAGCTGTCAGCACAGAGCCCGACGCGGGGCTCGAACTCACGGACCGTCAGATCATGACCTGAGCCGAAGTCGGACGCTTCACCGACCGAGCCACCCAGGCGCCCCAATAAACATTTTTTAAAAATTAAAACAAAAAACAGTGGTCCCCGCGTTGGCCATTTAAAAGAAAGCCTGATGTATTCCCTGCCCTTATGGCGACTTCCCCTAGGAATCCAAAAAGGTGGATGTTGCCAGATGTTTGGTTTTTCCCCTGAGGATAGATAATGAAAAAAATGTCCAGCCAGGAAACTGGATTAGTTGTTGCCTGACTTTGTCTCACTGTCCTTGTTAATTGTATGTGTAACTGGTCCAGGAACGTTGACTAGTCACGTGTCATCGCGTGGGCTTTAATGCCATGCTCATTAGTGGTTTTGTTTTTATCAGTTTTTGCAGCACAGCTCCTTCTGGGCGATACATGACTTATCAGAGCCATCCGTTTGGTTAGTGCCAGAACCCAGGTCTCACTTCAGCCTGACGTCCCATTCCACAAGCCCTTTCAACAGCCATTGAACACCTGCCTACGTTGGGGACTCCACAGAGGTTTGGTGCCGAGCCAAGTGGCCACTCATGTCTGCCGTCTGTCCCAGGTCAGCCTTCCTATTCTTTACAGGGACTGTCCTGGACTCTCATCGCTTGGACCTTTCCAGACACCTTCCTCCCTGTTCCACCTGCCAACCCCCAGTCTCACCTCACTTCATCTGTAGTTGGGTTGCAGGCACCCAACTAGTTAACTAAAAGGACGAACCCATCTGTTTCCTTATTGAGAGAAATATTATCCCAGACTTTCCTGATCTGATCAGCAGCTTGTGAGTCTTCGTATTTGGTTCTGTGTGAAGCTCATTCATCCCAAAATGTCTCTAGTGCCTATTTATTTATTTATTTATTTAATGTTTTTATTTATTTTTGAGACAGACAGAGCAGGAGCAGGGGAGGGGCAGAGAGAGAGGGAGACACAGAATCCGAAGCAGGCTCCGGGCTCCGAGCTGTCAGCACAGAGCCTGACACGGGGCTCAAACCCACAGACCGTGAGATCATGACCTGAGCCGAAGCCGGACGCTTAACTGACTGAGCCACCCAGGCACCCCTCTAGTGCCTATTTAAAAAAAAAAGAGAGGGAGGGAGGGAGGGAGAGAGGGAGAGAGAGAGAGAGAGAGAGAGACTGTGCAAGTGGGGGAGGGGCAGAGAGTGAGAATCCCAAGCAGGCTCCTTGCTGCCGGAGCTGACCCCGACTCCAGGCTCGAACCCACAAAGCCACGAGATCATGACCTGAGCCGAAACCAGGAGTTGGATGCTTAACTGACTGAGCCCCCCAGGTCCCCCTCTAGTGCCTTCCTGTAAATTGAATGGTAATTGTTAACGTGAAAATAGAAATGCTAGGTTACTTGCTGTGTAATATCTGGGTTGTTACCACACAAGAGACAGACAGCTTAGGTAAGTAGGCGTAGCCTTTTGCGTAGGTACAGGTGACCCTTGAACAACACAGACTTGAACTGTACAGGTCCACTTAGGTGTGGATTTTTTTCAATAAATACGGTATAGTAGTACTGTATTTTTCTGATGACTTTCTTAACACTCTTCTGTCTGGCTTATTTTATGCTAAGAATACACTGTACGATGGGTATACAAGGTCTGTCAACGGTTAATTGACTATGATTTGAGTAAGACTTCCAGTCAACAGTGGTTCAGTTTTGGGGGAGTCAAAAGTTATACTTGGATTTTGGACAGGGGAGGCTGTCAGTGACCCTTACTCCCGTGTTCAGGGATCAACTGTATTTACCATTGAAATGTAGCTAGTTAAAGTCACAACTTTTATTCTGGAAATAATACAAAAGTTTTCTTGTGAGGCGAAGCAAAATAGTACATTTACTTCTTCATTGCGAATTGTAGCGTGAGGTGATGGATGCCTTTCTAATGCAAATAAAAAGATTTATGCGTTTAATAGCGATTTGGCTGACTTGCACATTATGTGTTAAAATCCCCTGCTTACTGAAATGACAGCGTTACGCTGGCTATAGCTCAGGAGAATAGAGGCAGTTTGCACACGGACCTCTACCTCCATTGAATTTGGCTGCGTCCATTTAGTGAAGGTCTTTGTGAAACTTACGAAATAGTTCTCCAAAGGCGTTAGACGGTATTTCTGAAACCCCTTTCACTTTGCTTAACCACCGAGGATTTTTATGGTTGCCCAGGCTGGGTCATTTTCTTATGTTCAGTTAATAAATACCCACACCTGTTGGTTTACCTGCTTCACCTAATTCAAAACGAGTTCATGGAGTCCTGCCTTTGTGCTGCTCGAGTTCCACTGGCGGACCGGAACCGCCACTGGGTCGGCTTCACACTGTGATCAAGTCATTAACGTCGTGGACAATTGAAGTCTAGTTTAACCCGGTGAAGGAAATTGCAAGATAAGATCTGTTGAATGGCCGCTGTGTCCTGGCCTCTGGTTCAGGTAGACTTGAACTTTGAGATTGGAATCATTCTCTATTAGGACGTAACAGAAAGCGCGGTTCAACAGGAAGCCTACAGGGCCACTCTGCTCCTGATGTTACGGAGTTCACATGTGAGATGTTGTACCGTCAGCCCCGCGGTGGGGCTGCTGGTGTGGAGTAGGGCTGCAGAAGTTCCCGACTAATAGAAGCCGCCACCTCCTTTGTATCTGCAATGGCCTATTCATTTATTTTTAAGGAGGCTTCATGCCCCGTGCAGAGCCCAATGTGGGGGCTTAAGCTCACAACCCTGAGATCCAGACCTGAGCTGAGATCAAGAATCAGATACTTAAGCGACTGAGGCACCCAGGTGCCCCTGCAGTGACCTCTTTATTGTTTTTTTAATTTTAGAGAGCATCCAAGTGGGAGAGAGGAGCAGAGAGAGAGAATCCCAAGCAGGCTCCACACTCATCACAGAGCCTTCCATGGGGCTTGATCTCACGACCCCAAGATCATGACCTGAGCTGAAATCAATGGCCCGATGCTCAACCGACCAAGCCGCCCAGGTGCTCTTTAAATCTAGAAATGACCTCTGAAAATCTAGAAATGTACTTGTACTTTTGTCTTTTATTTTGGGCCATTTGTCGAAGAGAATTTGTGCCCCGTCCTGGAGTATCTTTTATCTAAAGAAAAAGGGAAAAAAAGGTTAGAACAAACTGGTAGAGAGCAGGCAGTGCCGAAAAGAGTATCACGTGCTGCTTTCCTCATCCCATTCTTCAGTTCCCTAGGAGGGTGACTGAGTATTGATAAAATGATATCCACGGTCAGGAGGAGGTAGGTGCTAAAGGCAGCAGAGTGAAGAATTTGGGGTCGTTATCCCCAGACCATAGAGCATGGAATTCTTAAATGATTGTGCCCCCAAACTCCATAGTTCTTAGAAGATACACATTTCCTCGGACTCGTCTGAGGTCCAGAAATCCACAGGATGATATGTCTCCAACAGACACTCTCCAAGAGCCTTGTTTCCTCCCATGCTGCTTCTTGTCTGAACTTGAAGCTACTGGGAGCCCTCCTCCTTTAGTTGTTGGGAAGGCAGAGGCTGTCCGAAGTGAGAGAGGAAAGGGAGATGAATAAAATCCGGAGACGAAGAACGTGAGCTCTGGCATTAATTGCCTCTTGATTCCCGAGCAGGCTGTTTCCCAGCTGGATGGCCTTGGACAAGCTATTGAACTCTTGGACAAGAGCTCACTCAGTTTCCTCATCTGTAAATTGAAGGAAGTAATAATACCTTCATTAAGTTGTAAGGATTGAATGGGAAGGTTTTAAATTGTTTTTTTCTTTTTTTTTTAAATGCTTATTTTACTCTTGAAAGAGAGAGGGTGTATGGGTGCAAGTGGGGGAGGGGCAGAGGGAGACAAAGGATCCGAAGCAGGTTCTTCTCTGACAGCAGAGAGCCCAGTGTAGGGATTGAGCTCATCGTGAGATCATGACCTTTGCCGAAGTTGGACGCTTAACTGACTGACCCATCCAGACACCCCTAAATTATTTTTTCTAACGGGATTCTTGTTTTAAAAGATTTTAGTTGCAAAACAATAGTTTCCTTTTACTAATCAAAAACGTACCATTCAGAGGTTTTGGCTTCCACACCATAACTAATGTAATTCACCGGGTTCTTACGATTCGAGCTGAAAGCAAAGAACTGTGATGTTTTAACTCGAGTAGTTTTATTCTTAGATTTATGATTTCCAGTAGGCTTTTGGAATGTTGCCCAAGGGCCGGAGACTCCCTATCCCCCTTTATAGATTCTAGACTAGATCTTTCAATGTCGACACGTTTGGTTTCATGACAAAAAAATATCAATGATTAAACTGGGATTTAGCTGGATTCTCAAGACTTTGAGCAGTGCCTGACTTGCTTCGTCCTAGAGATTCCACTCCATCGGGTGCTCCCAACATGTCATAGCTTTTGTGTTTTTCACATTTCAGACATCAGTGCAAAAGGATTAAGACAAACTGCTACATCTTGTACACCTGTTACTTATTTTCTCGTGAGGCTTTACGGTCTCTGGAAAAGCAGTAGCGGTATTTAGCCTGTTAAAAAAAATGCTCAAAATACCGTGAATTGTATAGCGTAGCCTATCGTATCATGTTTCTGGGAACAAAATTTTGCCAACAAAAATTCAAAGAATGAAAGAAAACCGTCGGCAGATATCGTGGCCCAATGATGGCAGAGGCAAAAAGTGCTCTGGGCTCTGAAGCGGGAGAGATGCCCGCAGAGGGCAGCGATGAAGGACGCGTTCGCAGCACTGGGGCTGAGTGGCCTCCAAGGTGAGTGGGTTTGGCGCACGTGGAGAGGGGGCAGAGGTGGCGACGGAACGGTGAAGCGACTAAGGTGCCCGAGTCTTCGAGACAAAGCCAGAGAGAGGCCGCACGAGAGCGCGTCCGCCACGTCTTTGAGGAGATCCGGCTTGCTTCCATTCCCCGCCATGTCTTATGAGTTTGGAATAAGACGCTTTTCTCCCTTCTGGCTGCCGGTGCCTCCGAGTGATCACCAGTGTCGAGGTTGGCTGAGCGCAGGGGCTTTTCTGGATGCAGCCAAGGGTGGTGCCTGGCCTGCCTCTGAGGACTCTCCGGAATGACGGAACGCAGACGCGGCGTCTGTGAGACTTGTCCTCAACCAGCCCACGGTCTCCCTGCACCTGGTCTGTCGTTGCGCCTCCGTGTTGACGTGCTTAGATCCTTCGTCCTTTTTTGTGGCTCGCCCTCTCTCATTCTTAGCCTTCTTTCTGCCTGTCCACCTGCCACCCCTGCCACATACTTTCTCTCAGAGTCTGTGGCTTTCGGGGACTCTTCTGGTGAGGAGGAGGAGAGGGATAGATGCATACGCGTTTAGCAGTGAACAAATAAATGCCTGCACGTGATGTAACTGCCATGTGACCTGAGGTCGCATCACGTGGAGTATAGTACTTGAAACAAGGGAGGTGGTCTCTTCTGACTCTTGAGGAGGCACGAGGCGAGGCGGCATAGAGGGTAGAGGTTAAGAATACGGGGCTCTGGAGACAGGCTGCCTACATTTCAGTACCAGCTTTCGTTTCTTAACTTGGTGGCCTTGAGCAACATAACTTCACTTCCATGTCTGTTTCCTCATTTCCAATATGGGGAATAATAATAGTAATCTTATCTAATGGAGTTGTTGACATTAAATTGCAGTTCTGTAATTGAAGTGCTTAGAAGGGAGCCTGGCACATAAGTACTCCATGAAAGTTGGTTTTTACGGTTGTCGGTTCCGGGAAGCATTCTTTAAAGAAGCGTGCAGACGCCGTGTGGCAGACTTGGAGGATGTGACTGTGGGGGTGAGGGGACGGGCCACGCGGTCTAAGTGGAGGCCGCAGGAATCAGGGAGGCCGAGACTAGAAAAGAAAACTCAAGAGGATGTATGGTTTTTTTCAGAGATCTGTGGAAGTCTCCTCTTGTGTTTGTCATCTGTCACAGTGCGTATGGCCCCAAAGTGATGGCCTCTGTGATGGTCTCGGAGGAGGCGAAGGAGGCGGGGGGGGGGGGGTAGGGGTGAGAGGTGTCTTTCCACGATCACGTCAGAGTCCAGATTCCACTTCTGTCGTCACCACTTTTGACCTGCAGCTTTACTCCCATCTTTGGTGGCTCAGTTTATTGATCCGTAAAACGGAACTAATAATGACTTGTGCTGTTTTGATGGAAACAGGTGACAGGGATGCTAGCGGCTTGTGGTGGGGCAGAAGGGTACCTGCAGGTGTCCGCGACCTGGCCCTCAGCCGGGCAGGTGTCAGCTTCCGTTATTAACGTGTCCACAGGCAACTTTGGCGACAGACTGATGCTAATCCCTCTCTTTCAGCGCTGGAGTAGTGGCCCCCAAAAGATGTACCCATGGTCCTCGTTTCCAAATAAAGTCGCATCTACAAATCCCGGGGATTAAGACTCGCTGTCTTGGGGCGCCTGGGGGGCTCAGTCGGTTAACGTCCGACTTCGGCTCAGGTCACGATCTCACAGTTTGTGAGTTCGAGCCCCGCGTCGGGCTCTGTGCCGACAGCTCAGAGTCTGGAGCTGCTTCGGATTCTGTGTCTCCTCTCTCTGCCCCTCCCCGCTCATGCTCTGTCTCTCTGTCTTAAAAATAAATAAAACATTAAAAAAAAAAAAAAAAAAAGACTTGCTGTCTTTGCGTGGCCATTGTTCAAGCTGCTGTGATGCACCGAGGAAACAGAACATATCCCCCTCTTAGGTGTTTGTTTATGTTGCTATTTCCTAATACATCCTGTGGATCAATATTCAACCGTACAAAAGGAGATACAGAGAATAATGTCTTATCTCTTGATCTCAAAGGGGGCTATGTGGATATATCTCCTTTCTGATCATTCATTTAGCTGTACCCTTATGATTTATAAACTTTTCTCTGTATGTCAAACTTTGATTTAAAAATTTTACGTACTGACAGGGTGCCTGGGTGGCTCAGTCGGTTGAGCGTTTGACTTCGGCTCAGGTCACGATCTCGCGGTTCGTGAGTTCGAGCCCCGCGTCGGGCTCTGTGCTGACAGCTCGGAGCTGGGAGCCTGCTTCCGATTCTGTGTCTCCCTCTCTCTGTGCCCCTCCCCCGTTCATGCTCTGTCTCTCTCTGTCTCAAAAATAAATAAACGTTAAAAAAAAAATTAAAATAAATAAAAAATAAAAATTTTACCAACTGAAAACCCTAAAACATCTTTCCATCCCTGAATTTTCTGTTGTGATTTCCTCACCTGAATGTCTTTCCCTCTTCTCTGCTTATTCCAAATGCGTCTTCATCTGTCAAAGCCCACCTCACCTCCTTTCCTGAGTGCTCTGCCTTTTTTTTTTTTTTTTTTTTTTTTTTTACTTACAGTTCTGTGACTCATTTATTCATGTGTGCCTTCATTCGTCCATTCAATGGCATTTATCAAGGTGGTGTTAAATATGAGACTTGGCCAGGCCCAGGTGATAACCTTTGTTGTCAGGGGGAGTGGGAGTCGGCCGGGAACAGACAAGGAAGCAGAGACGGTCTTTCCTCGCTGGCTCTGCTGAGTGCCCCAGCTTTTGAGGAGTCCCCGCTCAGGATCCCACAGCTGTATCGATATCCCATAGCATCTTTATCTGCGGCGTGATGGCATTTAAAATAAGAGTGTGTATGGTGGCAGTGCGAACATGTGACCGTAGAGCCTTCCCGTGTACATTGAAGATCCTAGAGCGGTGGGTTTCAACTTCATGGTCCCTTGTTCTCCAGAGGCCTTAAAGATGTGGTGATGGGTCTAGTCAGCTTAAGACGACCAGGGACATTGCTGGGGTTGCAAAATGAGTGAGATGGGGTCCCTGTTGACAGGGATTCAGAATGTAGAGGGGGGATGCACTCACAACCACAAAATTGCGATACGATATGCTAAGTGCTATGATGCAGACACTATGTGTGTGGTGGGGGGGGGGAGCATACACTTCACACGTGACACTCCAGAAAGTCTTGTCTCCAGCCACAACACACACACACACATACACTCACACGCTCCCCACAACAAGTCCTCACAGGTCGATGTGAATGTCAGGTTCTCCTCTTGGTGGAGATTTTATCAACTCAGTATGGTGATTCTAGATGTTACCTGCTGATCACATCTGACCGGCCTACTGTCTTTGATTTTTGGAAATGAAGAATTTATAAGTTAGTAAGCATACTTTGGCAGATGAACTCTTTCAAAAGCTAGGAGTCCACCGGGGGGGAGAAGTGACCAAATGGCATAAAAGGAGTCCCTTCCCTAGCAGGCGGCATCTCACGTGTATCATCCCTGTGGTAGCTTTTGCCATGGGCTGAGCTGTGCCCTCTCCCTTCCCACACCCCTCTGGTGTTGCAGGAGTAGCCCCATGACTCAGAACGGGCCACATTTGGAGTTAGCGTCTCCAAAGAGGTAATTAAATTAAAATGAGTTCATCAAGGTGGGCCCTAATCCGAGGTGAATGCCGTCTGTACAAGAAGGGGGGGTTTGGACACAGCTGCACGTACAGAGGGACAGGTGCGTGAGGGCCCAGGGAGAAGGCAGCCGTCTGCAAGCCGAGGAGGGAGGCCTCAGAGGAAACCAACCTTGCTGACAGGTACCTAATTTCAGATTTCTCGCCTCTGGAAGGAGAAAATTAATTTCTGTTGTGAAGATACCTAGTCTGTAGGGGGCGCCTGGGTGGCTCAGGCGGTTGAGCGTCTGACTCTTGATACTGGCTCAGGTCAGGGTTTTGCAGTTCATGAGTTTGAGCCCCACGTAGGGCGCCGCGCTGACAGTGCGGAGCCTGCTTGGGATTCTCTCTCCTCTCTCCCTCTGTCCCTATCCCACTCGTGCTCTCTCTCTCTCAAAATAAATAAAGTTAAAAAAAAAAGAGAGATATCTAGTCTAACAGCTCTAGTAAATGAACATGTTGAGTGATATTTTCTTACGTGGGAAACGTAGGCTCTTTGGCACTCGGGGACCTTCACACCTTGTCCCCAGTCCCTTTTTCCAGCCCCTCCCCTCCCAAGCCTCCTTGTCATGCCTTCTGTACCCTCCAGACCCTGTAGCCTCTCAGTGTTCACCAGATACATCCCGCCTTTTGAGGTGTCAGTCCTTGCCGGGGATTCTCTCTTCCCGGGTTGCTGTTTGCTCGCCTAGTCGGGCCTCTTTGAAAACCTTGCTCAAATCTGTGCTCTGTGGAGCCTTTCAGAACTCGCAGGCTGAGTTGGAAGCACTGATCACGTATTTTCACGAGACGTCCCTTCCTAGATTCTGTGCTCCTGAAGCAGAGGGCTTTGTCTCATTTACCTGCCTCTCTCTAGAGCCAGACATGGTATATGAGTCTGCTCAGGTTGCTGTAACAAAATGAGCGGGGTGGCGTAAGCAACCGACATTTATTTTATCACAGTTTTGGAGGTGGAAGGTCCCAGATCAAACCCTAGCAGGGTCCATTCCTGGCTAGTCGATGGCTGGCTTCTCACTAAGTCCTCATATGGCCTTTCCTCTGCACTGAGGGAGACAGCAAGAGAAAGAGGAAAAGAAGCGTTTCTCTGTTGTCTTTTTACAGGACGCTGATATTAGATCAGGGCCCCACCTTTATGATCTTATCCGGCCTTAATTCCTTCTACACCCTGTCTCCAGACACAGTGACTTCTGGGATTCGGGCTTCAACACAATGAATCTGGCTCTGGGGGCACAATTCAGTCCATAACGTGGTCGATAAGGGCTTAAATTGATTTGGAAAAAAAAAAAAAAAGGCTCAAAGTGTTATTAGTAAACACTAGTCTCAGTCTAGACATGAGCTATAGACAAATAATTCTATTTGAATAAAGAGAATATTTTGAAGGAGAAGTGCATGTAGAATATTGAAAACCCTGAACACAAGTGGAATGAGATCACCTAGGATTATATGTATCTACCTTATTACATGTGAGACTATTTGCACCGAGCTGTATTAGGCAAGGATACTCTAAGCACTGTAATTGGAATCTTTTCCAGAAGAACATCTTGGATTTCAGTTATCTATAATAGCAATAAAGCTCCCAATCTATGATTTAGCTGAATTATTTCCGTAATTGTTCTGAGACTCTTTTGCCAGCAAAACTCACATTTGTTCAACTGCCAAGTGCAAAAACAAATCTATGATACTTACCTTTGGATAAAATTCATAAGGAAAGAACATCTCAGAGCATGTTAGGAAGACAAAGACTGAAGGTGGAGACGGGACTGGCTAAAACTCCTCATTATGGAGACTAATGAATGAAATTCTGATTCAGCATTTCACTTTGAGTTTGCTTATAGTAGAAACCCACATTGTGAGAGAGGAGTGATGGCGAAATAAGCAGTTAAGAAACTAAAATAGTCTATGATACATAAAGCTATGTACTGAGAAGTTGGGGAATCTAGGAATAGTGACTTGACCTGGGATGCAGTCTACACAGATTCTAACATAGATTCTAGCTGGAGATAAGATCCTGACAGCTGTGTAGTTTGGCAATTATGACTTTCAGGTGAAATACATGGTTTGGGTGAAATACAATGTAAAGTTTGAGGATATTGGCGATATGGGGCACATCACTTTCACGAGAGAAAACTGAAGAGGGCATTAGGGGTCAGTATGCCAGTTTTCAGCTACAACTTTGGTCATGACCTTCATATGGTGCCAGATGGTGAGATCTGTTAGCTATCTCTGGAGAAAATGAATATTATCATTGTACACTGAACTGTGTACATTGTACATTGAACTATGAACCCTGATGTCACACCCTAGAAGCTATTTATAGAAGAATATTGATCTCCAGTGGAAAAGCTCACATGTTTTCTGGGCTCCAAACAAGATATCAAAGATGGAAGCACTCCTGGGATGATAAGGACCTCCAAAAATCAACTAACCTTTCATAAAAGCAACCAAAGTACACGAAACAAAAAGAGACAGAATTGAAGGGAGAAATAGACAACTCAACAATAATAGTTGCAGATTTCAACGTTCTACTGTCCATAGTGGATAGACCACCTTGGCAGAAGATCCCCAAAGAAACAGATGACTTAAACAACTCTCTAAACCCGCGAGACCTAACAAGCATCTTCAGAGCACTTCGCCCAACAACACCAGAGGACACATTCTTCTCAGGGGCACATGGAACATTCTCCAGGATAGACCATATGTTATGTCATAAAACAAGTCTCCTAAGGTTGAAAGAATTGAAATCATACAAAGTCTGTTCTCAAACCACAGTAGAATGAGATGAGAGAGGGAGGAAATTTGGGGAATTCAAAAATATGGAATATTGAAGCAGCACATTCATAACGAAGAGTCAAAATCACCAGAGAAACTGGGAAATACATAGAGATGAAAGAAAAGACAATATACGAGAACTTAAGGAAAGCAGCAAATGCCACGCATAGAACAAAATTTATATTAGAAGAAAGATCTCAAATCAATAAACAAAACTTCCACTCTAAGAAACGTAAAAAAGAGAGTGGGAATAAATGAAAAAGAAAAAAGAATTAGAAAAGAAAACCAAAGACTGATTTAAAAAAAAAAAAAAAAAGTAAAAAGTAGCAAAATTTTAGCTAGTCTGACCAGGAAGGAAAGAGAGAACACAGAAACTGTTAAATCTGAAATGAAAGAGGAAACATCACAACTGACCTCAAGCAATAAAAGGGACTCTAAGGAATATATGAATAACTATGCTAAGAAATTATATGACCAAGAAGCAATGAGACACAGAATCCGAAGCAGGCTCCAGGCTCTGAGCTGTCAGCACAGAGCCCGACGCGGGGCTCAAACTCACAAACTGTGAGATCATGACCTGAGCCGAAGTCAGACGCTTAACTGACTGAGCCACCCAGGCACCCCTTTCCCTCACTTTTTTTAAATGTTTATTTATTTTTGAGAGAAAAAGAGAGACAGAGTGCAAGTGGGGGAGGGGCAGAGGGAGAGGGAGACACAGAATCTGAAGCAGGCTCCAGGCTCTGAGCCATCAGCCCAGAGCCCGACGCAGGGCTCGAACCCACAAACCATGAGATCATGACCTGAGCCAGAGTCGGATGCCTAACTGACTGAGCCACCCAGCCGACCCATCTCCCTCACTTTTGAAGGATATAGGATTCTTGGTTGACAGGGTTTTTTTTTTTTTTTTTTCTTTTAGCGTTTTGAGTATATTGGCCCCCTGCCTTATGGCCTTCAAAATTTCTAATAAGAAATCTGCTGATAGTCTTATTGAGGATCCCTTGTACATGACAGTTTGCTTGTCTGTTGTTACTTTCAAGATTTGCTGTTTGTCTTTAAAAAGTTGAATTATATTGTGTTGGTGTGGGTCTGTTTGAGTTCATTTTACTTGGACTTCATTGAGCTTCTTGGATGTTTATATTCATGTCTTTCATCAGGTTTGAGAAGTTTTCAGCCATTATTTCTTCAAATATTCTCTCTGCCCCTTTCTCTTATTGTGAGACTCCCGCAATACGTATGTTAGGCTCCTTGATGGTGTCCTACAGGTCCATTAGGCTTTGTTCACTTTTTTCCAATGTTTTTTCTTTCTATTCCTGAGAATTAATCATTTCCACTGTCATATCTTCAAGTTCAGGGATGCTTTCTTCTGCTTGCTCAAATCTATCTTTGAATCTTTGTAGTGAATTTTCTGTTTGAGTTATCATACTTTTTGGTTCCAGAATTTTTTTGGTTTCTTTTTAAGGTAACTGCTCCTTTATTCCTATTTGCATTTTGTTCCTACATCATTTTCTTGACTTTGTTCACATCTTTCTATAGTTCTTTGAGCATCTTTAAGACCGTTGTTTTAAAGTCTTTGTCTAGTAGATCTGCCGTTCGGGTCTTTTTTTTCAGGGATAGTTTCTGTTTTTTGTTTTTCCTTTGAGCCATACTTTCTGCTGCTTTGCATGCTTTGTGTTTTTTTTTGTTGTTGTTGAAAACTGAACTTTTGAATCTAACAATGTGGTAACAGTAGAAATTATATTCTCTCCCTCTTTCCCAGGTTTGTTTTTTTTGGGTATTTTGTTTTGTTTTGCTTGTTTATTTAATTATTTTTTAACATTTATTCAGTTTTGAAGGAGAGAGACAGAGTGAGAGAGAGAGAGAGCATGAGTGGGGGAGGGGCAGAGAGAGAGGGAGACACAGAATCCAAAGCAGGCTCCAGGCTCTGAGCTGTCAGCACAGATTCTGATGCGGGGCTCGAACTCACAGGCCACGAGATCATGACCTGAACTGAAGTCGGACACTTAACTGACTAAGCCACCCAGGCACCCCCAGAATGACTTAAAAAAAATTTTTTTTAATGTTTTTATTTCTGAGACAGAGAGAGAGAGAGAGAGAGAGAGCGAGCATGAGTGGGGGAGGGGCAGAGAGAGAGGGAGATACAGAATCCAAAGCAGGCTCCAGGCTCTGAGCTGTCAGGATAGAGCCCAAGGTGGGGCTCAAACTCACGGACCATGAGATCGTGACCTGAGCTGAAGTCAGACGCTTAACCAACTGAGCCACCCGGGCGCCCCTCTTTTGTTTGTTTTTGTTTTATTGTAGGCTGTCTCGGTGCTGAAGATCAGCCTGAGTGTAAACTTTAAGGTCTTCTCAGGTCTTTTCCAAGCCTTTCCCTGGGTGTGCGTGGATCACTTTCTAAGTTTTTTTTTTTCCTTACACGCAAGTGTTTTTTAATGTCCTAATCTTTAACGTCTGGCTTCCAATAGGGGAGGAAGAGAAGAATGAGGCCGGGGGAGGGGGGAAGGGCACTGGCCCTTTAGATCTACAGAAGTCACTTCGGCCTGAGGGGGAGGGGCTTGCAGCTGTGCCGGAAGGTGCACCAACAGTGGCTGCCCACTCCTGCCTGCCCCCTGGTGGTCAGAAGCAGCAGTCAGTGGCCAGAGCTCAGATCACCACCCTTTGGATTGGGAAGGCAGGGTCCTTCTCGCCCACCTTCGCCCTCACCAGCTGTGTGCCTGCTGCTGCAGGAACCGGCCGCGTCGAGTCTCCTTCCTTAAATCCTTTTCTTTTTGTAAAGCAGCTTGATTTGCATTGTGTTTCTTATATGCACGAGTCTGCCTCAGCTCTCTGAGTTCCGATTCACCACATTTTTATCTCAGGACCAACAACTTAACTATGATAGCTTCATAGTAAGTCTTGATAACTAGCCCAGTAAGTCTCCCTACGTTATTCAAAGCGTTCTTGACACTTCCGCATACATTTTGGAATCAGTTTAAAAGTTCTTCAAAAAGCCCTGTTGAGACTTTACGTAAAACCGCATTTAATGTTAACATTTAATGTTAGTTTGAGGAGGATTCCCATTGTTAAAATGTCAAATTTCCTTACCGACTTACGTTATTCAAAAAGTTTTGTGATGTTACGCATCTTATGTTTGATTTGTTCCCAGATACCTTAAATGCTTTGTAGGGATTGCAAAATGGTACCGCTTTAAAAATTAGTTCCCAAATATTTATTGTAGTCATTTGGCCAGTAATTAATTTCTGGATATTCATCTTACATCCTGCAGTCTCACTGAACTCTCTTCTACCAATGGCTTGTCCTTGATCCTCTTTGATCCACAATATTGGGGTCTTCTGCTAACGACTTTTTTGTTTCTTCATTTCCAACATAAAGTGTGTGTGTGTGTGTGTGTGTGTGTGTGTGTGTGTGTGTGTCAGTGTTTTGTCTTAACGGCATCGGCCAAGAGGGGGTAGAATGGAACAGTGGAGGGGAAGTGTAAAAAGTATTATTACTCGGTCCTAAGTTATTACAGTTTCTGAGTTCTTCCCCCGAGAATTATTTTGAAGTTTATTTTTTTAAAATGGCAATAGTGTAGACACTTTTTGCTTATTTTTTGTTATATTTTTATGATCTTGAGTTCAGGACTTGGTCTTTACTACGTTAGTTTTTCGTATTTGTTGAGTCTTGCATTATAGCTTAGTACATGATCAATATTCACAAATGTTCAGTCTGTCCTGGAAAGATGGTGAATCCTCCTACTTCACTGTGGGTTTGTCAATCTCTCCTTGTAATTCTGTCAATTTTTGGTCTATATGTTTTGAGATTATGTTGTTAGGTTCCAAGCAGGTTCAGAAATTTTGTACCTGTGTGAGAAAATGTTCCTTTTATCACAGCCTCTTAAGTCTAACGACACTTTCCATCTTTCAGCTTTTTTCTGATATTAAGATAAGTGCACCAGCTTTCTTTTGGGTAATATTTTCCTCGTAAACCACTTTCCCCTCGAGTCTCAGTCTTTCAGGTACTTCAGCTTTTGGTATGTGTCTCATAAATATCATACAGGTGCATTTTTCTTATTTCTACCTTGTCTGTGATCTCTGTCTTCCGGTGGTAACTTAGGTAACGTAGATACGTATGCATTCATTTCTGCCTTCTGCTTTTGTACTTTCTACTTTTTGTGGTTTTTTATTTATTTGATTTAAAAAAAAAAAACCTCTTCTTGTCTTTGGTTGGATCAATTGAATTTTCATTACATCCCTTCATCCACTCCCACCCCTCCCTTTTCCATACTTAACATTCATTTTGACTTAATCTGAAATTAATAAATATCTCTCCTTTAGTCTTGAATGATGCCAAAGCCCTAAAATGCCAAACACCCCCTCCTGTCTCTATGCCATTGTTGTTAATTATGTTACTTCCGTCTCTCATTCTTACAGCCCTCAAGTCACTTACTAGTGCTGTTGTTTCCAAACAGGCAGTGCTGATTTAGATTTGCCACATAGTTACAATTACTTTCTAGTTGATAAACTTAACACTTCTCTCTTCCAGATGTTTTTTTTTTTTACCCTGAAATAAATCCTATAGCATTTCTTCCAGTGAAAACCTTTGTAGTGGTACTCTCTTAGTCTCTTAAGAAAGAAAACCCTCTTCTCTCCCTCACTGTGGTATTGGCATTTAGCTGGAAACGGAATTCTACACGGGCCTTTATTTTCTCTCAGCAGAAAAATCCGATTATATTCCTTTATAGAGAGATTCTGCTGTGCCAAATCCAGTTAGTGGAGGAACTGAGACTTGAATCTATGCCCGTGTAGCACCAGAGCGTCGTTTTTAGCCACATCTTTTGTATTTGGACCCACTGAGTGACAAGACATTTGAACAACAACAAACTATGCCTACGTCATGACAGCACATAGGCAGATTTGAAAATGAAACGTCCAGTCCAGCTGAGCAAGTGCTTTTAGGAAACTTCCCTTATGCTGGGCAGCAGGGGGGATACAAAGGGGCATGGTTCTGTGATGGACAGAAGTGCAGTCCCATGAGGGGAGCAGGAGGCGGCCCGGCAGCATCTATCCCATTACACCTGAGCGCCCTGGCCGGGGTTCCGGGTCTCCTGACACGCGGAAATCGAAGACCCGTCAGGCTCTCTCTGAGCCACGAATGTCCTTGCATATTGACTGTCTCCAGTTGTACACGTGCACTGCCCGAGACAAAGGTGTGCACGTCCCTTCACAGTTTATTTTGAACGCGAATGATTCCGGAGACCGGGAGAGCGCGGCGGGAAAGGGGGAGAGCCAATACAAGTGTGCATTCTCAAGTCGGTCCCTGGGGCTCTGTGTTACTCAAGGCTCCCCAGAGAAGCAGGACGGAGAGATTTATTTTAAATAATTGGCTCATATGATTACAGAAGCTAGGAAGTCCAAAATCTGCAGTGTGGGCCGGCGGGCCCGAGACTCACAAGAGCCATTGGTACACATGAAGTCCAAAGACAGTCTGCCGGAGAACTTGCTCTGGGAGGTCGGTCTTTGTTCCCTTCGGGCCTTCAACTGATTGGTTGAGGCCCACCCATATTCTGTGGATGGCATTCTTCTTTACTTAACATTCGCTGTTTCAATGTCCATCTCATCCAAAACACCCTCCAAGTTGGCACATAAAATTAACCATCACAGACTCAATCCCTGGATCCCTCCTAGTAGTGTGTAAAGTGTGCCTTGGACGGTGCAACTCTGGACAGAGAGGGAGCACTTGTTCACGGGTGCCCCATGTTCCGTGGCCAAGACCTGTCCTCTGGGATTAACTCTCACTTCCTGGTTGTGGAGTGTGGATGTGTGAATGCTGGGCAGATTGTCACAGGTGTCCCACGCTGCTGTGTCAGGGCAGGCCTGGAGCCAGAGACACACGGGGCGTTCCAGTCACACCCGCAGGAAACGGATTGCCACAGCGCTGGCCGGAGTAAAAGCTAGGATGAGAGGATTGAAGGCAGAGCATAAGAGGCACCTAATTCCTTCTGAATGCCTTACTCTACGAATGCCCTACTTCTCTGCTTCCTGCCAGAGGGCTTTGACTTACTGCTTTGCCCACTCCTGGTAGGAACAAGCATTTACCTTTTCACCCCTCTCCGGGAATCGTCACTCTCTTCTCCGTGTCTGAATGACCCTTCTCTGTCCATCGGTGGCAAGGTGTCCCGCAGTCCTTATGACCATACCGTCCTGCAATCACTGTTGAACTCCCTGACGGCCACGAAGTCCTCGAGGGCGAGGACCTGCCCCGTGTTTCCTGTTTCCTCGGTTCCTTGGTTCTTATGAATTGCTTAATAAATGTGGCTGGAAGAAATGGAACAGGTTTTTTCTCTTTGACTCTGCCAGTATTTTATCACCACAGGGGTTGTTCTCACCGTACATTTAATACTCTGTGATTGTGCCTTGACCCAGTCCCTGAGCCCCTCTGGGCCCGTTTTCTCACCCGTGATGTGAGGGAGATGTGACCCACTCAAAGGTTTGTTGCCGGGTGAGATGAAGCAGTGGCCATAAAAGCACCTGTACAAAGCGAGGCTCTGGCTCAGGCTGAGTGTGACCGTGGCCGTGGCGGAGGTGGCCCTCTAGCCCCCCGGGTCCGCTCTCCACACCTTCCACGGGAATAGACTTGCCATCGGGCTGAGTGGGAAGGGACACTTCCCGTCTCCTTTGTTGCTGGGGAGGCCTGGTGGCCAAATGCAGGGGGATGTGCAGACACAGTGGTACAACTCCTGGGGTGTCCCGAACACGGACGATGGGCCCTTCCCCGTCCCCTTCTCGTAAGCTGCCCTGCGAGTGTGCTCACCACCTACACTTGACCCCGGGCAGAAGACCGTGCCCTCGGGGCCAGCACAGCAACGAGGTGGAAAGGGTCTGGGTCACCGTCCTGGACCTTGGGACCGTTAGGTGACAGGGAAGTAAACTCTTCTGTAAGCCTGTAAAAGTTTCTGTAAAAACTCTGAAATTTTAGACTTTCTCTGGTTCAGCAGCCTGGACTTTGTCCTGTTATTATAAGCACAGTGTTGGGGGGGGGGTGCCTGGGTGGCTCCGTCTGTTAAGCGTCCGACTTCGGCTTCATGATCTCGTGGTTCTTGGGTTTGAGCCTGGAGCCTGCTTCACAATCTGTGTTTCCTTCTCTCTCTCTGCCCCTTTCCCACTCATACTGTCTGTCTCTCTCAAAAATAAACATTAAAAATTTTTTTGTAATAAAATAAAGTAAGTACAGTGTTGTGGCTCCTGGGTGGCTTAGTCGGGTTGAGCATCCAACTTCGGCTCAGGTCATGGTCTCACGGTTCGTGGGTTCGAGCCCCGTGTCGGGCTCTGTGCTGACAGCTCAGAGTCTGGAGCCTGCTTCACATTCTGTGTCTCCTCCTCTCTCTTTGCCCCTCCCCTGCTTGTGCTCTCTCTCTCTCTCTCTCTCTTTCCCTCTCTCTCTCTCTGTCTCAAAAATAAATAAATAAACATTTAAAAAAATAAGTACAGTGTCAGCTTGAGCCTCAGCTGACCAATGCCTTCCCTACCTTTGACACTAAACTCATGTTGGACAAGAATCACGTGGCCGTCTTTCTTAATGAGGACACGAGGTTGGAGGCGCAGGAGACGTTGAGGACTGTATTATGCCTTGCTTGCTTTTCCTGCGTGCGCGTAGAGTAACTCTAGACAAAAACATTGACCTGATAGCAAACCACGCACTTCGCGAAGCCTTGGGCAGAGACGGTGGAACTCATACAATGAACTCTTTGCTTTCCTTCTTGTGGCCTTGGCCAGGTCTTTCTGTGACACAGCATTTATTAACCAGAGTCTCCCTGTAAGTTGCAGCTGAAGAAATCTTCCTTGAGTGGAAAAGGCCCAGTGCTCCAAGTCAGACGAGCTAAGTTCAATTCCAGTGTTACTACTTAGTGGTGAACTTACTTCATCTTCCCGAGTCCCTAAGTATTATCTTCTTTCCATCTGTTAAATGAAGATGCTGCCGTCTGCCTCCAAGGGCTCCCAGATCACCTGCCACTGAGACCAAAGGGCCTAGCAGGTTCCTGGGCATTTTGTACACTTCACAAATACGAATTTCTGTCTTTCTTTTCTTCCTTGCTCAGAAAAAAATGGGGGGGGGGATGCCTTGACTGACAATTTTTTCTTGAATTACCTTATATCCCACTTTCTCAGAAAGTATCTGCGGCTCCATCCAAAATGTACATAATTTATAAAGGTTACAAAATGCTTTCGCAGTCCTTTTAGGGCACATGATTTCCTTCGGATCCTGAGGGGTGTGTGTGTGCGTGTGTGTGTGTGTGTGTGTGTGTGTAGGTGGGGCGGGGGGGTTAGATTTAACTAACCCTCTCTGAGAGAGAAAGTGCTGAAAGATGCAGTCTGGGAGAACTGGGCTCTGGAAGGGAGATCGGGGCCCCTGGGGCAGCTTCCTGGGTCACTGCAGGTGTCCCTCCTGTGGAGTCTCCTTCCTGTGCCCCTCACCAGCCCCTCGCCAGCCCCTCGCCGGCCCCTGCACGCCCGGCCGAGTGATGGAGAGTACGGCCCCTTGCTTTCTGTTTCGCGCGGGGCACGGATGCCGCAGGCTGGCAGCAGCAGAGCTCTGCGAACCACCGTGCTGCTCAGGGACAGCCTGCACTCACTCAGCACCTACCGGGCGGCCGGAGACCGACCTGAGTGTCCTGTAGCCCTGGCCTCCCTCAAGCCTCTTAGAAGCGTTGCTTGAACCCAGGGAACCCATTCCTTCGAACCTGGCCTAGCGCCTGGCACCTCACGTTCAATGAGCATTCAGTATGTTTGAACCCGGTCTTGTGACCTGGGTCGGCTCAGACCATGTCCCCGGGCTGCTTTCCATTGCCTTCTTTGGGGGACTTTGAACGAGACACACTCTCCAAGGTGCTTTTCAGCTCTCGAGTTCTCGTATTCCACATGTGATGTCACTTTCCGGTAGCTTCTGGTCTCCAGCTACTTCCATCCCCCACTCCCGCCCAAAGACAAGGATCAGCATGGCCTAGGGTTTGGGGATACACATCTAGTCGGAAACAGATGGCTCCCGTTTCTTTCTTTTACATCCATGACTATAATCCTGGTTCTTAGCATTTGACTTTCATTGACGTGCTGGAGCTCCCCAAGACCACTCTCGGGTTCAAAAATGGCTCGAAGGAGTCCCAGAACTCAGAAAAGCCCTTACGCGCACGGTCACGGGTTGCTACCACGAAAGGATGCAGATTAAAATTGGCAAAGGTAATAGGCGCGGCGGGCAGAGTCCTGAGAGGGCAGGTGTGGCGCTTTCCCAGTGGAGTTGTGGGGACAGCGCTTCCTTCTCCGAGCAATGACGATGGAAGGAAGTGGGCAGGTTTGACAGATACCTAATCCGATTTGAGGAGGTCGAACTGGTAACGTGGGCCTGAAGTTCAAAGAGGGGGCTCGAGCTGGGAGGCATGGGTGTCCAGGGATAACTGGAGCCCTTCAGTGTATGAATTTCCTAGGGGTGGATTTCAGAGAGGGCACGTTGGTCAGGAACTCCGATGCTCCTAAAAATCCCCGGAGGACGGTAAGCCAGCCGGGGAGACCGAGGACCATCGGCCTGGGATGTAAGAAGGAAGCTGGGAGGAACCACCTAACGTTCCAAGAAAAGGGGGTGGTTAGGGGTCTTGGCTGCACGGAAGGATCACGTTAGTTGAAGATCGTACAACAGCAGTTGCATCTCGCAGAAATAATTGGTCATGGGCGATGCTGGAAAGAAGCCGTTTCGGAAACGGGAGGGTGAGTTTAGCGCTTTGCAAGGGAGGGAGAGATGAGCAGAGAAGCCATGGGGGGCTAATGTAGGTGACTCAGAGGTCCGGCCGAGAACGGACGTGTAGAGAACGGGAAATAGCCAGAGGGGCAGCGCGGTGCAGGGGTGGCTTTGTGTTTTTGTTCTTAAAAGCGGGAGAGCCCTGAGCACGTCAAGGTGCAGCCGCGAAGAACCTAGGGAGAGGCCGGAGGTACAGAAGGGAGCGCGAGAAGAGAATGCGCTTCTTGAGAAGGTGGGGGCTGGAACGCAGGGCCCACGGGGACGCTGACGCCAGGAGAGAGGGACAGAGGAAGGGAAGCATGGCCCACGGGCACGGGAAGGGTTCCAGAAGCACCACTTGCCTCCCCGGCGGCGTGGGAGGGGGCCGCGGGGGCCACTTTTCTGTTCAGTGCGACTCTGCACCCTCCCGCTGGCGGCCGACTTGGGCCAGACGGACGGGTGACCCGAGCGCAAGAGGATCCCGGGCTTTCGTGGAGCTAGAGAGGAGTGGGGGAGACGGACCGCCAGGGCCGGAGCTGACACGTGCGGAGCGTGGGCCCTGAGCCGGGCGGCCGTGGCATGTCGCTCCCGCAGGAACCCCGGGGAGTGGGCGGCAGCGTGCTTCTGCTCTGACAGACGAAGGCTCGGAGGCGCGGAGAAATTGAATTACTGTCGCGGAATAAGGGCTCCTCGCCCTGGAGGCTACACGTGCTCCTCATGACAACACCACGCCCCGGCTCCCACCCGTGACGCGCGTCTCAGGGAACCGGCCGGCCGAGATGCCCGTGCGCCCGGCTGTCACCGCTTCTCCGGGGGCAGATCCTGGCTTTCGTCAACCTCGTCCTCTCCCCGAAGGCGATTCACTCGCTTTCCTTCTGGCACCTCGGCAGCGGGCGCGCCCCCCCCCGGGTAACCCGCGGCCTCCTCTGCGGGGCTGGTCTCTCTGTGCTTCAATCCTCCTCGGGTTCTCGTTATAGCTATTTTCTGCATCCCGAACTGGGGCACGGAAGATTTGTTTTAACTTAGCAACCTGCGTGGGAAATCCTAAACGGCTCGCAGAGAAGGTGGCATGAGATTTGAATCTTCCTCCCGAACCTCTCCCCCCCCCCCCCCCAGCTCCAAATACGCAGTCGTGTATAGGGCAGCGGTATTTGGACGCCTCGCAGATGTCTCTGACTTCCAAGCTCGAAGCCCCAGGGTCTGATCTCCACCGCTGACCCTACTCCCCTTGTCTGCCGTCCCCAACAGCCCTCCCATCTCAGTTACCAGCATCTCCGCAGCTTCTCCATGGGTATCCTGACGGCGATAACTCCACGTGCTTGGGATTATACCTCTCCTTCTCTCGGACTCCACGTATAATGGGCTGATGTATCCCATTTTTTCTCACTTCAGATTGTGCGTGTCCACGGTCCAACCATATGATGGCTACAGGACTACTTACAACAGAGACTTTTTTAATTAAAAAGAATAAAACAGTGCACTTTGAGTAAAGCAGATGACCCTTCAGGATGCGGTGGGCCTTGTCCAATCAGTCGGAGGCCTGAAGAGAAAAAAGACTGACTTCCCCCGAGGAAAGAGGGATGCCACCTGCAACTTTGGACTTGAGTTGCCACATCAGCTCCTCTCTGGGTCTCTAGCCTCTAGAGAGAGGTCTCTAGCCTCTCTGGGTCTCCGCCTTCTCTGCGGATTTTGGCCTCCTTGGCTTCCATAATTGTGTGAGCCATTTATTTTATATAAATCTCTTTGGGGAAAGAAGAAATTTTCTGGAGAAATGAAGAAACACTCATGACAACCACAGTCGTCATTTCTGCGGCCGTTGATGTGGTCGTGGCTGGTATTTGTAACTACCTTCTTCCACTGCCTGTTCCATATTCCCTCTGCCTTCAGCAAAGACCTTAGCTTGTCATGATTTTTGTGCCTAGTGGGTGACCCAGACCTTCATTCCTGAGGGGTCTGGGTGTTATTAGTAGCTCTGCTTGAATGGAATAAAGTCCCTGACTTCAATCCTAGGGCGTGGTGACACTAAGAGACACCCTAAGGGGTCTTCTGCACTCCAGACACACTCCTCCGTACCTCCTGGTGGAGAGGTGGTCCAATTTCCCCTTGGTAGTCGGAATCGGTCACCCAGCAGGCACAAGGACTTTCTTCTTTGCCAGTTGATTGAGAGGCACGAGGATCCCAGAGTGGCCAGGTGGCCGTCCTAAGTTTCAGTTCCTTGGAGCCATACCTGCCACCTTCCCTGTCTACGACCTCTAGGCCAGCTGGACACGGGGCGTATATAGGAAGCAAACATGTTTGCTAGTGGAACGCTGGGAGCGATAGTGAGTGGCATGCAGGCTGTATGCAGAAGAAGGCAGAAGAACTGGCTGGATGTGGTAGGGGGGCATTCTAGACGAGGAGACTGCAAACATAAAGGCCTGGGGAGATCAGAATGGGCATGTTATGGCCATTTCCGTAGACACTGAACTGGACAGGAAGGGTGAGGACGAGTGGCTTGGGACGTACGGTGAGATCTCTTGTGAGTTTCCTGTTCTCACGTATAAAAATTCCACTTTATCACTAACTCGGGAAGCTTTTCCTGGCTATTCGGAACTGACTGTTATGGGGGGTGCCTGGGTGGCTCAGTGGGTTGAGCATCCGACTTCGGCTTAGGTCGTGATCTCACAGTTCGTGGGCTCGAGCCCCACGTCGGGCTCTGTGCTGACAGCTCGGAGCCTGGAGCCCGCTTCGGATTCCGTGTCTCCCTCTCTTTCTGCCCCTCCCCCGCTTATGCTCTGTCTCTTTCTCTCTCAAAAATAAAAAAAAACATTAAGAAAAAAAACCTCTTATTTTATTTAGATGCAAGCATTTGGTGAAACTCAGTGTTACCTCTTTTTCACTTTCCCCACCAACTTCTTCCCTTTGTATGAATTCACATGGAATTCGCCAAAAGTGGGGCTTTGCAAATTTTTCTCACATACATACATCTGTTTAAGCCACAAACCAGATTACCAGTTGATATTACAATATTAGTAAGTGGATTATAACATTTTTACAAGTAAACTTTTTTTAAACAGTTTTTATTTTTGAGAGGCAGAGAGAGACAGAGCACGCGTCGGGGGAGGGGCAGAGAGAGAGAGAGGGAGACACAGAATCCGAAGCAGCCTTCAGGCTCTGAGCTGTCAGCACAGAGTCTGACGCGAGGCTCCAGCCCACAAACCGTGAGATCATGACCTGAGCCCAAGTCGGACGCTTAACCGACTGAGCCACCCAGGCGCCCCTAAAGCCAATCCTCATTTTAAAATCAATTTGGACTCATTAGAAAGCCCCTTGGCTGCTTGGGGACTTTCCCCTCCCTCTTGACCTGCCTAAAATCCCTCCTGCTGGGAGGAGTCAGGACCGAATCTGTCGCATTGTCTTGATGATGAGGAGGAAGATGTCTAGCTCACATTATGCAGCCCTCTCCACCTCTCTGTGTGTGTTCATTTAATCCCAACAACAACCTAAAAGCATGGGGAGATTGACGCACGAGAGCCTGAGCAGGTTGTCCCCGTCACAAGGCAGGTGGGTATCTGAGGCCAGTCTGAGCCACAGAAGTCAACACTATGAGCTGCGCACAGTGAGCTCTCTGGGGCCTGGTCCCAGCCTAGCGCTGAATCTTTGTTTCGTGGATGCCGATGCGGAACCAAAGCCCCTCCTTACCGCTGTCCCCTCTGGGGAAGAAAAGAATCACTTCAGGCCATGTGAACATTGGCACATTTGCAGCCACTCCAAGTAATTTTCCCGGTCATGGTAGCTTTTACATCATACACCCACGGTATCAACTCACCATGACCCTTAAATCGATAACACAATGTATATGCATCAGTAAATACAACGTGTTAAGATATAAGCGAACACATGTATTTAAGTTGATGAAGGCCATGGCTAACAGACCCTCGGTGGACACTCACTGGTTCCCAGGGACTCCCTACCATTCCTTTTTTAAAGTTTATTTATTTATTTTCATAGAAAGAGAGAGAATGGAGGAGGGGGAGAGAGAGAATCCCAAGCAGGCTCCGTACTGTCAGCACAGAGCCCGATGCAGGGCTTGAACCCACGAACTTTCTGGGTTTCTGCACTTTCTGGCAGAAATTCTGAGAGGGAGGGAGTCAACACAATGTCTTTGTATTTCAGTTACTTTCACCCTTTGTCGGTCGCTTTGTGAACTTTCCTGGAACTTCTTAGGCCCCTTGCCACTCTGTTGAATTATAGTTATTTATGTGCCAATTTCATTCCCCCCTCCCCCGCACTCTAAGGATGGGCTTGAGCTTTGATTCATCTGTCTATCTTCCTTTCCACTCACTAGAGCCCACCCTTCCCCAGACAGCATCTGGTGCCATCCCTTGCCCACGGGAAGGGCTCAGTACATATTTGCCAGGTGAATGAATGAAGTGTCCCCTCGCTAAGACACTGCCTAACGGAAGAGACCCATGCGCACACACCCAAGCTTGTCTCCATGGCCTTGTCTCCACTCAGGATTTCTCTACTGAACTTTCATTCTATCAAAAGGCCTAGAAGGAGAAGGCAGAGCAGGTGCTTTCAGTAAAGTCCAAATAAGACTAGCGAAGTTGTACAAATGTTTGAAGGAAGACATCGAATTCCAACGAAGTTGGTCTAGCTCCCAATACCATCACCACAGTCACTGCCACTGAATCACTGTTGGGTTCCAGAGCCTCGGTGACCCTGCGAGTGTAGAGGGCCCCACCCCTGGCTCTGCCTCTCTACTTGCTGGCAGGTTGCTGTCCCATAGCCTCGTCTCTGAATGACCTGAAGCTCATGGTCTGCAAATCCCCACTCGGGGGCCGATGAGCGTCTTTTCCGCAGGAAGGAAATACATCTCAAATAAAGTGGTAATAGTCTCTTAAGTAGCTTTATTGGAATCGGGACTCCATTCTGGCTATGTGGGGGATGGCTACGGTCTCTACCCTCGAGTTTATATTCTCACTGGGAACATTTAAAAAGTGACGCTAGAAGTTAGACATCAGTGTGAGCGTAGCATGATGGGAAACAACAGCCCAGGGTGTGTCCCTGGGGTAGGACGGGATATACTCGTACGTGGCGGGTCTCAGAATCCCGAGAACAGAGCGGTGCCTCTGGGCTGAGCCTGCTTGGGAAGGCTGCCCCCAGGGGACGATCCCGTATTGCCCTGGAAGTGGAAAGTAGCAGCGTGCCCGGGCTGCTGGTCAGCAGGCTGACCTCCCTGAAGCTCGACAGCCAGACTGGCACAATTATGGTGGAAATCAATGAATGGGGTGATTGATGCTTTCCACTCCCCGAGCTGATTTCTTTCTATTTCTTCTCATTACTTGATGAGCCTGTGCGCTAATTAATAGCTGTTACTTCGTCCTCAGCAGCTTAAGCAGCTGCTGAAAATTACGACGGGGCTGAAAACGAATGATTGCCAAGATGCACTAATTATGTCTCAGGGGAGGTGCCCGAGATATCCAGACTATTCTCTCTCTCCCTTCTGGTTGCCTTCCCCTAGTGGGTAAGTTTGCTCTAATCACTTTTGAGGGAAGCAAGCTGCACTGTGATTCTAGCACGTTGGGGTTTGTAAGGGTGAGAGCTGAGAGTAGTACGGGGTCTGTTAGCAGAGTGGCCGGCAATCTTTGGAATGAGATGTGCCGAGGCCCAGCCTGTTTTCTGTCTCATGTGCCAGGAAGGGAGATGCTGCGTATACGTTGGCGTAAGAGGTAAAAGGAGGCAGGTGGCAGGATTGGTATGCATTCTCCAGCTCTTGACTCAGACCATCGGCCCTCTCAACCCAAAAGGAAGAGGGTGAGGTGGCAGAAACAGCCCACAGACCAACAAAAACTCGGAAGGCGCCCTCCGTGCTACGTGGGTGGCTCACTGGACACAGGAGGACCTCACTGCATCGCTACCTTTGGACTTCACACCGTATGGGTGTCCACGTTTAACATTTTGAGTTGATAGTTAAGCTTTAAAGACCTTGGCTGGAACCTACGTGGATCAGATGTCTTATATTTTTCATCTACTTCCTTTCGCTAAATAGAATTCGACTAAATTTGTTGGTGTTTGTGGCCAGCACGGCTGGCTCCCTCTCCTTCCCTCAGCCCTCATTTCTACAGGTGGAGAGCGCTTACCACAAGCACCAGAAACTCTTGTCCTGAGGACTTTTCCTCTGTCTCTGAGATCATATGGGGCCTGGACGTTGGGCAAGCCAAGCCGGAAGTGTGGGAGAGTGAATGCCCCAGAAGCAGCCCTCAACTGAGGTTGAAATAATTATTATACCTACACCTACTAGCCATTACAGCACTCCTTAAGCCTAGCTTCCCAGCCTCCCCGTGGGGTAACTCCCAGATGTGTTCTGTGGGTCCCTATGGATTGCGCTCCGAGTGCCCTGTCAGCAACTTGCTTGATAACACTCTGTACTGGTCCTTCCCTTCCCTGCCCCATATCCCAGCCCATCCCATTGGAGTTCCCAGGGATCAATCCCATCCTATTACAGGTTGAACTGTGCCCCCTCCCCAAAGACATGTTGAAGTCCTAAGTCTAGATACTTGTGACTGTGACCTGATTTGGAAATAGGGTCTTTGCACATGTAATCGAGTTACGGTGAGGCCATACTGAATTAGGATGTTCTTCTAAGAAGACGAGAAGAGACACAGAGACACACACAGAAAGGAGGCTGTGTGAATGTGGAAGGAGAGATTGGAGTGATTCGTCTACAGGCCAAGGAAGCCCAAGGATGGCCAGAAACCACTATGGGACCTTGAGTCCCTATTTCAGGGTCTGCTTCTCAGGGTCACTAACCTAAGACCAGGTGTACAGGAAAGAATAGATTATTGAGCATTGACTCTTGAATATCTTAATGAACAAGGTGTGCCCTTGAACAGAAAGAGGCTCTTCTCTTTAATTTTTTTTTAACATTTATTTATTTTTGAGAGACAGAGCGCAAAGAGGAAGGGGCAGAGAGAGAGGAAGACACAGAATCTGAAGCAGGCTCCAGGCTCCGAGCTGTCAGCACAGAGCCCGACGCGGGGCTCGAACTCACGAACCGCGAGATCATGACCCGAGCCGAAGTTGGATGCTCAACCGACTGAGCCATCCAGGCGCCCCTAGGCTCTTCTCTTTAACAGACTAAAAGAAACAGTTCTATTTCCATAAGGGGAACAAATGGTTGGAAAAATCATATATCTGTAGAATAAGTGTGTATGGTATAAATAAGAGAAAGCTGGGAACTGACGTGGTACATGGTTTCCTTCCCATCCAGTGGGGCCAAAGACATGTCTCTGATTCTCTGCCATTGGAATTTCTTTCCAACAGTTCAGTTGGGCAGTCAGTGCCGCTGTGTCTTCTGCGGATGTGAGATTGGGAAGCGTGGCATCTGGGCCCAGATTTTTGTCCCTCGTGGAGCTGCAGATAACCCAGGGTGGCTGTCACTGTAGAGCAGTCGGTTGAGTCGTGACAGCTTGTCAAAATCGAGAGGCCGAGGGCAACGCTAACATGTAATAGACGTGGACGTCTGAGGCTAGACCTCGCTGTGCAGAATTTCTGAGGACAGCTTCGGGGACTGCTTCCGTGGCGCTGGGACCCTCAGCTCATGAAGGCGTTAAGAAAGAGATCCAAGAAGGAAGGGGGGGGGGGATTGCCAGGAGTCCGTTTGGAGACACCTCGCTTCATCCTGTGACCCCATGCAGAAAGCTGCCGTGTGTGCCCTGCCGGGAGAGGACGCTGTCCTGGAGCGACTTTGCGGTCTGCAAAGAGAGAAGACGTCACCCAACGCCCGAGAGGAGGTGGAGCAACAGGGACTCTCATTTCACTGCTGGCGGGAGCGCGGAACAGTACGGCCTCTTGGGGAGACCGCGCGGCGGTTTCTGAGAAAGCTAACCGTACCTTTACCAGACGATCGAGTGACTGGTGCTTACACAAAGGAGTTGAAAACTGCATCTGCCCAAAATCTGCACATGGACGTTTATAGCAGCTTTATTCATAATCACCAAGGCTTGAAAGCAGCCACGCTGGTCTTCAGTGAGTGGATAACTGAACGGGCCCCTCTGGACAATGGAATACGGGATTCCCCTTCTACCCGAAAGTAGAGGGTGCCTACGAAACCTTGGGTAAGCCACCATGGTGCAAAGCAACGAAGCAAATACCACTAATTTATTTATTTTTTTTTTTAATTTTTTTTTTAACGTTTATTTATTTTTGAGACAGAGAGAGACAGAGCATGAATGGGGGAGGGGCAGAGAGAGAAGGAGACACAGAATCGGAAGCAGGCTCCAGGCTCTGAGCCATCAGCCCAGAGCCCGACGCGGGGCTCGAACTCACGGACCGCGAGATCGTGACCTGAGCCGAAGTTGGATGCTCAACCGACTGAGCCACCCAGGCGCCCCTCATTTGTTTAAACTGCTACCTAGAATCCCGTCACACAGTGGACCGCACCTCAGAGACTCAGGTCTTTCTTCATGCAAATGTGGAGACAGCGCTTCAGTGAATGTTCTTTTCACGTCTCCTTGGGGGCATGTGAATTTCTTCTCTCTGGTGGAATCACCAGGTTGAATCTCCTGGTTCAGTAAATAGGACTTGCAAGGGGCTAGGGCTGGCTGCGGTCATGCTTAACCCAGGACTCAAGGGACATCCCCAGGACTCAGTCTTCCCGTCTCTTAACTCTGTTTTCAAACGCATTGGCTTCATTCTGACATAGACTTTCTCCGTGCAAAATTGGCAGCTCCAGACTTCTCTGATCCTCAGTGTTGGAGTCCCCGAGAGGAGAGACATTCTTTCTCCAAGGGTCCGGCTCTGCCAGGCTGACGTGCCCCTCCGCCACCCCACAGGCACAACATCTGTGCTCTGGCCAGGCTGGTGCAGGAGCCCACAGTGACTTGGGAGAGGCTGGGACATCAGAGAATTGCATTGAGTAGGCGAGGGTGGTAACAATGGAGAGGGGAGGGAATCTGAGCAGGAAGATGGGACAGTTGTCATTTGTAGGAGGGGGGAGGCCAGTTGTTGCCTGCAGTTAAGGCATGTGAATATCATGACTCCAGGGCAATAAGTGATTTTCTTTAGCTCCTACTTGTAGGACGAGGACTCAGTAAGTCCCCTGATCCTCAACCCTGTGGGCATTTCTCTGCCCTTTATTTTATTAAAAAAAATTTTTTTGATATTTATTCATTTTTGAGAGACAGAGAGAGACACAGAGTGCAAGCGGGGGTGGGGCAGAGAGGGAGGGAGACACAGAATCCGAAGCAGGCTCCAGACTCTGAGCTGTCGGCACAGAGCCTGACACGGGGCTCGAACTCAGAGTGTGGCACCTTGAGATTTTTTTAAAATCTTGTTTCATTATTACAATTATGATTACATGTTTGTAGTAGAAAATTTTAGAAAATGCAGAATGTTAGGGAAAACTCATTCCGAAAGGTAACCGGGCTGACAGGCTGGCATATTTCTTTCTTTTTTTTTTTAAGTTTATTTATTTATTTTGAAAGAGAGACAGGGAGAGTGGGCAGGGGAGGGGCAGAGAGAGAGGGAGAGAGAATCCCAAGGAGACTCTGCACTGTCAGAGCAGAGCCTGACGCGGGGCTCGATCTCACAAACCATGAGATCAGGACCTGAGCCGACACCAAGAGTCAGACGCTTCACCGACTGAGCCCCCCAGGTGCCACTATACCTGTGGCATAAGCCATATACACAAGTTTGCACCTGCATCTTCCCCTAAAAATCATAATTTTTTTCAGGTCTCTGTCTCAACAGTCTGCCAGTGAAGCCCCCAGGTTGGGGCTCCTTGAAGTGCCTTTCCTCAGATGACAGGATGGCCAGGCCCCAGGGCCGGGTTGAGCTTTCCGTGGGGGACCCAGGAGACTCACCCACGGGGGATGCGGCACCTGGGACAAGAGGCCAGGCAGGTCCTGAAACACTTTCAAACAGCCCGACCCTCTTCTTCGAGACCACACTCCTGCATCCAGGTCAACGAGCAAAGGAATCCAGATGGTTTCCCATCGGCCACCTTGCTGCACGGGCACTGCCCACCCATGTGATGGAGGAAAACCAAGGACTCCTCCGTCCTCAGGCTGCCTCCTCTCCTTTTTTCCTTTTGCTGGCTGGGGGCACATGGTAACATCTAGTCTCTTTGCTGGTTGGGTGTGCGTCCCCCGGAGCCCCCCCGCCTTACCACAAAAGGATTTTCAAAGACAATTTCTGAGTGTCCGATGGTCTTTCAGACTGACCACAGTTTGAGTCCTGAGCGATGGTTCTGGCACATACTCAGCCCATCTATGAAACGCAAGCTATTTATTCCACGGCGCTGAGTGGGTCCCAGGGGGCTATTTTCCTCCATTGTGTAAATCCATGCTTAGAGAAGTTTAGCGCACGGATTATGCACTCAGCCAGCTGAAATGATTCTCTGTTGCTATTACAGTCAATGGTGAAAATCACACACACCACTTTGTAAAGTAAATGATTTTTTCACCTGATAGATCATAATAGCTCTCCAGAGTTGTTAAGGCCTAAACAGTCCATTGAGAGCTTGTGGAGATGGCGGGGGGGGGGGGGGGGGGGGGGGGGGGGCGGGGAGGAGGAAGAGGGGATAGGGGTAGAAGGAATGGGTGGGGGCCAGGAGGGGAGTGTCATCATGTCATTCCTTCCAGAAAGCCGGCATGACAAAAATGGGTGCTCACTCTTACTGGAACTCCGATCCTTAGCCACTTCTGTGCTTAATGGGCTCATAAATGTCGCTGAGTCCCTTTCTGTATTTCCAACACAAGTTACTGTTTGGCTGACATCCAGCTCCCACTCTTTCTCGGTAAATCGCTTGCAACGTGTGTAAAGAACAGAGGAAGGGCCATGTGAGTGTTAACAGCTTGCAGCCCGGTGCCACTCTGCTTTGAGGTCTAAGTCAAGACCCGCCTCTTGATGAAATATACCTACTCCCTCGATGCTCCCCTTTCCTCTCCATCCTGGTGATGGTGACAATGCCGATGCCGATGATGCCGATGACGGCCATCACCCACTGTGAGCCATGCACCACCCTGTTCTAAGTCCCCTACCTGTGTCAATCAGTCTAAGACAAGAGCGGGCCAAGCTAGTTAATGTCATTCCTGGCATGTAGGTCAGGAAACCAAAGCAGGACAGGCTAAGTGACCCGCCTGTGAGTGGCCACATAGTAGGTGCTGGAGACTCACAGAATGAATGCCCGAACGAACGGGCACTCGAGGCAGTTAGGGTGGGTCAGGACCGGGAGTCTTGTGTGTCTGCACAAGTCCATCCTTTCTTGGCCCATCCCCGCCAGCACGGGGACAGGTAGGAGCTCCTGGGCAGGAAATTGAGGACTTTCTGCATGTACCTCAGCCAGTTGCCTACACAACAGACCAGAGAGTCGACAAGAGACCTTCTCAAGGGGTGGACTGTGGGCCAACCACATGTAAACACTGGGAGGACAAACTCTGCAGGTAGTTCTTATGCGGAAGGTGGCGCTTGTGTCTATTAGGAAGGGAAAAAATGAAAGTGGAGGGGGCGCCTGGGTGGCTCAGTCGGTTCAGCGTCCAACTCTCGGTTTTGGCTCAGGTCGTGATCTTACCGTTCGTGAGTTCGAGCCCTGCATCAGGCTCTGTGCGGACCGTGTGGGCCCTGCTGAGGATTCTCTCGCTCCCTCTCTCTCTCTGCCCCTCCCCTGCTCACTCGCTCGCTCGCTCTCTCTCAAGATAAATAAATGAACTTAAAAAAAAATAAAAGAAAAGTGGAGATATTGTTCTGGTGAAGATAGTTTTCGATAATTTTTGGACAATGTTACCGCCCCCTTTTTATTGCGATAACGTACACATGATATACATTTTAATATTGTAACCATTTTTGCCTAAGAAGATTTATGCAGTTTAGTTATTGCTAACAGCAGAATTACAAGGTGATATCATATAGATGCACTCTTGATATGAATAGGATTTTGAGATTCTTAAGATCTCTATTAGTAGGATTCTTCTGTTATTTATGTCCCTTTTTTTTTTTTACTGAATTTTTAAATTGAAGTCTAATTAACGTGCAATGTAATATTCATTTCAGGTGAACAATTGAGTGATTCAACAGTTCTAGACAATATTCAGCGCTCACCACAGTAACTATATTCTTTAAAATAAATTTTTTTTTTGTTTTAGAGAGAGAGAGAACATACGAGAGCGTATGCAAGTGGGGGAGGGGCAGAGGGAGAGACAGAAGCTCAAGCAGACTCCACACTCAGCACAGAGCCCGACTCAGAGCTCAGTCCCACGACTCTGGGATCGTGACCTGAACCGGAGTCAAGAGTCAGACGCTCAACCGACTGAACCACCCAGGCCGCCCCCACAAATAAGCATATTCTTAATTCCCTTTATCTATTCCATGCACCCCCCCCCAACCCCCTCCCCTAGATTTCGACCATTTTTAAGTGTACAATTCAGGGGCATTAAGTCCGCTCCCATTGTTTTGCAACTCCCACCACCACCCAACTCCACACCTTGTTCATCTTCCAAACTGGAACTCTGTCTCCGTGAAACAACTCGCCATTCCCCCCCCCCTCCCGGCCCCTGTCGATCACTGTTCTACTGTCTGTCCTGTGAATCCGCCTATTATGGGGGCCTCATGTAAGCGGACACGTACGATATTTGTCCTTTTGTATCTGGCTTCTTTCACTTGGCAGGTGTCTTCAAAGATCCTCCATATCGTAGCCTGTGAGAATTTTATTTCTTCTTAGGGCTGAATAATATT
The DNA here is from genome assembly GCF_018350195.1 of Panthera tigris. Taxonomy (NCBI): domain Eukaryota; kingdom Metazoa; phylum Chordata; class Mammalia; order Carnivora; family Felidae; genus Panthera; species Panthera tigris. The sequence goes on along the minus strand of NC_056666.1, from coordinate 136,290,310 downwards.
TCGTTGCATGCACGGACCACATTTTGTTTATGTATTCATCTGTTGATGGACAGTTGGGTTCTTTCCACGGTTTGCTTATTACGAACAGTGCTGCTGTGAGCATGGGTTATGAGGGTCTGTTCGAGTCCCTGCTTTCAATTCTGTCGGGCACATACCTAGGAGTGGGATTGCTGGGTCATACGGTAGCTTTATCACATTTGTTTTGGAATGTAGACACTGCTTATAAAGATCATTGTTCTCAACCGATCAGACCTAATGCCTCCTTTTATTGACATTAAAAAAAAATGAGGTTAGAAAGCACATAATGTAAAACATTACCATATTTTGGGGCGCCTGGGAGGCTCGGTCAGTTGAGCATCTGACTCGATTTCGGCTCAGGTTCTGATTCCAGAGTCGTGGGATCGAGCTCCAGGTCGGGCTCTGTACTGAGCATGGAGACTGAGATTCTCTCTCTCTCTCTCTCTCTCTCTGTCTGTCTGTCTCTCTCTGTCTCTCTCTCTCTCTCTGTCTCTCTGTCTGTCTCTCTCCCTCTGCCCCTCTCACTCTCTAAAATAAAAAAAAATTACCATCTTTCAATTACACTTCGATAAATAATAAAACAAAACATTATCATTTTACCCATTTTTAAGGGCACAGTCTGATAGCGTTAAATATATTCACACTAGTGTGAAACAGATGTCCAGAACTTTTTCATCTGGCAGAACTGAAACTCCATATACGTTAAACAACTCCCCCTTTCGCTTCCCCCTGGCCCCTGGGAACGACCATTCTACTTTGTTCCTATGAATTTTTTTTGTTAACGTTTATTTTTGAGACAGAGAGAGACAGAGCATGAATGGGGGGGAGGGGCAGAGGGAGACACAGAATCCGAAACAGGCTCCCGGCTCCGAGCTGTCAGCCCAGAGCCCGACGCGGGGCTCGAACTCACGAACGGCGAGATCATGACCCGAGCCAAAGTTGGACGCTCAACCGGCTGAGCCACCCAGGCACCCCGTTCCTATGAATTTGACTACTTTCGACACCTCGTACAAATTGGAGTCATTCAGTTAATAACAAATATTTTGCGATGCCACTATATCGTGTTGAAGTGAAATTCACTGACAGCACTTTCTGAAAACATCATTTTGAAGGGAAAAAAATTATAATGTCCTAACCATACTATGAAGGAGAAATGAAAGAAATTGATAATGAAATGCATATTCCAACATGTAAACGCTGAGGTTTGGCTCCACCGAAAGACATATAGAGTAGTGAGAAGCTGACACCCATACTGTTTTTGGAGAACCGGTGTGAACGGGGATGGCTACGGATGCGAACCGGACCAGGAGGGTGAACACAATGGGAGCCACAGCACGTTGTAGGCAAGGGCAGGATGTTTTGAAATGGTCCGCATTTGGTAAACTTCCAGCAAGAGCCCAGAAACAGTGTTCCCTCAAATTGTTCAGCACCTTGTGTTTAACGTGTAAAAACCTCTGTGCGCGTTATGTGAAAGTCAAGCCTCAGATCATTGTAAACGCTTTTTTTCACCGGCAATGATGTCCGCCAGGACTTTTGGGGAGAAAAAAAAAAAAAAAAGGAGACACGAAGGAGATTGTCGTTGGGCACTGGAGAACATCTAGCAAACCTGGTCCCACCCACCAAAGGCCTGAGGTAACCCCATCAGGGTGGTAACAACATCACCCGTAATGTTCCCAAAACGCCCCTCAAGGGGCAGTATATACAGGAAGAAACGCAAAACAAATGTGCACCTTCATAAATCACAACAACAAAAAACCAATACCCTGTTAACCCCTACCCGGGTCAAAAAAATAATACCTTGCCAACCATCCCAGAAAAGGCCCCTCCCTTCCCCCCTGCAGGGGCTAGGGCCAGGGGTGGGACTAGCCTGACTTTTATCCTAATCACTTCCTCACCTTTCTTGATCATTTTGCCATTCAAGCGTGCCTCCCCTCAACACTACAGTCTACTTTTGCCTAGCTCAATGTTTAAATATGTTTTTCAGTTATTTTAATCTTACAAGCTTCCCCTGTGTGCTTTTTTTTTTTTTAATGTTGATTTATTTTTGAGACAGAGAGAGACAGAGTGTGAGCAGGGGAGGGGCACAGAGAGAGGGAGACACAGAATCTGAAGCAGGCTCCAGGCTCTGGGCTGTCGTCACAGAGCTCGACCAGGGCTCCAACTCAAGGAACCGAAAGATAGTGACCTGAGCCGAAGTCAGATGCTTAACCAACTGAGCCACCGAGGTGTTCCCTGCCATGTGCTTAAACTTTTTTTTTCTTTTTCTTTTTCTTTCTTTTTCTTTTTCTTTATCTGCTTAGCAGATAATTTATCTGCTAAGGAGTGGAGCTGTTTGACCTGTGGAATTCCCTGCTGTCTAGATTTTGTGAAATGCCTTCTTGTGGGGCTATCTGGCAAGTGCCTCTGTCTGCTGTGTTTCCTGCACATTGGCATCAGAAACATGGTATCCCTCCCTTTGGAAAGACTGGGTACTGATGCCTTTTGCTTGCTTGCTTCTCCCCGCTTCCTACTGTCCTCCCTTCCTCCATCCCTCTCTTCCTCCCTCCTTTTTTCCTTCCCTCCCTCTCTCCCTTTCTCTCCCTCCCTCCCTCCCTTCCTTCCTCCCTCCCTCCTCCCTCTTTCTTTCTTTCTTTCTTTCTTTCTTTCTTTCTTTCTTTCTTTCTTTCTTTCTTTCTTTCTTTCTTTCATCAGAGAGCCCATAATGTCTCCTCACCTCTCCTGGCGATATTAGGTGTTGATTAATGCTGACATCCACCAACACACTAGGGATGCAAAATGGTGATATTCTGTCATTCCTTCTCTATTTTCTGTTGGAGTTCTCTACAAAGAGATGCTTCCTTTCACCTATTTGCTTATCTGTTCATGTTGGAAGTTCTTGGTTCTTTCCTTCTATTTACCAGTTTTCAACATAATGAATTGGTTCCCTTTTGTCCTCCAAAGGTGACAAAGTGATTTAAACAACAACAACAACAACGACAACAACAACAACAACGACAACAACAACAACAACAACGACACGGTGAACTCATGGATTGAAGCACGTTTGATAGATTTCAATCCACTGTAATTAGTATCTTTTGTTGAAGTAAAATTTCCCGGTTTTGGCCAGTGGTAAATTCAAGTTGCTTCCTGAGTCTTTTTGACAGAACCCTAGGAGCCATTGGTTAGATAGTTCCCTTGCTGTCTGGTATGACAAGGTATTCTGAGCTCGTCTCGTACATTTTGGGCTTATTTTGCCCCAGATCTGGAATCAGCCATTTCTCCAAGAATCCTTGAAACATTTTTAAGTGGGAAATGATATTTCAAGACCACAATCTGGACATATGTTCAGTTATCCTGGGTTGGCCGGTCAATGTTCGTAAGCCATTAAGCCTTTTTCAATGGACACAGTTAGGCTATGTAATCCCCATCCCCTGGAGGCTGTTCAGGACCACAGGATTTCTCCATAATCTCTTCTGGGTTACGTGTACATCTCTCTTCTTCCCCTCCAAGAATCTTGGTCCTCAACAACACAAGGATGACACAATTAGAACACCCAACTCCGGTCCCCACTTGTCAAGGTCTAACCCACTCATCAAGGCCTGTGGCCTCCATATTGCCCAGCTAATGGTCAGTCGTCAATCCTCATCAGTTTGACCCAACAGCAGCATCTGACTCAAAGCAACCATTCTCTCTTCCTTGAAATACATTCTTCTCTTGTATTTCAGGACACCCCGCTCTCCTGCTGTCCTCTGTTTCCTGGCGCCCTTCTCAGGCTCCTTTATGGATTCCTCTCCGTCTCTGCAACCTCCGAATGCCGGGCTTTCATCTCCACCCACCTCCACTCCCTGTGCGATCTCATCGTGGCTTCATCTGCCATCCCGCCACAGCCTGGATTTCTCCCCAAGCACCCCACTCCTGTGTCTCCTCCACGTCCCCTGTGGGCACCACATAGCCATCTCGTACTCAGTGTGTCCGCAGAGGTGTTTTTGACGCTTCTCCCCCCCCAACCCTCCCCTCTCTCAGTCTTTTCAGCTCAGTAAATGGATGGCCGCATGCTGCCAGGCACTTAGGGCAAAAGCCGAACACGTGGGAGTCACCCTTGACTTGTCTTTTCCCCTCATTCACGCCAAAGCCAGCCGGAAATCCCTTGGCTCTCCAGACTCCTCATTGGCCCCCTGGGCCGCCTCCTTCTTCACGCTCTCATGGTCTCCTGCCTGGATTTATAGGGCAGCCTCCCACCTGGTCTTCCTGTTCCACCTGCCCTCTCCAGTCTGCTCCCCCACAGCAGCCCAACGATCCTGCTACATCCCAAGACCCTCCTCTGCCCAGACTCCCCCGCCCCATGGCTCCCATCTCATGGGTGGGGAAAGTCACCATCCTCACAGTGGTGGGCAAGGTCCTGCGTGGTCTGACCCCTGTCTCCTCTCTGCCTATTCTGCCCCGCTGCCCCCCCCCCCCCCCAGCCCTACTCCACAACTTTGCCTGGACCCCCTTCCTCTGACACCATGTACTCCTTCGCTGTCTTCGGGGCCCTTTTTCAAATGTCGCTGTGCCGGAAAGTCCTTCCCTTCCTGCCCTAGTAAGGGAACAGCCCAGGGCCCTGGCCTCACTTGGCTCCTCTATACCAGATCCTCATGTCTCACTCTTGTTCGTTCAGTGGTGCTTACTGAACTGTAGGCTCTACTGTGGCAGGGTTGTGTCTGTTCGGTTTTGATACTGGATCTCCAGTGCCTAGAACGATCTTTAGCACGTGGTCATGTCACTGTTTGCTGATGAACGAATAAACGAACGAATGAAGAGGCAATGTTCTTGGGAGTGATGCTCCATTCAGTCTGACTCAGCCCTTGGGCTCTTATACTTCTCTCTCTCTGGCAAAATATACACACCATAAAAACTCACCATTCTAACCATTTTAAATGTACAGTGCGGAGATGTTAAGCACATTCACAGTGTTGTGCAGCCACCACCACGATCTTCCCAAACCGAAATTCTGTCCCCACCCCCCTCCTTCAGCCCCCGGCAGTCACCGTCCTACTTCCTTTCTCCACGAATTTGACTCCTCTTGCTACCCTATTAAGTATAATCATACACACAAAAAAATCGTATTTGTGTGTGTGTGGGCGTGTGGCTTACTCCCCTGAGCGTGATGTCCTCAGGGTTCATCCGTGTTGCAGCCTGTGTCCGAATTTCCTTCCTTTTTAAGGCAGAATCATATTTCACTGCATGTACGTTTCACATTTTGTTCATCCATCCGTCCATTGGCGGGCATTCGGATTATTTCCAGCTTCGGGCTCTTATGAATAGAGCTGCTATGAACACGTGTGTACAAATACCTTTTCGAGTTTCTGCTTCCAGTTTTTTTGGGTGTATCTCTAGAAGTGGGATTGCTGGGTCAGATGGTAATTCTGTGTTTCATTTTTTGAGGAACGGCCATACCTAACTTTTTCCTTTCTCAGTAAGATGTTTTGTTTTAATGTAATTCCCACCCCTCCTCACGTCTCATCTCCTGGGTGACAGTTCTGTGGCCACCTGCATCCATGGAGCGCCTGGTCTGAGGACCGCCCTCTGTGGCCTCTTGACTCCTTCCTGGCCTTGGTCCATGGCGGATGCTCCAGTTGGGTTGAATCCATGTTTCGTCCTTCCTGGCTACCTCCAGGTGCCACTAGATGGCGCGGGAGAGTAGCTTGGTCTTGTTTCCTGGGGAGAAAGCCCTCTTTTGTTCCTCCTGCCAGGGTCCGGGAGGGGGTTGGGGCATTGCTTTACAACGTTCCCTACCTGGGATCACACTGCCTTGAAACTTGGCAACATGTTTGAGTTTCTAACGTCTTCAGTTGGGGAAGCCCGCACAATCCTTCTTAGAAGGGGTCATGGTGTTGGGAAGACATTGGCACGTTGGAAAGAGCATTGGGTGGGGGTGTCAGAAGATCCTACATTTTAATCCTCCTTCCTTCAAGGGCTCTGTGTGACCCGAACACATCATCTGGGCCCCCCTGGCCTCAGTTTCCCTATCTGTAAAATCAAATTAGTCGGTGGTTCTCAGTTCTGGTAGCGTGTGATGATCCCCTGGGGAAAGAGAATAACGGTGCCGGTTGAATCAGAAACTCCAGGTGCTTTTCAAAGCTCTGCAGGTGATTCTAATGCTGGAGGGCGGCGAACCCCTAGGTGAGGTGGGCTCTGAGACCCCTTCCACCTGAGAAACCTAGACCAAGGAACCCTTTTAGTCCCCAGGGTTTTCATCTTAGGAAAAGGGAATGATGACAGTACCGAGCATCACGTGTGTGAGGCAGAGGTAGGCGAGGCAATGTGAGTTAAGCACCTAGCACGGTACCTGGGCGTGCAGCCAGTGCTCAGACGTTGCCTGGTCTTGCTATTTCTAGACCAGCTATTCTCAGAGCATAGGCAGCAGGGGTCTACCAACCCACACCCCCAGGAATTTTTCAGAAGACACCTGCTACCCAGGGATCCCCATTCCAAGCTTCGAATGAGTGGGACAGGGTAGGCCACAGCTCTAAACCCTTTGAAGCCACCCCCCCCCAGCCTGGCACCTCCCGGCCCTCACTAGATGCTCTATAAATGTTCGGTTAAATAGCGCATTGAATTAAGGAAAGCTTCCAGAAGAAAGTGACCCCAGAGCTGAGCCTTGAAGGCCAACCAGGAGTTCGGACAACAAAGGGTTGTCCCCTTCTCCCCAGATAGCAGGTGTGTGAGCTTGTTGTGGGGTCGTGGAGCGCACCGGTCAAGAAAGAGCGAATTCTGGAGATGTTTTAGGGTGCAACTTAGTAGGTTTATTTGAGTAGCACGGGGACGGGACCCCTGGATAGATAGAAAGAGCCTCACTTTTGCTGTGGAAGCTGGTGCTTCCATGCTTAGTGTTCAAGGAGGAGGGGACGTGCAGAGAGTATTAGGTCATAAACGTCTTCTTCAAATTTCTACTCATTAAACTACTTCCGAAAGATTTCTCTGGTGCTTATCACTCAGTTCGATATTAACTATGGGTAAGGTGTACAGACAGGTCATGAGCCCCTTTAAGAATGTAGCAACCAGGGGCACCTGGGGGGCTCAATCGGTTGAGTGTCTGGCTCTTGATTTCGGCTCTGGTCATGATCTCGCGGTTCGTGGGCTCGAGCCCCACCTCGGGCTCTACGCTGGCAGTGCAGAGCCTGCTTGGGATCCCCCCTCTCTCTCTTCCTAGCTCTCTGCCCCTTCCCAGCCTGTGTGCTCTGTCTCTTTCTCAAAATAAATAAATAAAGAATGTAGCAACCAGTGCGAAGTTGATCCTGACCGGAACTATGCAGTCTGTAGGTCAGCCTTCTGGGCTGCAGGTGAACCTTCTTCTGCTTTTCTCCCTCATCAATCTCAGGGGTGTGGAGCCGTGGGGCCGGCTGAGGACTCTAGACTTGGTCACAAACATTCCCTTGCGGGGCCCTGCAAGATAGGATGGAGGGCAAGGTGGGCACGCTCCCTGGTGGGGAAGCTGCAGGAGCTGCCCAGTTCCTCTCCAGCAGAACCGAGAAGTCCGGGCTTCGCCCTGTGTGTTCTGAAGAACCTGGAATGGGTTTAGGGCAGGGGAGTGTTGGGGGAAACAAGCATGTCCGGTGGGTGGTAGATAGAGTCGGGAGGGTGGGACAGGAAGGAGAGGGGAGCTCTCTCGGGAGGTCAGCGCATTCAACCTGGGCGCTGGGAGCTGAGGCGGTGATGTGGGAGGAGGGTGGATTCAGGAGCCACGAAGGAGGGGCCTTGAGGGGCTCGAAGGCCAAGGTGCTCATCGAGGAGGAAGAAGAGGGCGTGTCAGAGAAGCACCGGGGCCTTGCTGGCCATCGTGAGGGCTCAGCTCTCACTGAGTGCCTCTGGGAACTGTACGGTTTGAACCAGGGAAAGCACACGCCTTGATGTGGGTTCTAAAAGGACCACGCTGGCTCAGGTGTAGAGGTGAGGGGGACAGAGGGAGCAGGGTCATCATCAGGAGGGAATTAAAACAGTCCCGTGGTCTCTGGGTCCGGTGGTGGTGGAGGTGGAGAAGGGGAGGAGAGGCCAGAGAGAGAATCCCAAGCAGATTCCTCACTGTCAGCATGGAGCCCGATGCGGGGCTCGATCCCACGAACCGTGAGATCACGACCCGAGCCGAAACCGAGAGTCAGACGCTCAACCGACTGAGCCACCCAGGCACCCGGAGAGAAGACTTGTAGCCTGAGCAAGGCTGAGAAGGCTGAACTGTCCCTCACGTGACTTTGCGGACTGGAGAGGGTTGGGGTGGAGAATCTGGGGTGTGGGTGCTTGCCCGGCCATCGAGGGGCTCAAGCTGCCAGACGGGCAGAAGCCAGGCCCGGAGGGTGGTCGCAGAGCAACAGTGCTCGATGGAATTTAAAGTCGACGGACGCAGGCACGCCCGTTGGCTCGGGCAGTGGAAGGCATCGGGGACTGAGCTCAGGCGCTGTGGCTGCCGTGGGGGGGTCTGGGTGGGAGCTGGAGGACAGTGGTCACGAGGAGGCCGGCACGGGCTGGGGAGCGGAGGCAGTGGAGGGAGCAAAGGTCAATCACCTGTCATAGTCCCCTAACAAGTGCCGAAGACACTTACTCAACAGACATTTATCTCGGACGGTTCTGGAGGCTGGAGGCCCGGGATCGCGGTGCCAGTATGGTCAGGTTCTGGCGAGAGCCCCCTCTGGCTTGCACACGGCCGCCTTCTGTTGTGTCCCCTCTGTGGCGGGTGGGGTGGGGAAGCAGACGCAGAGAGAGAGCCAGCTCCTGGCGCCTCTTCTTCTAAGGACACTAATCCTATCGGGTTTGGGTAGGATGCAAACGTTTCCTAACGCCTAAGGATGGACCCCCACCGCTAGAGTGCGGAGCCCCCCCCCCCCCCCCCACAACGTGCTCTCCTGCCCCCTCCACTTCTGGAATGACCTCCTCCCTACTCTGCCCGCCCAGGTATCAGGCCCAGCCCAGACACTCACCCTCTGCGGACTCTCTTTTTAAAACCTGTACCGACACCAAGCTCATCAAATTGTGTACATTGAATATGTGTGGTCTTTAGCATATCAATTATACCTCCATAAAGTGGTTTAAAAAACTGTACTGGGCGGGGGCGGGGGGTGCATGGGCGGCTCAGTCGGTTAAGCGTTCAGCGTCTGACTTCAGCTCAGGTCATGATCTCATGGTTTGGTTCATGAGTTCGAGCCCCGGGTCAGATTCTGCACTGACAGCTTGGAGCCTGCGTGGGATTCTCTCTCTCTCTCTCTCTCTCTCTCTCTCTCTCTCTCTCTCTCCCTCTGCCCCTCCCCTGCACGTACTCTCTCTCTCCAAATAAATAAGCAAACATTAAAAGAACCTGTATTGACATCTTCTATTTGTTTTTCTTCCTCTTCTTTTGCTCTTGTGGCTTCATATGCTCCTGTAACCTTCACGTAGTTACATCATTGAAGTATAACTCACGTACGATAAGCTGCACCCATTTAAATGACACAATTTGGTGAGTTCCGACTTGTTTAAATTTTTTTAAATGTTTATTTATTTTTGAGAGAGAGAGACAGAGCGCAAGCGGGGGAGGGGCAGAGAGAGAGGGAGACACAGAATCCGAAGCGGGCTCCAGGCTTCAAGCTGTCAGCACAGAGCCCGACATGGGGCTCGAACCCACAAGTTGTGAGATCATGACCTGAGTCAGATGCTTCACCGACCCAGCCACCCAGGAGCCCTGGTGAGTTGAGGCTTGTGAGCGTTGCCATGGCAGCAAAGGTAAAGACCATTGGCATCACCCCAGATTTCCTGGCTCCTCCTTCCCTCTTCTCTCTGCCCGCACTTTTCGCCACACTTCTTTCTGCCTTTTGCAGAGTCTCATGCGAGCAGACTCCGGGCATAAACTCTCGCCTCTGGCTTTTCTCACTCAGCATAATGATTTCGAGATTCATGTATTTGTGAGTATCAGTAATCAAGTTCTTTTAATTTCTGCATATTATCCCAGGGCATGACATACTGTCTTTTTATTTTATTTATTTTTTTAATGTTAATTTATTATTTTGAGAGAGACAGAGCATGAGCAGGGAAGGGGCAGAGAGAGAGAGAGAGAGAGAGAGAGAGAGAGAGAGAGAGAGAATCCGAAGCAGCTCCAGGCTCTGAGCTGTCAGCACAGAACCCGACGTGGGGCTCGAACTCACGAGCCGTGAGATCATGACCTGAGCCGAAGTCGGACGCGTAACTGACGGAACCGCCCAGGTGCCCCTATCCCTCTCCCTTTTGATGGACATTTGGGTTTTCAGTTTGGGGCGATCGTGAATAGACCTGCTGTGAACATTCCTGTGCAAGTGTCTGTCCTGGCAAAAGCTTTCATTTCCCTTGAGTTCATGCCTAGAAGTGAAATTCCCGGGTTGTATGGTAGGTGTCTGTTTAAGTTCCCAAGTTACTGTGGTTTCCTGTGTGCTCGAACCACCTCCCGTGAGTGATTCAGTTCGGCTACATTCTCACCAACTCTTGGTATCGGGTTTTGCACTTAGATAAAAAGCTCAGCCGTTCTCTCGTGTGTGTAGAGGTAACTCATTGTGGTTTAAGTTTGCATCTCCCTGACCACTGGTGACGTCGGCCATCTTCTCATTTGTGACCGTTCGCGTATGTTCTCCTGTGACGTTGTGAGCACATCCCTGATCCTGTTGTCTGGCTGCATCTCTTCCTTAAGTCCCCCAGACCGGGGTACAAATAAAAGGGTCTTCCTTGGGGGCACCTGGGTGGCTCAGTTGGTTAAGCACGTGACTCTAGATTTTGGCTCAGGTCATGATGTCACGGTTTGTGGGTTCACACCCCACATTGGGCTCCACGTTGACAGTGCAGAGCCAGTTTGGGAATCTCTCTCTCCCTCTCTTTCTCTGCCCCTCCTCCTCATTCCTTCCCCTCCTCCTCCTCCTCCTTTTCCTCTTTCTTCTTCTTCTTCTTCTTCTTCTTCTTCTTCTCTCTCTCTCTCTCTCTTTCAAAATAAGTAAACACAGATTTTTAAAAAATGGTCTTCCTTATTTTACTGTTATTTATAGGCGAGCCTTCTCCATCACCAGATCAGAAATTTCTCAGAGGTAGGTACAGGTTCTTTCTCTCCTGTACACGGCCTGCTCTGCCCAGCACAGCGGGCCTGGCAGGACTTCAGTAAAGTTGTTGAACCCCGGTGGGGAGACTCCAGGTCCCAGCTGACCTAGATCCGGAAGAGTGGAGCCCAACATGGGAAGAGGGACTTTCTACCAGTCCTTGCAATGAGCAGATGAATTAAGAAGATACCTTTCTTTCCACTGAGATGAGCGTATAAATGAACAAAAGCCGTTCTGGAAAGATCTTCTCAGGAAAGATCTGGCAAGAAAAGAATAAGGTATCAGTGGACAAAGGGGTGTACTCATTAGGCTAAGTGTTGTTCTTGGTCTCACGAAGTCCAGTGAGCACTGGTTGTAGTAACGTGGGAGAGTTCTGGGGTGGTGACACTATGGTGCCCTGGCTACAAATTCAGTTCTATGATTAATTTCTAGAAACATTTCTAATGACGCCAATCTCGTTAGCGTAATGCTGCTGTTACCCAACAGCACGAGAAAATGCTCCTTTGGCTACAAACGGATTTTCCAAATAACCGAACGACATTCCTTTGCGTGCTCAGCCCCTTCTTCCCATTTTAACTTTTTAGATGAACACTCTTCTAACGCAGAAGAGATGCTTTCTTTCCTTGTTTAAAGATTGTGGTACAATGCACACAATATCACATTGACCTCTTTAACCGTATTACGCGTATAGTTCGGTACGTTAACGCTGGTGTGCAGTCATCGCACAACCGTTCAATTCCAGAACTTTCTGTCTTCCTAAACCGAAACGCTCTCCCCATCAAACACTCACTCCCCATTCCTCCCTACCCCCAGGCCCTGGGGGCGACGTTCTAAATCTAAATCTGGCGACTGTAGGGACCTTGTAGAGTAGAAGCATGCGGCCATAAAGTCCTCAAGATCCACCCATGTTGTAGATTTTACTGAAATGTCCTTCCTTTTTTTTTTTTTAAGTTTATTTATTTATTTTGAGATAGAAGTGAATTGGGGAAGGGCAGAGAGAGAGAGAGAGAGAGAGAGAGAGAACCCCAAATAGACTCTGTGCTGTGAGCACAGAGCCTGACCCAGGGCTCAATCACACGAGCCCAGCGGGGACTCAGTCCCACGAAACTGTGAGATCGTGACCTGAGCTGAAATCAAGAGTCAGATGCTTAGCAGACTGAGTCACGCAGGCGCCCCTGAAATGTCCTTCCTTTTTAAGGCTGAATCCTCTTCCGTGGTGTGGATGGACCACATTTTGTTTATCTGCCATCTGTCGGTGGACACTTGGGCGACTTCCACCTCTGGCCATTGTGAATCACACTGCCAGGGTCGTGGGTGTGCACACATCTGTTTGAGTGCTTGCTCTCAGTTCTTTTGAATGTGTCCCCAGAAGTAGGGTTGCTGGCTCATGTGGGAATTCTGTGTTTAATTGTTTGACACACCTGCCATAATGGTTTTCATAGTGGCCGCACCATTTTACATTCCCACACTTTCTTTCTTTCTTTCTTTCTTTCTTTCTTTCTTTCTTTCTTTCTCTCTTTCTTTCTTTCTTTCTTTCTTTCTCTTTTTCTTTCTTTCTTTCTTTCTTTCTTTCTTTCTCTCTTTCTTTCTTTCTCTTTCTTTCTTTCTTTCTTTCTCTTTCTCTCTTTCTTTCTTTCTCTTTCTTTCTCTCTTTCTTTCTTTCTTTCTCTTTCTTTCTCTCTTTCTTTCTTTCTCTTTCTTTCTCTCTTTCTTTCTTTCTTTCTTTCTCTTTCTTTCTCTCTTTCTTTCTTTCTTTCTTTCTCTTTCTTTCTCTCTTTCTTTCTTTCTTTCTTTCTCTTTCTTTCTCTCTTTCTTTCTTTCTTTCTCTTTCTTTCTTTCTTTCTTTCTCTTTCTCTCTTTCTTTCTTTCTCTTTCTTTCTCTCTTTCTTTCTTTCTTTCTTTCTCTTTCTCTCTTTCTTTCTTTCTCTTTCTTTCTCTCTTTCTTTCTTTCTTTCTTTCTTTCTCTTTCTTTCTCTCTTTCTTTCTTTCTTTCTCTTTCTTTCTCTCTCTCTTTCTTTCTTTCTTTCTCTTTCTTTCTTTCTTTCTTTCTTTCCCTTTCTTTCTTTCTCCTTCTTTCTTTTTCTTTCTTTCTTTCTTTCTTTCTTTCTTTCCCTTTCTTTCTTTCTTTCTCTTTCTTTCTTTCTTTCTTTCTTTCTCTTTCTTTCTTTCTTTCTCTTTCTTTCTTTTTCTTTCTTTCTTTCTTTCTTTCTTTCTTTCTTTCTTTCTATGTTTATTTTTTTTGAGAGAGAGACAGGGCTCGAGTGGGGGAGGAGTAGAGAGAGAGGGAGACACAGGATCTGAAGCAGGCTCTAGGCTCTGAGCTGTCAGCACAGAGCCGGACGTGGGGCTCGAACCCATAAGCCGTGAGCTCCCTTCTCTCTGGCTTCTGCCTGGTTGGGCCAATGGAAGGTGCGGGGATGAGGGACGGGTCTGGGCGTTTATTCCCCAGCTCCTTCCCTGTTGGTGCTGCCAGGTAAATGCCCAGATGCCTGGTTAATTTTGAATTTTAGATAAACAATGAATCTTTTTTTTTTTTTTTTTTTTAGTATAAGTATATCCCATGCAGTATTGGGGACATTCTCGTACGCAAAAAAATCATTGATCTGAAACCCAAATGTATCTGGGCCTGTATTTTTATTTGCTAAGTCTCGCCACCCTGAGTGGCCTCTCCCCTGCCGGAGGCCACAGCTCCTGTGGGTTCGGTGGGGCTGGCTCCCCGCACTCCCGTGGGCGTGGCCTCGGTTTTCTAGCCCTGCCCACAGCTTCATAGGATTCTCTCTAGATTCTTCCACACCACCCCTCCTGAGCGTTGGGCCCTGACCAGTACGTGGTAAGCGATGAGACACCTTCGTGAGCCATGGCTCCTGGGGACACACGCGGTCTCCATCACGGGCCTTGGGGAGGGGACCAGGAGGCCCTGTCCACGTTCCGCCTCACCGCAGCCCAGACGAGTGAGGCTCTTAGAAATCTTACCCGTTTGTTAAAAAATTTTTTAATGTTTATTTTATTTTCTGAGAGAGCGAGCGAGCGAGCGCAAGTGGGGCTGGGGCAGAGAGAGAGGGAGACACAGACTCTGAAACGGGCTCCAGGCTCCGAGCCGTCAGCACAGAGCCCGACACGGGGCTCGAACCCACGAACTGCGAGATCGTGACCTGAGCCGAAGTCGGGCGCTCAGTGGACTGAGCCGCCCTGGTGCCCCTGAAATCTCACCCTTTTAGAAATAAGCTGTCAGCATACAGTCTTCCTTCCTAACTCGAAACCACGGGCGTCTCACGTGCCATCTTCTCCGTGGCAGCCGGCGGCTCTGCGGGGCACGAACCCTGCCGGCCTCATTCCCTTCTCGATGCCGTTATCTGTTCCGCTCAGGGAGTTAAGGAACGAGTGGACGTTGCCGAACGCCCTCGTAGCCAATCTGCTGGTTAACTGGCACCTGCAGCCTGTGAGGGGTGCCGTTCACCCGCTCTCTCGTGCGCCCGTCCGCGGGGGCCGCAGACACTGGTGGGCCGGGTCCTGCCCTAGGAGCCTTGGCGGGCTGGCGGGGGGCCGGGGCTTGCCAGACTTAGCAGATAAACACACAGAGTGCTCAGCTACATTTAAATCACAGCTACACAGCGAACGCTGGGACCTATCTATACCACACAAAACTTGTTGTTCGCACGACGTGAAAAGCCGACTGGCCATCCTGTGTGTGGCCCGCCAATCCAGGACAGGGGTACCTCTGATTCTTAACCCCTCGATGCCTTGTTAAGTGAGGCGCCCCACGAGGTGCCCAGACGACGCCCTCAGTTTCATTGTTACGAATGTAGACGCTGGGGCCCAAGGAATGAAGTACAAGGGAGGAAGGAAGGAAGGGCCCAGTCCAGGCTCCCTGGGGGTGTTCTGGGTCTGTCCAGCTTCCCCATCCAGTGCTCCGTCTCCAACCTTTCCTGCCGCCTTCGTGGAGGGGACAGCCGGGGGGACGGATGAGGTGACAGCTGGGGTGTGGTCCAGGCTGGTGGTGGCTGGAGGCGGGTGGCCCACAGGCCGCCAGGCACCTGGGTCTCATGGGGCCTGTTCCCCTCCCCCACCCCCGCCAGCCCCGCACCTCCCTGGAACAGAGCTGCTGTGATGTGGATGGCCGCTGTGGGCCGTTCCTGGGGGAGGACAAAGAACGCCCCCGGCCTTGTTTCTTCATCCATGCGGTGGGAGCGGCAGGCAGAATCTGTGGACTGTTCCCGTTCAGTTCCACAAGCCGGAGCCTCTCATCTTGATGAGAAGTGCTGGCGGGGGGCAGGGATCCAGCCTCAGGTGCCAGAGGAGGAGCCCCAAAAGGCCTTCATGAGGCTTTAGTGCCCCAGAGTACCCGAATCCTCCATGGGGCGGGGTGGGGGGTGCCCTTCACCAGGCCGGTGCCTCGAGAACGCTGCATGGAAATGTGTGCAGCCCCCCAGGTAGGGCAAGGGCTCGCTGTGGGCCGTGGAGATTCGGGGCCCCTCTGTCCTCTTCAGCAGCGTTTGCGGGGAGGAGGGGGAGGAGGGAGCACCCTGAGCCCTGCGCGGAGCATGAAATCAGGACACCCCGCAGAGCGACAGCCGAAGGTGTGTTTGCAAAATCAAATCTCTGCCCCCGTCCTGCTGCTCCTGAGCAAGCAAAGAGGAGAAGAGGCCTCACGGGGTTCCTACCCCCACTCCCACCCCCCCCCCATGAGAAGATTGTTGGGGCCTGAGGCTCGGGCCCCTCCTTCTGGCTGGCGGGGAGGCACATCCTGTTAAGGTGACCCTCGAGACAAGGGCCAGTCCTGGAGGTGGGCCGGCATCGGCCTGGACTTGGGGAGGGCAGGATGGGGCTGGCACCTGCCTGGAGCTGTGGCCACAGCTGGGGCAGAGAGACCAGGAAGCCTGCTCCCCGTGCTCTGCGAGGACGACGCGGCTCCGTGGTGACCAGGCCCCACTCACGCACACGCTCCGCGGGGCAGTACTGCCTGTCATCGCGAGCGCCTTGCTCCCAGCTTTCCTACCTACTTCCGCTGTTCTCTTCCGTTTCTGCTCCGTCTCTGCCTCCTCCCTCCCCCGGTGCTTCCTCCCCTCCACCCTTGCCGACTGGGACCCCACATCCGTAAGCCGGGCATCCACGGAGGACAATCACCTTGACCCTGACATCCAGCCTGCAGCAGAGCCCTCCGGGCGGCCAGCTCCTCACCCTGGGGCCAGCCCGGGGCCTGCTCTGACCCCGAGCGCCAGTCCTGCCCTGAGGGGTGAGGCTGGGGTTGCTTGCAAATAGCCGGAAGTCAGGCGAAGGCCCCGAGGACCCAACGAGGCACAGACCCCGAGGTCATCTGGGTTCCGAGCACAGAGAGGTCACTCCAGCTGGGGAGACAAGGAGCCTGGAGGATGAGGGGCTTGGGGAGGCACAGAGACTGGGCCGGGGAGGGAAGGGGAGAGACGTGGAATGTAGTAGAAAAGGTCTGGTGGGCTTGGGAACGGGGAGCATCCGGTGGGGCTGGATCCCAGGTGGCACAGGAGTGATTTAAAGGTCATGAAGGCCACCTGGGTGCCTCGGCCGGTTGAGTGTTCGACTTTGGCTCAGGTCCTGATCTCACAGTTCGAGAGTTCGAGCCCCGCGAGTTCAGACTCTGTGCTGACCGCTCAGAGCCTGGAACCTGCTTCGGATCCTGTGTTTCCCTCTCTCTCTGCCCCTCCCCCACTCATGCTCTGTCTCTCTCAAAAATAAACAAACGTTAAAAGAAAATGAAGATCATAAAATAGCTCAGATGGATGGATGCCTACTGTGGGCATCGCCGCCACCAGCTCGAGCCGTCTCCCCGCAACCCCACGACCCGCGCACCTTCAAGACGGAAGCGGCTTTCCTGAGGCTGCGCGGTTGACCACAGGAAGTGTCTGTACTTGTGCCGAGCTCTACACACGCCCGAGAGCCTCACATCTTTCGACTCAGGGAATCCTTCAACAACCCCGTCTGGAAGGCGCTCCGCCCCCATTTTACAAAAAGGGAAACTGAGGCACAGGGAGGGATGTGACTTGCCGTATGCGACGTTGCCAGGACTCAGACCCGGACATCTGAGCGTTTCCCCACTAAGCCAGCCTCCCAGCCGGGAGAGGTGAGACCCCAGCGGGGAAGGCAAGCCAGCTGCGGGGACCGGAAGGCCAAAGTTCTATTGCTGTCATTCATGGCTGTATCTCATGCACCTAGACCGTGGCACATAGTAGGTGCTCCACAAAAATGTGCGGAACGACTGGAGGAGTCAGGGGGACCTACTGCCATCAGAATTCCATCCTCCAGCCAACGTAGGAATGAGCAGAAAGATGCTACAGTAGCAATAAAGCCTCCACATCCCAATCCCCGGAAGGGGACCTTTTGTGGATAAAGGGTCTTTGCCGTCGTGACTTGCCTGGATTATCCACGGGATGTCACAGGTGCCCTTATGAGGGGGAGGAGGCAGAGGGACGTTTGACACAGCCAGAGGAGCAGGTGATGTGAGGACGGAGGCAGAGACCGGCTGATGTGGCCACAAGCCTGGAGCCACCAGGAGCTGGGGAGACAGGAAGGATCCTTCCCTCCAGCCTTCAGAGGGAGCACAGCCCTGATGGCGCCTTGACTTTGGACTCCTGGCCCCCACACTGTGCGAGAATGGATTTCTGTTGTTTTAGGCGTCCGCTTTGTGGGGATGCGTTTCTGCAGCCACAGGACACTAGCAGGTGCCCATGACGTGTTCTTGCTACGAGGTAGTGCTGTCACGAGATGGCCGTGCCGTAGTGTCCCCGAGGAGCACCAGCCCTGAGGCAGACGCCGGGGGCTCTGTGCCTATCTGCCCTATGACCTTGGGCACGGCGGTTGTTTCTGGCCCCAGTTTCTTGTCCCTAAAGTGGTGTGGCCCCAGTTTCTTGTCCCTAAAGAGGGGGCCGGGGGCTGAGAAATTCTTTCCTGCCTCTGTCGCCGTTGTCGTGAGGATCAGATGGCATAACTGGCCTGTGAAAATACGGAATTCTGGAATACATATGTATGTAATGTCTTAGATAAAATTTAGAATTTATAAGATTGTTAAAATGCCAAGAGTACTTATTATGGAGCATGAAGATATTTCTGTCCCTCTGTCCATCACAAGCATGGATTGGCCCCTCTTCCTGCCTCTGGGGACAAGCAGAAGACTGCCATAGATCAAGGTGGATTTGATCCCCGGAAGGAGTGGGATCAGCCCCCGTCTGTGCTGGGGTGGGAGCCTCTGAGGCACACCTTCCTGTTTCCTCCCTTTCGTGTTCCTCAGGCACCTGCATGTCCTCTCGTACCCCTGTCAACAAAGCCCAGTCGTGGGACACCGTCCCCTTGGCTCCTGACTCTCGGGTCAGAGCCTGCTGGCTGAAGGAAAAGTCTGGCACCTGAGACGTCCCATTGATGCGGGTCTTTTGAGCATGATGGTCAAGAAAGAATCCCGGAGATGTTTCACGGTGCAAACAGGTGCTTTTATTAAAGCACGGGGACAGGACGTGTGGGCAGAAAGAGGGGCACCGGGGTGGTGAGGAGTGATCTGTAGTTGGCAGGCGTGGGGGAAAACATAAGCCTCTAAGGAATTTGTGTGTGTTGAAAGTGGGGTTTACTGGACCTTGGAGATCTGGCCGTTGTCGAGGCAAGGTTACCCTTCATTGTGTCGTAAAATGTCAGTCATGAGACCCTTTAAGAATATCGTGTTCTGCACATCTCAGACGTGGATCAGTGGGCTACGTGTTGTCAGATGATTTGCTCTTGGTCGTATTTTTCCTGCCTTTGTTCTCCTCGACAACATGTGGGGAGGGTGGGCTCTGTGACCCCCCGAGTCCCATTCAACTCGTGATCCCAGGCGCGGTCCCACCCCCATCCCCCGTGCCACCCCCTGTCGCACACCTGCACCCCCACACGGGTGTCTGCGGTTGGGCAATTTGGGTCATGTCGCCCACACCTGTGCTTCTGCTGCTGTTGACATCTGCTGTGTGATAAGGGGACACGGGTCTCGTTCCAAAGTCCAAGTGTGGAGGAGATGGGGCACAGCTGTCTGCACATCACTCCTCCTGCGCTCCCACCAAGCTCAGACCCTTTCGTCCTTTCCAAGGACAAAAGTCCCCATGGAGGGTGGAGGGTGGGGCACTCCTTCCCTTGGGGAGCACTGGAGGGCTCTCGGCATTTTGGAAAGCTTGTCCACCAGCTTTTCGCCTGATGGGGCACTTTGGGGGGCCTCCAGGGGCCAGACCCCACCCCCATGCCCCCAAGGCAGAGCCCTTTCAGTCAGCGTGTCACCACACAACTTGGGGTGTGCCCCACGTCCCCACTCGCTCATCGGCAGGGCTCAGGAGCACCTCCTCCATCAGCCCAGTTCTGGTTTTGGGGGCACAAAGCAGAATCAGACCTGCTTCTGCCCTGGAGGCCTAGCCCGGCTGGGGAGATAGACTTACAGGACAGAGACCGAGCACTGGGCCTGTGGATTAGGAAGCTCTTGATGGAAAAGAGAAGCCTGAGCTGATCTGGAGGTACTTGGAGGACCTGGCCGGGGGGAGAAAGTTCCTGCCTACTCAGTCTTGTGAACGATCTGTCTTACTCTATGTCTCAAACCCATGAGGATGATGACACACGTGGAACCTGACTCTTCCACATAGATCTGCCCAGAGCTGCCTCAGCACGGAGGACAAGCTGGTTGCACAGGGAGCACCTGAGATTCTGCAAAGGTGTTCAGAAATGTTACTCAGGGAGAATCATGACTTTGGGTCATGTTCCGGGCATGGGTTGGAAGGTCTGTTTCCACTTGCCCCTAGGCAGGAAAAGACGTGACTGTCGGTAGCATTCCAGTGTCCCCCCTTCCACCGTGGCCCCAACTCTCTGAGAACACCGAGTGGGAGAGAGATCACAGCTATGGGGAGAACAGCACCGGCCTAGAGAGTACTTACCCGAACATACAGAGTTGGGTCTTATGCACGTGCACGAGTCCCTTGGGTTAAGGCAAGAACGCTGCCTCTCACACTGAGCCAGCAGCCGGCAGCCAGCAGCAGACAGAACCATGGGGGAGGTAAGCAGAGCTGGGCACTTACTGAAGAGTCTGTTCATAAACAGCCATGAACAAAGACTTTAAACTTTCCAAGCTGACTAATCTTGATTCACAAAACAAGAAGTGAATGTTCTAGCATGGGAACATGCCAGACACAACAAGAGCTTGTGTGTAGGGGCCCTAAAAGAGAGCATCAAGCTTGGGACAGAACAGATGAATATTTTCTTTGGATCAAATAATGAAGGCTCATTGGTGGTTCTTCAGCAGGACTATTATTCATGGTTTGTTGTGAATAAGTGTTTGCAATTTTCTTTTCAGAGTTTAGGTTTAGTCATTCTGAAAAAAAAATCCTTTTCTCACCTCGCAAATATGTAGAAGGAGTTAAAGTCTTTAACTCCTACATTTTCTACATATGGCGGGTCCAGATTATGATGCAGTAAAGCAAGTAAGCAAAAGTGACTTCCTCTAGAATATTGCTTCAGTGAGGGGGTTCTGTTGGGCTGTGGCATGTTGGTGTACTGGACCTTGGACCACTGGTTTAGCTCTGATCTCTGGTATTTAGTAGAGAGGACAGCTAGGTTTTCAAGTCCTTATCCTGCTCTCATACTCATTACTCAGCTTCAAATAATCTCAATCCCTATAATTGGATTAGGGCATCTGGGATTTCCAGAAGCCCTAGGGACCTACCAGAAGTCAAAGTAAATCCTCCCTGGAGGAATAGGTCACTTTAGCCCTCAAATTATTTCTATAATTTTTCATAGAATGATTGAGTCTGACACTCAGCAGAAATATCAAAGCACACAATGAAACAAGATGTGATTAAAACCCAAGAGAAACAATAAATAATAGAAACAGACTCACAAGGACCCCAGCTAGTGGAATGAGCAGATGTCGACTTTTTAAATGGCCATATTTTTAATATGGTCAAAGATAAAATAGAATGAGTTAACTTATAGCAAATCTCTAGAAAGTATAAACAAGAATTAAATTGAGATTCTATGTCTGAAAAGTACAATAACCCAAATTAAAAATGGAAGGGATTCACAGCAGAATGGACATTGCTAAAAAGAGAACCAGTGAATCAAAAGTAGGTCATAAGAAAATATCCAGAATCGGTAGGTCATAAGACAATATCCAGAATCGGAGTTCCTGGGTGGCTCAGTGGGTTGAGCGTCTGACTTCGGCTCAGGTCATGATCTTGCAGTTCATGGGTTCGAGCCCCGCATCGGGCTCTGTGCTGACAGCTTGGAGGCTGGAGCCTGCTTCAGATTCTATGTCTTCCTCTCTCTCTGCCCCTCCCCCACTCACACTCTGTGTCTCTCTCTCTCTCTCTCAAAAATAAACATTAAAAAAAAAAAAAGAAAACACTCAGAAATTTTAAAAAAATATCCAGAATAAAGAATGGACAGTCAAAATAATGGAATATAGATACAATAATATCATAATGGAAATAGATACAAAAGAAGGGGTAGGAGGCACAGGTGATGCACTGACAAAGTCTAACGGGCCCAGAAAGAGAAGAGAGAATTTGAATTAAATGACAATGAAATATTTTAGGGCCCAGAAAGAGAAGAGAGAATTTGAACTAAATGACAATGAAATATTTTACACTGAATACCTTTTTTTAATTCTTTTTTTAAAGTTTATTTATTTTTGATAGAGAGAAGGCGGTGGGGGGGCGGGTGGGTGGGTAAGAGAACCAGCAGGGAAAAGTCAGAGAGAGAGGGCCAGAGGATCCAAAGTGGGCTCTGCACTGACAGCAGCAAGCCAGATGTGGGGCTCAAACCCATGAGCTGAGAGATCATGACCTGAGCCGAAGTTGGATGCTTAACTGACTGAGCCAGCCAGGCCCTCTGCACCGAATACTTTGAGTGGAATGATCCTGAAGATAACATTATCCAAAGTTGCGGGATGCAGCTTATGCTGCACCTAGAGGGAAATTTATAACCCCCAATGCATATCTTAGTAACAAAGAAAGGCTGAAAATCAATGAGCCAAGCTATGATCTCCAGAAATTAGAAAAAAGAACAAATTAACCTGGTCCCTAATTGAAGGGAGGAAAAAAATAAAGAGGAGAGCAGAAAGTAGTAAAGTAGAACATAAATGCATATTAGTAATGATCAACAACACCAAGAGTGAGTCTTGGAGAAGACCAGGAAATGGACAGCTGGCGATGCTGACACAGGAAAAAAGAGAAAAGACACAAATTCCTCATGTCAGGAATGAAGAGAAGGTCACAGGGGGTATTGTAAGCAAAATGCAAAATTTTAGTATTGGTGTTAATGTTTAGAAGGGACAGAAAAATCCCTTGGAAATGGCCAGCTTATCAAAACTGACAGAAGAAGAAATAGAAAATCTGAATAATCCTATAAGCACTTTAATGTGTAAGTAAAGTCCTCTTGATAAAGACAATATTGCGCCCAGAGAGCTTCACTGGTAAATTCTACCAACCATACAAGAAGAAATAACCTGGGCATTTCACAAATGCCTTTCTGAGGGCATCTTGCCCGTCTTAACCATTCCATAGTGATTGAAGTTCACATGTTTTAGCTTCCATGCGAAGCCTCTGGTCTGACTCCCGTGCACTTCTTTTTACCTCACCCCCATCCCTCCCGTATATGCTCTTTTCTCCCCCAACCTAGCAAAAAAAGATTCACCTCTCCCTGAACTCGCCATGCTGGTTCTTGCCTCTGGCTCTTCACGTTCACTTATTTAACACGTCCCCAAGGACGTGCCCCCCGAGGACTCTGTGCCAGGCTCTCAGGAGCTGTCCCCTTACCCGGTGCACTTTTCTACCCTTCTTTTTTTTTTTTTAATGTTTGTTTATTTTTGAGAGAGAGACAGAGAGAGCAGAGAGTGAGCGGGAGAGGGGAGAGAGAGAGGGAGACACAGAATCTGAAGCAGGCTCCAGGCTCCGAGCTGTCAGCACAGAGACCGACGCGGGGCTCAAACGCACGAACTGTGAGATCATGACCTGAGCCGAAGTCGGATGCTTAACCAACTGAGCCACCCAGGCGCCCCCTAATATTGATTTTTAAATATTAGATTTAACTTAAAAAATTTTTTTTTAAACTTTTATTCATTTTTGAGAGACAGAGAGAGGCAGAGTATGAGTGTGGAATGGGCAGAGAGAGAGGGAGACAGAATCTGAAGCAGGCTCCAGGCTCTGAGCTGTCGGCACAGAGCCCAACGCAGGGCTTGAACTCACTAACTGTGAGATCATGACCTGAGCTGAAGTCAGACGCTCAACCGATTGGGCCACCCAGGCACCTCCATAGTTTTTCAATGGGGGTATAACAAGAGAGCCTGGGTGGCTTAGTCAGTTGAGCATCCGATTTCAGCTCGGGTCATGAGTTCCTGGTTCGTGAGTTCGAGCCCCACGTCGGGCTCACTGCTGTCAGAGCAGAGCCCGCTTTGGATCCTCTGTCTCCCTCTCTCTCTGTCCCTTCCCCCTCGCATGCTTGCTCTCTCTCTCTCAAAAATAAATATTTAACAAAATAAATGAATAAATAATAAATAAAGTGGAGGTTATAACATACACACTGGAAGGCACACTGAGCGAACCAGTCTTAAAGCTATAGGCTGATGGATTTTTATATATGAACATACCCTTCTAATCACCGTGAGCTCATATCGAACATTTGCAGCACCCAGGGAGATCGCTCATGCCCTGTCCCACACAGGAGCTGCCGTTCTGACCAGGTGGCGTTGAGACGTCTGACCTGTGTGTATTTTCTATGAAAAGGGATCATGTAGGCTTCTGAGTCGGCTTCTTGCACTCAGCGTGATGTCTGTGCGATTCACCCGGCTTCTCGCGAGTACAGCGCCATGAACACACCTGTGCGTGTGTTTGGGGACACGCGTGCATCTCCTAAGCACGAGTGGGACTGCGGGTCACGGCGGGGGGCATAATTCAGCTTTAGCGGAAACTTCCAAACGGTTCTCCCAAGCGCTGAACCACTTAATGCTCACACCAGCATGTGTGACAGCCGGAGTCCTGGGGGCTGACTTAGGGGACGTACTCTGGACCAGTTCGAGGTGGAGAGAGGCGGTGGTGGCCTGCGTTGGGGACAGTCATGAGGGTGACTCCCCCCCACCCCCCGCCCCCGGCTCGGCCTCACTGGGAACTACGTTTGTAGGACGCGGAGACCTGTGGATGCTTCTCCCCCCATAGTTCAGGACGTGGCGGATGTCCCATGTCATGGGGCGAGATTCTGCATCTATAGCTCTGGGGGGAGGGGAGCCCTGGGATAAGAGTCTGGAACAGCAGCCCAGGCAGTTATGAAGCACAACCATGGGGCTTGGACCCCTGTCAGAGCCACTTGCCAGCCCCACCGCTCCCCAACTCTGTGCCCGTGGGGGACAGGGAGGTGGTGATAGGTTAGAGCCCCCGGGTTCCCTAGGTTCGGATATGCGGTGGGGGTGGGGTCTGGCCTGTGTGACGGCCATCTGCGGGCTGGACTCTGGCCAGGGCCTCGGCCACCCCACCTCCGCCTTCCTCGCTGGTCTTCACGCTGCCCGCCTCCACTGGTAACATCTGTCCCCCCACCCCCACCCCCGTCCCCAGTCCCATTTTGGATTCCTGCTCTTGGTTCCCACAGGAGGAAACTGAGGCTGGGAGGCGTAGCTTAACTTGCCGCGATCCGAGCCACGGCTGGGACGGGAGCCTGGAAACCAGATCCCTCTGCACCGTGTGGCTCCCTCTCAGGGCTTGTCCCTTTACCTCCCGCCTGGCTGGGACACGCTGAGCTCCGCAGGCTCCGTGCTCTTTCCTTTCTCCGCGAAGTGGGCGCCCGTTGAGGTCAGGGGTGGGGCTCTTGTGTCTCAGATTCACCCTTGCAGGGTTGATGCTTGTGGCCTCGAGCTGAAGTGAGTGCGACCCAGGGGGCTGGAGAGGGGCTCCCAGGAGCTAATAGGGGTGGGGCAGGGAGGCGGAGGGGCCTCCACGGAGCCAGGACTCCCTCCCAGCTTCCTGCAAGGGTGCCAGCAGGTAGCCTGTCCCGGCAGCCCCGTCACGCGCTGTCCCCAGCAGGAAATGACAGTGCAGTGATTGCTAAAATACCCACTCATGTGCGGGAAAACAAATTAAGTGCCTCCTGTCAGGCTCCCGTGCCAGCTGGAGCCAAGTGAGCAGCGGTGTGGTAAGCGGACCCGAGCCGGTTTCGAGACGGCAGTGGGGCAGACGAGCCGGGGCGGCTCACCCGGGGCCCGTCTCGCCCTGGGACAGGGATGATGTTACAAGGAGGGCTGGTCTCCGGGCCCCTCAGCGGGACTCAACATGGCTCAGCCGAGACGATCCCCGGGCCTCGTAGCCCCAACACCCTGCGTCTCTCCGACCCAGGTGGCTGGACTCCGAACCCACATGACTTTCTGTGACATCATGGGAACGAAGAGAGAGGAGATGATGCTCTTAGGTGGCCTCCTAAGGCTGTTCCCACCTGCGAGCTCCCTCTTTGTCACCAGTGTCCCGTGATCCGTCCCCTACCCCACGCAGTGTCCTGTGGTCCGTCCTGTGTCCCACACAGCGTCCTGTCATCCAGTGTCCGTGTCCTGTCCTATGGGTTGCCTGTGCAGCTGGGTCCCACATCAGACACCAGAGGCCTGCATTACGGGGTCACTGGGGAGGGTCCCAGCTCTGTTCCTCGATCTTCATGGAGAAACAGCCTTTAACACCCACGTGAACCAAACCCGTTTTCCGTGTGTCCTTCATGCCAAGTCATTCGGCTCAACAGCCTGGCAGATACGCGGGGCAGCCTGTGAAGGTTCTAGAACGAGGGAGGCTCCACCCCTCCCGGCGGTGCCCCTTGGCATCTCCTCAGCTTCTCTGAGCCTCCCTTCTCTCTCTCCCTCCCTCCCTCTCTCCCTCTATCTCTCTCTGTCTCTCTCTCTCAGTGTGAAGGGGAACCTAATCGCCGTTCTCTCGGAGGGTGATGGTGAGCAGGAGTGACAAGCCCACGTCGGTTCTGCTCCTTCAGATGCTCCCGGAATGTTGGCGTCAGCTCTGGGCACATCCCCTGCTCGCTTTCTTTGGCCTTTGCTAACTTGTTCCCTGAGACTGGAATTGTATCCCCGTCCTCTCAACTCCTGTCCTTCCACACCCTCTGCTTCTCACCTCTCCTCCCTGCCCCGGGTCCTAACAGTCCCACTGCGTCCCTGCTGTGCCCCCGTCGGGGTCCGGCCGGTGCTCCCCGGGCACTCTCCCTGCCGACGCCCACCGACCTGTGATAACGTGCCCACTCGCTCGGTATTTCTCACCCATTCATTCCCTTGCGCCCCCGTATGCTAATGCCGTCCCCACCAGTAGGCAAGCATGCTCAGTGTTTAAGTCTGTGCACCAGCGGCGGGGGGAGGGCAGAGAGAGAGGGGGACAGAGGCTCCAAAGCAGGCTCCGGGCTGACAGCAGCGAACCCAGTGCGGGGCTCGAACTCACGAACCGTGAGCCAAAGTCGGACGCTCAAAGGACTGAGCCACCCAGGCATCCCCGGACCTCGTTCTCTGTCTCACATTTTCACCACCCCTGGCGTGTTTTTACAACCACCTATGTTCCCATGAATACACCTTGTCTGCTTTTTTTCTAGAGGCCAAGTCACCCCCCAAGGTGTGTGTCTGCCAGTATCTTCCTCCCCGCCTTGAGCGGCCATTTCCAGGCAGGTGAGCGATCGGATCTGTGTGACAATTCCTGGGGGACCCATGTCCTTAGGGGCAACGCCACTGTCTCAGGCTTGTGGTTCTGTAACCTGACGGGCCCAACCGGAACCCTTCCTGGGGGCCTTCCAGTCCCCACCCCCGGCCACCAGCAGGTCAGGAAGATTCCGTCCCTCCCACCCCTGGCTTTTTCCGATTTCCGCGGGTCTCAAGGTGTAAAGGGAACCCTTGTCGTTATTTTAATTTGGGTGTTTTGGACTTGAAATACTTTCAGGTGTCTTTTCTTCTGCGTGAGGACATCTGGTCTTGTCTCGGCTTCCTCTTCGGTAACTTTATACTGTTTTCCACAAGGTTGCTGTCTCTTGTTAAGCTATACGTTTTTTCGATGGGTTAAATTCTAGTTCTGATTTTGCCTCTGCACGGCTTTTTGTCTCCAAATTTTGGCACAGTGCTAACATTACTGCCTAAATATATTTAAGTCGATTTACGTTAGATCGGATATTAACCAGACGTTGTTTTATGTGCTTGTATAGAGATTCAGTCCTCTCTAAGGTCGGCATTATTACCATGACGATTTCTATTACTCTTAACTGCCATCATCCTCCTCTTTGCTTCCAAAATGTAGCAGCGGGGCATAGGGCAGCCATTTCCTTGACAAGGTCACCACGGTGGGAAGAGTTAAGCCCCCTCCCAGGGATATCCACACCCTAATCCCTGCAACCCATCGGTGAGTCATGTCATAAGGCAAAAGGGGCTTTGCAGGTGTGCTGAAGTCAAGGATCTTGTGACGAGGAGACCATCCTGTGTTATCTGGGTGCAATCACAAGGGTCCTTTCATGGGAGGAGGGAAGCAGGAAGGGCAGAGCCAGAGAAGGCGACGTGACGGGAGAGAGGATGGACGACCAGAGGAGGGACGGCCCTGTACTGCCGGCTTTAAGAAAAGGAAGGGGCCACGAGCCAAGGAATGCAGGCAGCTTCTTGTAGACACTGGAACCAGCCGGGGAAAAGACTGTCCCCTTGCGCCCCCAAAAGGAGCACGGCCCTGCTGACCCCTTGATTGTAGACTTGTGACCTTCAGAACTACAAAATAAAAAGTTCGTGTTGTGTAAAGTCCCCAGCTCTGTGGTAATTTGTTAACCGCAGCGACAAGAAACTCAAGCGTGTGGCCCAGCAGATGCAGCACAGGGAGCTGGCCCGAGCTCATGGTATCACTGGGAAAATTGCCCTGACTGGGCATCGAGTGTTCCCAGGTCTCTCTAGGCTGCTGGACTCTAAGCCCTGGCTGGCACAGCTGGGCGCCTCATTCCTGTCCCCTCGGCATCTTGCCCAGTGATGCTTGCTGACTGCCACAAGTGTGGACTGCCTGGCTAGGGCAGGCGCTGTCGGCCCTGGGCTGGGCCCGCGATCCATACAAGGTGCCCTGGGCACCTCCAGGTGTGACTCAGGGGTCTGGGGATAAGATGCAGTGCTGGAGAACTGCTCACTTGGGATGGCCCGCTGGTTCAAGGCCTCCATAAGTTTCTGCCATTGAGGTCTCAGCCGTGACTGGCTCAGTGGGAAAATAGGATTATTATTCAAAAATAATTTTGAAGCCACCCTTAAGCCGAAATGTATCTGTTCCACACATTGAGGGTTTCTGCCAGGGCATGTGTGTGGGCCATCAAGGGAGGGTTTATTCATTCATTCATTCATTCATTCACTCACACATATTGTGCCTACTGTATGGCGGGCATCCAGACATCCAGCCGTGGGCTGGCTGTGAGAAATCTGTCCTGCCAGAGCTTACAGCCTAGAAAGAGACAGACGGACAGTCATGCAAATCAATGCCGGCTACAAACTGACAAGGAAATGGCAGAAGCAAATGGGATCCTACGCAGAAGGGAAATATAATTTCCATCTGGGGGGTCAGGGAGAGTCTGTTGGAGTGGTTGGTGTTCAAGCTTTTCAGTACCTGTGACTATGCCACGCACATAGTAGGGCCTCAGAGACCTCTTGTAAAACAAAACGGGCCGACGGCTGGTAGGCTGGCAGGTGGCAACGTGCCCACAGTAGACTATGGTGGCTCAGCCCTGGGGCCTTGGAGCCAGAGGCCTGGACATGAGGCTTTTGAATCTCATCTGCACCACTTACTAACTTGCCGCCTTGCTAAGTGTCTTTGCCCCTCAGCCTCGGTGTCCTCGCCCACAAAATAGGGATGATCACAGAGCCCAGCTCCCAGGGTTATCGTAAGGATTAATTGGGAAAAAAAAATAAAGAAAGAAAACATAGGAAGCCATTTGTAGAACGTGTGAGCATGTGGAGAGACAAGAGCTAAGTTAGGCTGGGCAGAAGGAAGGGTGTTTGTGGAGGCCTGGGTGCGAGCCACGGGGTGGGGCACCCTCGGGAGTTTGTGGAAGATCTAGGCTCTGAAGCATGGCCTCATCTGCACAGGCTTCTTCCAAGGTCCTTCTGGGCCTTCTACAAGACTGTTCTGGCTGCAGTGGACAGGGCTAGATTGGACAAGGGGGCAGGATGGGAAGCAAGATGGCGGCCTGTATTGGGTCAGGGGTGGCCATGGGGACGGAGGGGCACAGGTGGATTCCAGATTCATTCTGGACTTGGCGGAGCTGGAGGGGAAGGAGGGCATTTGTCAGGGGCGACCGTGGTGTGTGTAATTGGCGGGTGGCCATTCAGTTCCCAAGGTGGGAAGAGGGGGAGGGGAGCAGAACCGGTGGGGAAAACATGGAGAGCTTGGTTCCAGACAGTTTTGGAGCAGAGGCACATAGAAAAGAGTGAGAAGACCATGAGAGGCTAGGGAGAGCTTCCAGGAGCCCCCACAACTGTAGGGATGGGGTGGGAGGGAAGGACAGGATCCCACTGCTTTTTCGGCAGGGACTGTAACATGTCAAGGAGAAGAGCATCTAATTAAGACTTTGTTTGGATGTGGCCGGAAGACAGGAGCTAGTGAGAGCACTTGGGAGGGGGTCAGGGACAGCTGTGTGCTTGGGACAGCCTTGCACTTTGTTGAGGGCTCAGATCCACGGGGACCGCGGAAGGCTCCAGAAGAAACATCGGCTTGGACTCCTAGAGCAGAGGCTTCCTTCCCCGAGGCGCCGCAGAGGTGGGGCCGTTGGCTCTCCGGGAACCATGCAGCCCGCGCAGTTTCACCCCTCAGCCACCCCGTGCCCCTACAGGACCCAGTGACGCCCCCAGTGGGGGACTGGCTTTTCCTCGCTTTCTCTCCTCTTTTGCCATTTCAAGGACACCAAAAAGCCCTACGCTGTGAGGCGCAGCCAGGAAGAAACTTCCACTGCTGCCCCCGCCACCTGTCAAAGGGCTCCTTCCCCAGTGCAGGTGGAGGGTGGCTGCGGGCTGGGGGCTGGAGGGCGTGGTCAGAAGTCACCGGGCCTTGGGGTCTTCAGGACCTTTGCACTCCCCCTCCTCTCCTCCCTTCTCCTCTCCTGCTGCTCCTCACCGCTGCTGCCTTCTCCTTCCTGCCCACCCCCCCCCCGCTCCCTCTCCATGTCCCCTCCTCCCCTTTTCTCATCTCCCATTGACATCATGACATCATCCCCTGGCTGCCCGCTCACTCAGCCATGCGGTTACTCGGTGAACGTCTGAATCACCAACATGGCAGGTGCCCCACCAGCTGCGGCAACCCCGGGATGGGGTCGAGAGAGTGAGAGACGGACTGTGTGCAGGGGAGGGGCAGAGAGAGAGGGAGACACAGAATCCGAAGCGGGCTCCGGGCTCCGAGCTGTCAGCGCAGAGCCCGACGCGGGGCTCGAACCCACGGACCACGAGGTCCTGACCTGAGCCGAGGTCGGACGCCCAACCGACTGAGTCACCCAGGCGCCCGGAGAGAAAGTGCTTTCTTATTCATTCCCATCCTGTTTCACGGATCGAGGGGCCCCTCCCTGCTACCCACGCTCTACGCAAGAACCTCTGATGCTCCTTCCGCCATTACAGAGCTGAACACAAGGCACTCACCTGCGGCACCAGCTAGGAGGGGAAGGAGGGACGGACATCGTGAGTCAGTACGCACCGGGACGAGATCGCTGAAGTCACGGCACAGCTAAACCTTTCAGGTCTGGAGCAAGGATGTGAGAGACGAGACGAGACGAGATGAGACGAGAGATGAGAGGAGACAGGAGCCAAGAGACAAGACGAGACGAGACGAGACAAGACAAGACATCGTAAGGTAAGGTAATACATACAATAAACCAAGGCAAGAGGGGACACGAGGGAATCAAGATCCTCGAAAGAAGGGGACTCGTGTTCCATACCGCTGTCCCTTAAGGCATTTGTGGATTCCTAAGAAGCATCAAGCAAGAACCTGAGAAGCCAACAGAGAGTGATGGTGAATCAGAACTGTCAGCATTTTTACGGAACTGGGGAGGCAAAAAAAAAAAAAAAAATCAGGGCTACGAAGGCAACCAGGGCATGAGGGCCCAGAACCGGGAGAGAAGAGAGGCAGAGAGACACAGGTCCCACACTCTGCACGGCGGCTATTAACCACTTACGCTATTTACTAATATTTGTAAGCCGCCTGTGCTCAGAGGATGAGCCCCTGGCTGCTAAGAGCCTGAAAAGATAAGCAGAGACGTTGGCAGTTTCTCCAGGGCTGGAGGTCAGGAACTGGTGCCCAGGACCCGCCAAGGACGAGCAGTCTGATCAACAACTGAGACTCTTCACCGGGAACCAACCACCGGGCTCTGCCCAAAGGAAAGAGTCAACTCGAAACAGACCAAGCCCCAAACGGAACTGTAGCCTCAAATCAGCCCCAACCCTCTCTAAGCACCTGCCAAAATCTAAAGCAAATTCTGTCTGGAGGAAGATGTCCATTATCCAGAGTCCTGGAAGTCTTAACACAACGTCTGGCATTCGATTAAAAAAAAAAAAAATGTCCCAGGTCTACCAAGAAACAAGAGCTGAAGAAAAAAGTGACAGTAGAAACAGACCCACAGATGACCAGAAGCCAGAGGCGTCAGACCTGACAAGATAAAAGTGATTCATATGTTCGAGAATAGAGGTGACCGTGGAGAATTTTTTTTTCTTTTAACAGAGCAGCAGAATTTGTAAAAATGAATGCAATGAAAATTCTAGAATTGAAAACCTCATTACAGGGACGCCTGGGTGGCTTGGTCGGTTAAGCGTCCGACTTCGGCTCAGGTTATGATCTCGCGGTCCGTGAGTTCGAGCCCTGCGTCGGGCTCTGTGCTGACAGCTCAGAGCCTGGAGCCTGCTTCCGATTCTGTGTCTCCCTCTCTCTCTGACCCTCCCCCGTTCATGCTCTGTCTCTCTCTGTCTCAAAAATAAATAAACGTTAAAAAAAAATTAAAAAAAAAAAAAGAAAGAAAACCTCAATACATAAAATGACGAACTCTGTAGATTGGGCTGAGTAGCTGATTGCTGGTGGCCGAAGACGAGTGGGCTGAAAGGCACGTTTGCACAAGACGTCCGGTGGGAATCACAGAGACAGAAAAGAGGATGGAAAACCTAAGTTTGTGAGACCCTGAGACGCGGTGCCAGTTGTAACGTGTGGAACTGGACTGTCACCAGCAGCCAGACACAGTGACGTCCTGTGCCTCTCAGTGCCGTGCAGCCGATGGGATGCTGACTCCCAGCCCCCAGGACTGGAGAAAAGAAACATCTATGGTTTCAGCCCCCCGGTCGGTGGTATTTTGTTAGAGCAGCCTGAGCTAAGACACTCGTACGGGAAGGAGACCAGATGGCCCTTTTCTCCCTTGGGGAAATGCCATTGGGAAGACATGCTTCCTGTGTTCCGGCCACGCTGGCCTGTGGGATTCTCCCAGCATCCCAAGCTGCTCCCTCTGACTGGGAACATCTACCCCAGCCACCCACATGGGTCCTTCCCCCCTCCCTCGGGCCTCTGCTCGGGCGCTCCTGACCGCTCTGGAACACCCGTCTTCCCCATCACCTGGACCGCCCTTCCTGCCTTACCGTGCTTCGAAGCACACTGGCCCCTGACGCGTCCGGTATTCGTTTACTCGTATGTGATCAGCCCTCCTCACGGGCAGGAGATGCCTGTGACTGAGCAATTTGCTGTGTTCGTTGCTCGAGTCCCAACAGGGGCTTAATCCGTATTTGTTGAGTGAATGCGTGAACAAATGGGTGGCACCTTGGATGGCAGAGCAGAGGACGGGGAAGAACCCGGGTCCCTCGACGGCACCCCTGAGCTGCGGAACCCGTTGGTCCTGGAGGTGGTACGGGCTCGTTCCCTCACTGGGGAGCCCCTCTGGGGCGACAGGCTTTGTTACTGCCCCCCACGCCGTTATCTTCCTCGAACGCCGCACCCTCGTGCTCGGCTTGCTGCCTGTCTGCTTGGGGTGTGGGTCCCCCGGTCCTCCTTGCGGCGGGCACCTGCTGACCATTCTGACGGCTCCGAGCGGCCCTGCCTGCCTCCCCGCTGACCTGCTTATTCCCTTCGTGACACATGCTGTTATCCGAAAGCGGCTCGCTCGTCTGTTCCCTGGCTGCGCTGTGTCCTCTCCCCACCCCCATGCCCTCCAGGATGCGGTGACACCCCCACGAAACCACTTCTCGCCCGTTCCTCAGGGTCTAGAGGGGCTCCTGGCGCATAGTCGTGGCTCAACACACGTTGGCCAATGCGTGGATCTCTATTTCATAGAAAAGCACACAAACTTTTATTTATATGGTCGACCTGCCACGTAGGGGTAGTTAAGTGACACCTTCAGAGTCATGCTGTTAACCTCGGGTTTGGCACCTGCTTCCGGGGCTCCCTTCATGGAATCAAACCTCTTCCTCAAAAAACAAAACAAAACAAAACAAAACAAAACAAAACAAAACACCAAAAAGAAAAAAAGAGCAGGGAGAAAAAAGGGGGGGGGGAGTTTATAAGCTCCTGAAATCAAAAACATATTTGTGGAAATGTTCGGTTTGCTTGGTGCTGAGAAGTGAATTGTAAAACTGTGTCCATTATAGAAATTTCTTTCATAATGGTCTATGCCGAGGATTATGGAAATTTGGAATACCTGGGTTGGAAGGTACCTTAAGATGCATCCAGTATAATTATCCACTAGATGCTTTAATCTCTTCCCCAGCAGGCGGTGCAGGGGCAACGCATTAGGAATTCGTCGCTTGGAATCAGCCCTAGGTGAGAAGATCAAGGCTGTTAAATTGTATCCAAAATAAAAATCAATGCCTTAGAGCAGGAGCCTGAGGGGAACCGGGTGGGGGGTGGGGGTGGGGAGGTGGGGGGGGTGGGGCGGGGGCGTGAAACTCAGGGTTTGGGTTCTGGGCATCTATTTTGAATAGTCAGGGACTAGTCTTTACTATTTTCAGTTCTAGAGAATGTTCCAGAAGAGTGACAGAGCTGATAATGGATCTCCAAAGAGTCCAGGAGTCTCTGTGCGGTTGGCTTTGTCACGGAGCCTGGGTTCGTCTTTCTTTAAATCGGGGAGAGCTGTCCCGGCCCCTGTCCTCACGGGGCCCTGGAGGAGGAGGGACACGTACCTGTCACTTTTTCAGCCGGCAGGAGAGTCCGTGCCGTCGAGTCAGGAATAACCAGCGCCAGGCGGTGGGAAGGCTTCTGCTGGCTTGCGAGCTGCCCCCGGTGACTAAGACGCGTGAAAATAGCAGCTGAAAATGTCACACCCACCTCCCAACTTTCCAAGAAAAAAAACCACGAGCCGTCGGCCCAGGGTAACGCAGCCTGTGAGCAAAATGAGGAAGCAACAGGTTATCTGTGGCCGGAGATGAGACTTCCGTGGAAACGAACATTGCTCGTCACGACCTTTGTTGTCCACGGACCAACAGATCCCCCCACGGGTCTCTGTGAAGAAAGCCCAGTCAGTTCTACCCGGCGAGGCCCCTCCGTCCCACGCTGGGGGTGCCACAGTTACCGGGGCCGTGGCAGGTCAACCACATAAAGAAAATACAAGCAAAATATGCCACTCACGGGGGCGCCTGGGTGGCTCAGTCGGTTGAGCGTCTGACTCTTGGTTTCGGCTCAGGTCATGATCTCGCAGTTTGTAAGTTCGAGCCCTGTGCCTGGGATTCTCTCTGTCTCTTCCTCTCTCTCTGCCCCCCTCCTGCTCTCTCTCTCTCTCTCAAAATAAATATGCCACTCACAACCCATCAGCCTTGGATCCCTCATGTATATAGAGGACACAGTTCCTACCCAGGCTGCTTTCCAGTGTGGACGTGAAATTTTGTGAGGGGTGCAGTGTCCATCCGGGTCCACCTGTTAACCTGGACAGCACCCCACCCCCCATCACGGACAGTTCTGTCCTTCTTGGGGTCTTATCTGATGAATGGGAATCAGGGGCCACCACGTCGCTCAGGGAGGATCCCTCGGTCCCCAGCCCCCAACAGGAACTTACTGGCTCTCCCTTTTTTGGGTCTAAGTATAGCATCATTTCCTATCCTCATGAGGATAGAAGGCCGTCTGGTCAACGGCAGTCGGGGTGCCCCACAGAGCGGGGGGTGCGGGCCTTAGCCATAAAGGTCCTTGATCATAGCACGGACCTTACTCACGAAGGGTCAAATGAAATATTGAGAAGTACGTACTAACTAAGTGATTCAGAGAGCACGTGACCTCAGAGTTGGAAGAGGGAGAGCTGATGCTGTCTCCACCCTGGGTGAGGCGGACAGAGATCATTGTCCCCGTGCAGACACGAGGCAGCTGAGACCCGGGTGGCCACCCCAGCGGCACCCTGCCGCCTAAACTCCCTCCCGGGGAAAACTGGGCGCCGTGCGCAGGGGCCGTATAACCAGCTGGTAACAAGCCTTTAAAACCAGTCCGGCTAGTACCTGGAAGGATTCAAAAGGAGGCAGATGTTGTCTGGGGAGAAAACGATACAGCTCTGGACTAGCAGACAGGAGGGGACGGGAGTGGGGAGAGGTAGTGGCAGAAAGGGATAGATACAAAGAGCACGTGGGTTAAAGACACCGCTGATGCTCTCTGGTCAGCACGATGCCTTTAAGGCTGATGATTGCTAGTGTTTAACTCAGCTCTTACCGTGTGCCAGGCAGGCTCCAAGCGCCTGCCTCACATTTAGTCTGTTGAACGACCGCCCTGGGATCTCCGTGTCGGCTCTGGTCCCCCTTCTGTCGACGAGGAAACTGAGCTCAGAGCTGTTAAAGAAATCGCCCAAGATCACCTCCGCCCAGCCGGAGCCCCCTGGCAACTCTTCTGTGACCCCCCTCGGGGGCCAGCACCCCTCACAGCTGAACCACCCCTCCTGCCCGGTCCGCTGCGGATGACGCCTAAGTCTGTCCTAAATCCACGCCTGCCATTTAGACGTCTCCACTCATTCACGCAGGAGACCCTCACGAGGTCGTCGCCTGGGCTCCAGCGTCACGCAAACAAGCGACTCTCCACCCAAAAGTGTCCCCTCACGCTGTAGCTTCCGTGCGACCCACCCGATTGCCCTTGATGGAAACCCCAGGGTCATAGGCCACTCTTCTCCCTCCCCCCTTCTTCCCCTCCTCTGCCCTCCCACCACATCCTCCATCCAGAGGCATCTGCCTCTGTGCTGTTGGCTCGGGTTCATCCCCCTCTCCAAGCCGGGAGGATTCCCCAAGCCTCGCGGTGAATGTCCCCACCTTCGTGAGGCACTCCCTGCCCCACGCTCCCCCCACACCAGGCGAGGGTTTCGGGGCCCATCCTCTGGGCTCTGTGCCTGCCTCCCCGTGCATGCGGGGTCCTGGGGATGATAGGAGATACAGAGAGAGGTTTTGACCCTTGATGCCCCGGGGGCTTGGCACGCCAGTGGATGTGGGGGGCCTTCTGGCACGGGTCTCTGACTGTAAGAATCAGCCAGTGGTGGCATCGCCATTCTTGGCTGCGGGGCTTTTTGCAAGGATGAATTCCATCCGGACACCCGGATCCTGAAGGTCTCAGGGCACCTCCGGTTTGAGGTTTTCTGTTGATCGTCGGTGGAGCGTGAAGCTGCCTTCAAATCTTGGAATCAGAGGTGTCTCTTGGTGTTAGACTCGCAGAACCGTGAGATGATAGAATTTCATACGCAATAGAAGGACAGAATCTTCATATAATGTTAGAAAGATCTAAAGGCACTCACGACGACGAGCACGGAGCTCCCGGAAATTGCGTCAAGTGAAAGAAACCAGACGCAAATGAGCCCGGACTGTGTTATGTCATCGAGGCGAGGTTCCCACAGCAGGCAAACTCATCGTTAGGGACAGAAGTCAGAACAGTGGTTGCCTCTGCAGGGGTGGTGGGGCGAGAGGACTGAAGAGGCAGGAGGCACTTTCTGGGGTGCTGGGAATGTCCTAGATGTTCACTGATCACGTGGGTGTGTGTGTCTGGGTGGCTCAGTTGGTTGAGCGACCAACTCTTGATTTTGGCTCAGGTCGTGATACCGGGGTCGTGGGATCAAGCCCTGTACCAGGACCCACACTGAGTATGGAGCCTGCTTTAGACTCTCTCTCTCTGTCTCTCTCTCTGCCCTGCCCACTTGTTCTCACTCTCTCTAAAAAAATTTGTTTTAAGGGGCACTTGGGTGACTCAGTCGGTTGAGCACCCGACTTCGGCTCAGGTCGTGATCTCACGGTTCATGAGTTCGAGCCCCGCATCGGGCTCTGTGCTGACACCTCGGGACCCGGAGCCTGCTTCGGATTCTGTGTCTCCCTCTCTCTCTCTGCCCCACCCCTGCTCACATTCTTTCTCTCTCTCAAAAATAAATAAACATTAAAATTAAAAAAAATTTTTTTTAAATAAAGAAGAACCACTCTAGGGACCCCCTCCCTGCATAAACATGTCCCTTGAAGGGGAAGCCAGCGCCTGCTTCATAAGACACAACCCGGTGACAGCGCAAGGACACCCCTCTGATACGTTCCCAAGGGGGCCCGGCTGGCTCCTCCTTTGCAGCCACCAACCATCCAGGCCCCGACCCAAGTCTTTCAGGGGCCAGTGACCCAGCGCTACAGGCGGCCGAGGGACTAACGATGTGTCGGACGGGTGACCGGGGTGTGGGGTGGGGGAGAGTGAAACACCCACGTGGGACGCACGCTGTCAACTGCTTGCACCATTTATAGGTTGACAATGCCTTCCGAGCGGTGACTCACCCCTCGTACTGAGATCCGTCAGGATCTTTGGAACGCAAAGCAGGGCATTGAAAACGCTCTGCGGACGGGGAGGGAAGGTGGGCGGACGGGCCCGGCGTTTACAACCCAGACCAGCACCCAGCACGTGGAGGCCTGGACTTTCTAAGTCGGAAGTTCAGGGACCACCGAGCTCCCCCCTGACACACACACACAATTGTGCGTGCACACACATAGGACATGCACACACACAGATACCATATGCACACACACACACACACACCCTGACCGCTGTTCTAGCTCTGCTCAATGGCCCGTGCACGGCCTGTGGCACATTTGGTGGCTGTCTTCAGCAACCACAGACCTTTTCTTTGGCGGGGAGTGTGATTTGGGGAACGGCCAGAAGAACGTAGATGAAAAACCTCGAGGTCACCCCAGGGGACCCCAGCGGGCCTCCCTGTGTGAGTCCCTTTCCCTGCGCGCAGTGGGCCCTGTGTCTTGCTCTCACCAGCGGAACACAGCAGTGGTGACAGGGGTCGCTCCTGTGACGGGGTGACGTCATTTGGCGAAGGCGACAGGACGTTCACCCCGTAGCTCGCATCCATCTTGGCGGCAAGAGACCCTCCCTTCCAGTGTGTAGGGGCCCGTGGTAAGAGCTGCAGGGGCCTCTGGGAACTCAGAGCAGCCCCCAGCTGCCACCCACCGAGGGGCCCCCCCCAGCCCCTCCTGGGTGGGTGCACAGCACGGAACGAGCCTGGCAGGGGACCCGGGCTCCAGTGCGGCCCCAGCCCGGTGGACACATTGATGGCAGCTGAGCCGCCCACCCCCTGACCCACAGGAGCTGGGAGACAGGCCAGCGTCACTTCTGCTGGGTTTGTGGGGATTCGTCACACGGCCACAGAAGGCTGGCATGAGTGTATTGTCACTTTATACCAGGGGACACTGATGTCCCTCTCTGCCTCTGTAGGCATGACAGATCCTGGAGGAGACACAGGAAGCCTACAGGGCGCCTGCGGGAACCGAGGGCCAGGCGACTGGGGCACCACACTCTGTCCCTCTGTTTGCTCTGCTCTTTCGAGAGACGAATGTGTTGACCCCTAATCAGAAAGTGGACAGGACTGATCGTGGTAGTGGCAGCTGACAAGTTACTGAGGACTCTTTTAGGCACCACGGATGAAATAACTCAGTTGACCCTTAACCATACCCCTGGGAGGGGGGGGCTGTCGTCACCCGCATTGGACAGACAGGGAAACTGAGGCCCATACACTTGCACACTCAGCATGCCTAGGCTTGCAGAATCTCCCCAGAGCTGGGATTCCAGGGAGGCTGCTGGGCTCCGGGCCTGAGCCCTTCTCTGCTTGGTCCCCAGCAGCCAGGTCTCCTGGGGTGGCAGAGCCAAGAGGAGCCCAGAAAGGGGCGCCTGGGAGCCTCAGTCGGTTAAGCGTCTGACTTCGGCTCAGGTCATGATCTCGCGGTGCGTGGGTTCGAGCCCCGCGTCGGGCTCTGTGCTGACGGCTCGGAGGCTGGAGCCTGTTTTGGATTCTGTGTCTTCCTCTCTCTCTGCCCCTTTCCTGCTTGGGCTCTGTCTCTCTCTCTCTCTGCCTGTCTCTCTCTCTTTCTCTCTCAAAAAAATAAACATTTAAAAAAGAAAAGGAATTTAAAAAAAAGAAATAAAGTCACTGTTGGTGTAGGAAGGGCAGGAGCCCACGCGGGGCTGGGGACACTGTGGTGGCTGGGGTCTCAGCTGTCATACCTTGGGTGCTGGGTGACCCCATCGGAGCTTTACAGACTCCACGGGTTATAACCTACAGTCAACGCTCGACAGTCAGACCTGGAGAACGCTCTGTCCATTCGGGACACTTCCTTGCCTTGACCTTTATGATCTACATCTATAATTATCTCAGCACCTGCTCCTGTCCCCTTCACTCATTCCTGAGCCCCCTTTGTTGAAAATCCCCATGGGAAAAATCTCCTTTGATCAAAAAGAAGAAAATGTTCTTTAAAAAGGACTTCTCCCAGGAGCAAAGAGACATTTCTAAGCAGGTTCTCGGGGTTTCCACATTTCATTGTACGATTTCTGGAGGGCCATATGCAAGGATCGTTCACCGGTGCCATTTCTGATCTCAGTGCGTTTTTCTTTGGTTAATGAAAACCACGGTTTATAAAGCAGGAATGTAAAGGCAGTATTTCCCTCGGCTTCCGGGAGGACGCAGGGATAAACCCCTCAGCTTACGCCTTCAATTTTGTTTTTCTTTTATTTTTTGGTCTGAAATAAAAGACCAAAATTTGGGCTGAGGAGACAGCTCTCCAAACCACATCGTTAGGAGACAAGGAGACCCACGTTTCTCCTGGTTTTATTTCCGTGCCGAGACGCGTCTGCAGAATATTGCCGCTGTTCTATGTGTCTCCTCACAGGGAAGTATCCTTCTTACATGTATCAAAACCCGTATGGTTTTAATGATATTCCTCCTCTCGCTCCCTTTCTCTCCCTCTGGTGGGGGGTCTTGAACAATGATTAGAAGGGCAGCGGAGCAGAGGGGTCCAGAGGCACCAAAATTTGGCTCCTGGGTTTGCCACTCTCTCGTTAGCTGTGTGTCCTCGGGTGGTTACGAAACCTCTCTGATGCTTGGGTTCCTCACTGCCAAGGGGGTCACCTCCATAGCTGCATAGCGGTGCTGGGATGGACGAAATCTTTACACAAGGTGGCTGTCGTGACGACTGTTGTGAATAATCCTCAGTCGTCGGTCCTTGGCACGCTGACACTAGACTTCAGGCGACCCTGCTCCGTGGGATTCGGTGTGTCCGGTAGGTCACCGTAACACATTCTATGCGACAGTGGACAGGTGGCTATGGCCAGGTGCACCCCAGCCCCGAGGCTGAGTCCCAGTAGGACCGGAGAGCCTGGGATCTCTTCTTTGCTGATAGCTGTACGTCTATCAGTGGCCGGGACCCGCTGAAGAGAATCCCAGGTGTTCAAATCGTCCCACGTTTCCCGTGACCGACTGCAAAACGGGAGGTTGACGGGCGCTGCACAGAAAACATCCATCTTGGTTATGTGTTCGAGATGCAGTGGAAAATTCAGGACTGGACGGGAAGCGTGTTCTACGCGTAACTCTGTGAGCGTCTCCACCCAAAGATACGGGAACAAGCCGATCGCCGTGCTGATCCAGGCTCTTGGCTGGTGGTGATGGCTTCTCCGGCCCGTACGTGTGTGGATTGGGTGAATTTCCAGCCTCGCGGGGATGGCTTTCTCGCCATAGTCCCGACGTGCGAGGGTGGCCCCGGGCCCGGGAGCGTGTTCTGTGACCTGCCTCCCTGGCCATGGTGGGGTGGTCCCCAGCATCACCCCGATTACTTCCTTTCTCTCTGAGGCTAGGAGGGTTAACGGGTCACCACCGTCCCTCCCTCCCCCAGTCCCTGGTGGATGCAGGAAGTAGCGGGGCGGCCACTGAGCCGTGATATATGACGGGGGCCTTAAAACAGGTACGGGCTGGGGCGCCTGGGTGGCTCAGTCGGTTAAGCGTCTGACTTCGGCTCAGGTCACGATCTCACAGTCCGTGAGTTCGAGCCCCGCGTCGGGCTCTGTGCCGACGGCTCAGAGCCTGGAGCCTGCTTCCGATTCTGTGTCTCCCTCTCTCTCTGCCCCTCCCCTGCTCATGCTCTGTCTCTCTCTGTCTCAAAAATAAATAAAAATATTTAAAAAAAAAAAAAAAGGTATGGGCTGGCTGGGCAGAAGGAGAAGGAAAAAAGAATGAGCCCCACGGGATGTTGGGGAGAAGGTGCAGAGACCTGGCGAACCAGGGACTGTTGGGGAAGCCGCGGCAGATTATTGGAGAGGTGCCAAAAGCCGGACTCAGGGCGCCTGCTCGTGGGCTCAGCATAGGGCGGCACCTGACGTCCCCCGTGACCACCAGCATCTCCTGTAGCCGCTGACCGAGGCGCACTGTACCCTGAGCAGCTCAAGCAGACCGCAGTCGGGTCTGAATTCCGGAGGCCCCCGTGCACCTGCCTGTCCAGCTTCCAGAAAGTGGCAGCCCGCTCTCTCTCTCTCTCTCTCTCTCTCTCTCTCTCTCTCTCTCTCCCTGCATTTCATACAGAATGTGCATCCTCTGGTCTCCCTTCGTGTCTCTCTGTTGGGGAGCTGGCAAAGCAGAGGTCCCCGGGCTGTTTTTATTTTCCCGGAAGCCAAGAAAACGAATGCGTGCTGTGTACTTTAGTGTGTGATCTTCATAAAACCCGTGACTGTGTTGTTCAAAAACCAATTTCGTTTCCTTTTAAACATGGCAGAGTCACTGGTCTTAATTCAAGGACTCCGGCGTCCGAGGTGTGACGTGGTAGATGGGTCGCAGGGAGAGAAAGGACAGATACAAAATGCCATTTGGGCGTCCTGAGACCCCCGGGGAGACACCTGGTGGGGGCGGGGGGGGGCTGAGGGATTCTGGTGTTGGTTTCAGGTTAAGGAGTCGCTGCTGACGTGGCCCTTTGAGCAAAGCCTCCCACTGGACCAGAGCAGTGCGGTGGGGCGGACAGTCTCTGGGGTCCCCTGGGAATTGCTGCGGGGGGCCCCCGTCTACACCCCTCCGATCCAGTACATGCTCCCCGGAGCTCCTCTCATACTTACTACGTGCGGGGCCCCAGGATGGAGTCTGGGTCACCGCCAGACGTAGAAAGTGATCTGGATTTGGAGGATCTTTGAATCCTAGACTCAGAAGCCAGAGCCTGTCCTGTCTCCTCCCCACTCGAAAGCCAGTCCCCAGTAGGCCCTTGGGTGCTTTCGAGAACCGGAACCTGCCTTGCGCCTCCCCGCGTCCTCTGACGCCCCAAACGTACTTCTCTCCCAGCACGCCTGGCTGTCCGCCACCCTGAGGACCCGGGGGTGGGGGGGCAAGCTGTCACTTTCCCAGCATCCCGGAGCCTACCATGCCCCACCCCATCTTGCCCCGCCCCCACGTCCTCCCTGATGAGCTCCTAAACCCCGTCCTCAATTGCACCTGTGGGCCTTTTCCTCCTTTGGCTCAAAACTGCTCCCCCCATCTTCTCGTATTTCAGGTCTCCACTTAAGTGACACTTCCACGGGGAGCCCCTCCTGATCCCTGGGTGATACCGAGGTCCCAGAGCTGCAGGCACAGGGCCAGAGGCAGGAGCCTGGCCTCCAGGGGTCCACAGCCTGGTGTGGCCAACCGAGCCACGAGTTGGCGATGACCAGGTGGCACAGGGTGTGCCTGAGTGCTGGGAAGGACAGGGAGCCCCTTCCTGGAGGCCTTCCTGGAGGTGGCCCGGCGACATAAACATGGGAACTGGTGTCTGAAGAACGGCTCTGAGTTGAGCAAACAGGAAAGAGTGTGAGAGGC
This sequence comes from Panthera tigris, assembly GCF_018350195.1. Taxonomy (NCBI): domain Eukaryota; kingdom Metazoa; phylum Chordata; class Mammalia; order Carnivora; family Felidae; genus Panthera; species Panthera tigris. The sequence goes on along the minus strand of NC_056666.1, from coordinate 136,247,222 downwards.
AGAGAGCCCGGGCTGGGCAGACGGCGAGGCAAAGGGGCTCATTTGCGGATCTGATCTCAGTGGCGGGGAGCAGGGGCAGACGACAGAGGGCTGGGGAGGTCTGACGGGACGCGGGATTCCACACCAGTGGTTCACTCAACAAACGGTTCTGGAGACCCTCTGATGCCAGGCTCCTGCCCAGGTTAGCTTCCGTTGACAAGGGTCCGAGCAGAGCATAGACAGCAAGCCTCGGGCAGCACTGCGTCCCCGGGGCCCCACAGAGTCGGGGAGGAGAGGGGAGGCGAGGGGAGGGGAGGGGAGGGGAGGGGAGGAGAGGGGAGACAGGCCGGTGCTGGGGACACCTTCCTGGGGGGGCTCGAGGGTGAGCCAGCGCCCTGAAACCTGGAGACGGTCCTGCTGGAGGCGGGATGCGCTGCACGTGGGGGTTGGGGAGGAGATAGGGCCTTGCCCGCTCCGGGGCTTTGCCTTAAGTGGCCAGGCCGAGGGTGGCAGGTGGAGGGCCAGTTTGGGGGCAGGGGAACAGGACTGCGAGGTGCCTGCTGGGGAGGCCAGAGGAGGCGGCAGGGGGTTGATGGCCATGCGCGGAGCTCGGTTCGGGGCTGCAGGGTGTGAGAGCCAAGGTGAGGTCACGGGCCCGCCAGTCTGGCAGAGAGGAGAGGTGCTGGCAGGGCAGAGGGAGCCCCAACGATGGAGCCGAGCAGGGGGGCCGGGGGGCAGAGGGAACCAGGGAGGCTGGGGCTCCAGAGCCCGGGTGGGGTGGGGGAAAGGATGGGGACCTGGGATCCGGTGGTCCCGAAACATCCTCTTTAATAAAGTGTCTCCCGTCGTGTCCCCGTTCCTGGATCTCCCCCGACATCAGCCTTGCCGCAGTGCACTCCTGGACTGGAAGGTTCTCCTGTGGGGTTGGGGGGAGACCAGTGGGTACGAGACGACAGCGTAAGAACTCACGGTACCTGCAGCCAGCACTGCCGTTGCCGGTGGGCTCCTGGACAGCCTCCCGCGGGCAGGTGGTGCAAACACGCTTGTGCCATTTTACAGATGACCCAACTGAGTCATAGGGAAGCTGGGGGACTTTCCCAACGTCGCACAAGCAGGCACTGGGGGAGGCAGGACCGGAGCACCGAGGAAAGGTCTCCTGGGTCCAGATCTGTTTCCCCAGCACACTTCCCGGAGGAAGCCCTCAGTGAACACACCCCTTCCGACCAGAGGCCGTTGGCCGTGACCTCGGGGCCTCCTTCAGCTAGTGCTGGGAGCTCAGGGTATTGTCACCTGGGGGTGCCCGGGGACAGGTGACACACGGGCTTGAGAATGGAGGCTTCGACAGTGTCACAGAGCCGTGCTGTCCCGCAGGGGGGAGACTCGGGGACTCTGAACACGGGGGGGGGGGTTGCACTTGGGAGGAAGAAGCTGGTTCAGCCGGAACATTCACACCTTGGGGTAGAGCACTGTTTTCTCATGGCGTCTCCCCCCCATCCCCCACCCCCACCCCCCACTTAACGGTTTCCCTGTGGTCCTAGCCTGCGGGAGTCCTCCAGGATATTTTACCCTTGCAACGGACCCCGCCCTGCACACCCACAAACTCCTTCTTCCTGGGTGAAGAAAAACGGTACTTAATTAAGATTAGACGCGTTTTTGCCGTTCTTTGAAACGTATTTCCCTCTGCAAGCTAATAACCTTCAGCGATCACCCCTTTTCCGGCACACACAATTCGCTCTGGGGACAGTGGCAGTGTGAATGGTACCTGATTTACCTTAAATGGCTTTGAACTTTTAAAATGTCCCCCTTTAAGCGTGGAGTTGAAATCGCTCTGAATCCGCATAATGTTGTAATTACAGGTGCCGTTTAGGTAGTGCCAGTGACATACTGGACATTTCACAGCCACCCTCTCTGCTTCCCAGAAAACCTCTGCAAGCCAGGAATTATGACCGCTACCAAAAGAGAGAGAGAGAGAGAGAGAGAGAGAGAGTCCTCACTAGGGAAGTATATCTCAGAAAGGTTAAGTCAACTTAAGCTCACACAGCTGGATTTGACCTAAGATTTGAACCAGGCGTATCTGCCCACGCTTCCGTCATCCCCCGGTGAGGTTCTGATTCAAGGACATCGGAGCTAGAGAAGACCTTAATCTTGTCCCCCACGCCTGTGGCTTTGTAAGTGAGCACACCCACCCTCCGAGGGTAGATGGGGACAGTTGCAGAGTTCTCAGAAGGGGAGGGGTGGCTCCTTTTCCTCCCGAGCTATGCAGGGTGACTGGGGGGATGGGGTGTCTGTGATGGAGGCTGGGGGGTGGGCAGAGGGGAGAGAGGGGTGATGGCCAGCTGGGGTCAGGCTAGACCCAGATGGGCCGGAGACCCGTGTTCCGGGGTGGCGAGGAAAAAGAGTGTGCCTGGAAAGGGGGGGGGGGGGGACAGATGCTGCCAGGCTCAGGTCAGCAGAAAAGAGCAGGCTGGCCAGGGCCCCCAGCTGTTATTCCAGCAGCTTCCGCCACCATATCACGCCCCTTCCGGAAACCTGCTGGTCTCACTTACCTTGATGTTACAGGTGTTTACAGCTCTTCGAACAGGAAAAATCCATTATAGATGGAATTCCTGTGCCTGCTGGGTGTCTCAGATCTCTGTGTTCTGCAACTAAATCACCCTTCAGCCAGAGACGACAGGACAGAAGCAGCAGCAGGGAGGAGAAGCAGGGAAAGAAGGCTGTGCAAAGGCCCAGGGGTGAGCGTGAGCTTGGGAAATTTGGGAGACTGCTCGTGTCCGCCATGACTGGAGTGACGGGTGAGGCTGGGGTGGGGAGGGCGCCAGCTCCCAGAAGCTCTCAGTCCTGGAGCTGATGACTCTGAAGGGAGGGATGGGTTCAAACCAGCTGCCCAGTGGTGAACAAGTTGAAAGGAGGTGAGGCTAGGGGCAGCAAGACGGACGGAGCTGCCAAGGCTTGGGAAGCACTGTGGGTGAGCGGGTAGCCACAGACCCAGGAGGGTCCTGGGGACCGACTGTCCGCGGGGGTTTGAGCCAGCTCAGGGATGGCCCCAGGCTTCTGACCAGCATGGGTGGTGGGCCATTCACCCAGGTCCCAGATGCAGGAGGAGGAGGGGGCTCGGGGAGAAGGGAGGACACATTCTGTGTGCTTCACCTGGGGGTTGTCCCCACGGACTGATACCTAGAGAGTTCAGGAGAGAGTTCTTTGCCAGAGACAGAGATACGGTAGCAAATGGTCATTTCCTTCACCTAAATGCAGGCAAAACCCTGTCAGCCAAGCAAAACAGCGCCGAAAGCAGTTTTTAAAAGATTAAATAGGGGCGTCTGGGTGGCTCAGTCGGTTCAGCATCCGACTCTTGGTTTCAGCTCAGGTCACGACCTCACGGTTCCCGTGCCGAGAGCACAGAGCCTGCTTGGGAATCTCTCTCCGTCTCTCTCTCTGCCCCTCCCTGGCTTGTACGCTCGCTCTCTCTCTCAAAAAATAAATATATAAACACATCATGATAAAACATTTTTTTTTAAAGAAGGCCCTTTCTTTGGTTTGTTTGTTTTAATGAAGGCCCAGCGGGAAGTCTGGACACGAAGGCTCTGTTTCGCTTCCCAGGTTGGCAACGCTCCGTGCGTATTGTCACACGCACCCAGAGCACGACGGAAGCTTCGCGCTTGGCGCTTTTCTGGACCCTGCCACACCCGCCTCTTCCCGTGACTGCTTTCCCGTGAGGAGGGCAGCTTCCGGTGCGTTCTGTGAGATCGTCTACTGAATGATCAACACTGACGGTGATCTGGGGAGCCCCCGCACCGACGGTTGGTGTCAGAGGTGAGGGGGGTCCCGTGTGGACAATCCCCTCGTACTTTGCAGCTCCTTGGGGTCAGGCTGAGCCGTCTCGGGCAGACTCAGCTACGTCGCGACAGCCACGCGGTGAGCTTCGACTGAGCCAGACCGACTCAGGGAACAGAAGGAGTGTCCACGTGGGGCGGCAGCCAGGTCAGCGGTGGGAAGGAGCAGGCAGAGGCGGGGGTCTTGCGTTAGCGGTTGAGCAGTTGGAGGACGAGGGAACCGGAGCCCCAACTGGGAACCGGCTCCCATGTTGGCAATCCAGACAGCAGCCGGGGGGCTCCTCTTGAGAAAGCCCTGGAGGGATGGTCCGAGGCCAGGGAGGGCAACGTGGCCATGGAAGGTTCTCTTCTGTGTGCAAAGGCGGAGGTTGGTGATCGAGAAGCAGGGGGCTGCCCGAATGACCCTGAAATCAAGGGAGAGCCCACACAGCTGGGGCCCGTCCTGACCCCAGATCTGGGGGTTCCCTCGCGAATTAGCCCCTGTGAATGCTGTAACAAATTGTCAAGAATTTAAAACGACACGGGGCGCCTGGGTGGCTCAGTCGGTGAAGCATCTGACTCTTGGTTTCGACTCAGGTCATGATCTCAACAGTTTGTGAGTTTGAGACCTGCTTGGGATTCTCTGTCTCCCTCTCTCTCTGACCCTCCCCTGCTCTCTCTCTCTCTCTCTCTCTCAAAATAAATAAATAAACTTACAGATTAAAACTACACAAATGTATTGTCTTACAGTTCTGGAGGCCACAGGCCTGAAATAATTTCACTGGGGTTGACAGGGCTGGTTCCTTCCGGGGACTCTCAGGGAGACTCAGTTTCCTTGCCTTTCCAGCTTCCAGTGGAGGCCCGTCTTCCTTGGCTGGGGGCCCCTTCTTCCACCCACAAACTGCATCATTCCGGTCTCTGCTTCCCTTTTATAAAGACCCTCGTGATGACTTCGGACCCACCTGGGTAATCCAGGATCGTGTCCTTGACTCAATCACGGCTGCACACTGCCTTCGCCATATTAGGTCACAATCAGATTCTGGGGTTTGGGACGTGGAGGTCTTTGGGGCCACTGTCCAGCCTTCCCCAGTGGAGCCCTTGTTCATGCCTCCCACACTTGTATCTCACACTCCCCCCCACCCCTCCTCAGAATTCAGTTCAAGCCACCTCCCACAGGAAGCCTCCGCGTATCTCCCCGGTTGAACACTGGACATGTTTCTTGTTTCTTCTTGCTCAGGTCCGCCTTCTGGGTCCCCATCCCACCCGCACGTGCCTGCACCACCCGCGGCCTCCACCCCAATCACCGAGTTCCTTTCTGGCTTCCGTCGATGGGCCCTTCAGCGTATGACCTGTATCGCTCGTGGTTGGATGTCCCATAGCGGGAGCAGGATCACTGGCGGCAGGAGTGTCGTCGTCAAATAAAGGCAAGTCCTGCTCCCGGTGGGGAGGATACATTTCAGATCCCGCGTCTTAAGAAGCGGGGTGGCACGTGACGAATCCGACCAGGGCACTGACAGACCACAGGGAGTCAGCTCTGGAGCCATCCAGCTCACTGGGTGGCGGGACAGGCCTCCCCGAGGGCGTGTGAGGCCCCAGGCCAGTGTTCGTCGGGGTCCCTGTCTCTAGGAGCAATGTCATTTAAAGACGCATCGCACAGTCCACGGGCCGGTGAGAGGCACGGTGGTTTAGGGGTGAGGATTTAGAGTGATGGTAGGCAAGAGTTGCTAACGTATTTGTCAAGGGGCACACGTGAAGATTCTGGGTGCCCTTCCCTCCTGTCCACGTCCAGGAGCCATCCCTGCGTGTCCCTTGTCAACGGCACTGTTCCCGGGTGGTTTCACGTCTCCTACGGCAAGAAAAACGTGGCAACGCTGTTATTACCTACACGGTCATGGTTCTTGCACAGACACCATGCAGACCTTCCCCATCCGCAGTCTCCTGGGGCCGTTTCTTTGAGACTAGTCCCAGGGGCGCCTGGGTGGCTCAGTCGGTTGAGCATCCGACTTCGGCTCAGGCCAGGATCTCGCGGTTTGTGAGTTCGAGCCCCGCGTCGGGCTCTGAGCTGTCGGCACAGCTCAATGTACTGATCAGGGGCAGGACCGGATGTTGATTGGAAGGACCTGTGGGTGTGGGGAGGGATGGTCTGGAAAACCCTCCGGAGGACCCTCTGACGGGTGCCGTTGAGCCTGCGGGAGGCATGGGTAAAGCCACCAGCCCCACCGCCCTCAGGCGCCAAAGACCAGAGGCGGCACCTTCTGGAATATGTTCAGGCAAGAGCCAAGGCGTGGCTCCCACACAGCTCGAGCCCAAGGGCGGGCCGTGGGCTGTCAGTAGCCCACATGACCCACATGACTGGGAGTCACCTCCAAACCAACGTGTCAGCACCTTCTGTCCGCCCGCAAGAGAAGCAACTGGCCGGATGGCACCCCTGTTGTGGTCAGTCCCGGGGAGGGGGGTTGGAAAATGCGGAGGGGAGCGCTCAGAAGGACAGGCCCCCTGACGCAGGGGCCCATCTACCCTAAGGGCCTAAGGGTAGAAGGGCGATACTGACTCTGGGCCTCCGTCTCCGCATCTGTCAACTGCGAACAATACCCAGCAGCCTGTGTCCGTGCTCAGGTCAACTGGGATTCCGAATGTTGGAGAAGCCCACCAACGCTCAGACATCATCGCCACAGAAGATGTTACTTTGCCGGCGTTTTCACCTGTACCCGCAAAGGAATGTGAACATCAGTTCTGGAAAATTACTAGGACAACATAGAGTAAGAGACAGACAAACAGACGAAAAACCAACCAAACAGCTCTTCTGATGAGCATATACAAGCGCGGAAAGTGGAAAAAGAAAACCCTCGTTCCCAGAATGCTAAAATGTATTTCTCTGGTCTTTGCTCGGGATTGGGCCCCCTTTTCTTGCAGCGCTGCCCCGGAGTTTTCGTCGTGGGATGCGGGTAGACTTGTCCACTGACGGAGGAAAGTGATGGGGGATGATGTGAGCTCTCAGGTGCCCCCGGGGAAGAGGAAGCAGGGGGAAGGGGTGGTGTGTGGGGAGGAAGGAGGTGCAGCCCTGAGCATTCCCATGGGAATCTGGGGGGCTTGTAGGGGAGTGGGGTTTCTGGAGTTCAGGGGAAGGCGCGGCGTCTTGGTGAATTCCGCAAGGAAGGTCGCAGGAAGGGAAGGGAAGAGACAGGCCTCCAGACAGGTGCATGGGTGTGGCCGGAGGGACCAGCAAAGCATCTCTCAGCACAGTTTCTGCAAGTGTGGCCTCTCAGACTCCCTGAGGACCTGGGGGCCACCTGACTGCCATTGTTTGTGATGGAAAGCCCCAGAGAAGAGCAGAATCATCGAAACACATGAGGGACACCCCAGGGGTCAGCCCGGCTGGTATGGATAAAGGGGCAGCACCCCTTTACTGAGCAAATCCCTCACCCACCCTAGGCCGGCCACTCCCAGGCCTGTCCCCACTGACACGAGTCGAGCAGGACCCACAGAAGCAGGGGCCTGGCTGCTGGGCTCACCTACCCGCTAAGCAGTTGAAAAGACGTAGATGTCTGGAGCAGGCAGGCTGCGTGGGGACCCGGCAGGGAGTTTCCAAGTGCCCTCCCCCTCTTGGGAGGGGACACCCCACTCCCACCCAAGCCCTTTTGAACCCACGTCTGGTCAACCAGCTGCGTTGAGAGCAGATGGGGGCTCTTTGGAAGAAGCAGGACAGAGTGGCACTGGGCCCCACGTCCCTTTGGGTTTAGCCCCATCCTTCGTCCTGGCCTGAGGCTGGCAGAAGGTCTAACGATCCGCGGGGGACGGGTCCAGGCCATCCTCTCTCTAGGGACCGTGGGCAATAGAGTCAGAAAATTCCCCAGGGCAGCGTGCTCTGTCCCTACCTGAACTTACGTGTGTCTTGACCGGTGCTGGTGAGAGGAGCTCAGAGGAGGTCCCCACCCTTGCCGGGTCCTAGAGCGGACGCCTCTGCAGATGCTCCCCGTGCTTCCGCAGCCTTCCACTGGTTCCCACAGCCCCGTCCCATGGGGGGAGGGGTGCGTGGACAGGGCCGTTGCCATGCTGTGGACGCGGCTCTGTGGCCCCGGCTGGAAAATCACATCTGCCTTTAGAGGGAGCGCCTGCTGCTGGGACATACCTTGTCAGCACCTTGGAGAGTCCCAGAGAGGGCTGGCCCCACCAGTAACAGCCCCCTAGCTTCATTGTGTACCATTTGCCATTTGCCATTTGCCAACTCCGACCCCCCTGCCACCCGCGGTCGAGGGAGCAGAATGGAAAGGGAGTTGGGAGCCACCAGACACGGGACCCATTGCAAGCAATCCCGACCGAGCCCAGCTCAGGGGAGCCAGGGGACACCCGCGGAAGGGGCCAGAGCCCCAGGTGGGGTAGGGAGGATTCTGAACAGGCTCAGAGTTGTGCGGGAGGGAAGGTGGGGTGGGGATGGCGAGGGAGAGGGTCCCCCCAGCCTGCCTGCGCTCACTTTCACCTGCCCTGTGAGACTCAAGGACCACCCCTCCGGGGTGCCGCGCCCTGTGTCGAGGACCCTGCCCTGTGCACGAGCCCAGTGGGGGTACAGGTGACGGCGTGAGAGCAAATTACGTACCCCGTTGTGGCCCCGGCCGTAACTTTCCTTACCTCCAGCAAAGACACCTACAAATGTGTTTCATAGTTTCTCGGACACTTGATATACTTTTAGTGAATATTTCATTGTAGTTTCTGGCCCAGCCACTCATTGGCATTATCACTGCCCCTGGGAATAAAGGTTCTGACAACAAAAAACGTCCTTGTAAGATATTCTTTTTATTAAGAGAGGCGATATTGTCAATGAAGAGTCAAACGCGGGCGCCGTGTGAATTAGGGGGTGATTATTCCCGTTACAAAGAGGCTCTCATTTTTAGAGAACGATTCCCCATGGCATCCCTTTAACTAGCCAGCTTTCCCAATGCATTTTTAATGTGCTTCAGCATATTAAAAATTATTTACACGCGGCCTTCTTGGGTCTAACCAGTCAGCCCCCGTGTGTGGGCTCCCACCTGGAGGGACTGCACTCCCGCAGGAGCGTCACCCGGGGAGGGGGTCACCCGCCTTGCGGTGAGCGAGAGCAGCCTCACTGCAAGGTGAAGCCTAAGGACGTGTCCCCACTTCCCCGGGGAGAGTGGGATGTTTTCTCAAAGCAGGGAGATCCCGCCGGCCGGGCAGGAAGCAGAAAGAACGGGGGTCCCACGGGGAGAGAAAGTGAGTGGGGACCCTCGGAGGAGGCCAGGGGTCATTTTGCCTGCGTTGCTGGAGGGATGCGTCAGAAGAGGCTTGGCTGGTGGCGGAGAGCAAGGGCCCTTGTGCCAGTCAGAGGAGCAAGGCCATCGGGGCAGTGGGGGGCAGGGGAGTGTCACCCCCGGAGCCGGCTTCCAGGGAGGTGGCTTGGCCCAGCGGGAAGACGGGTCAGCGCCTTACCTGGAGTTGCCGGCCGGCTGTGAGCGGCTGTAATGATCCGACGAGCCGCGTGCAGCCCGTCGGTGGGGCAGAGGCACTGGGGGCATCAGGGAGGGCGACAGCTCTGAGAATCACCTCCAGGAGTTAAGAACAGCCAGACATTTCTAGCTCGGGCCAAAGCTGGAGCCGAGGGATGGCTGTGGGCGTGAACGTGACACAGGGACCCAGCGGGGACACGAGGCCCAGCAGAGAAGGTGGGCCTGGCACAGGTGGGCCTGTGTGTGCTTCTTCTGCTGGAAGTTTCTGGCATGGGGGGGGGTTGGGGGTGGAGGGAAGCGAACCGAGCAGGGAAGTGAGACACGGAGGCGAACGCGGGACCAGGGAAGCCTGACCACCGGAGGGGGGTGGAGGACGAGTGGGCTGGAGGGTCACACAGACCCAGAGAGGACCGGAGCGGAGCTGAGAGGGAGGCAAGGGGCAGAACGGGAACAGCGAGGCCGGGGACGGGGTGGGGGCCGGAGCGGACGCGGCCTGAGTGTGTCCACGACCAAGGGCCACAGCGGTGCCCCACTGCCTCGTGTCGCGTGGCCCCACGAGAGCACCCCCTCTTTTGAAACTGACAGCCCAGAGTAGCTTGTCCGAGGACACGCACGCGGGGGCTCCCGCCCGCCCTCGTCGCCAACGGCGGTGTCTTCTACCGGCTGCCGAGCCCTGGCTTTCTTGGCCCGGGAGCGATGAGGGGGAACAGGAGGAGGAGGAACAGACAGACCCTGTGGGATCTCTGCAGCCCATGTGCTGCCCCAGCGTCACCCTCACGGGCGAGCGCCCGGCTCTTCTGAGACTGGGACTCCAGGGGCGCCCGGGGGGCTCAGTCGGTGAAGCGCCCGACTCTTGGTTTCAGCTCCGGTCACGATCTTGCGGCTCCGTGGGCGCGAGCCCCGCGTCAGGCTCTGCCCCGACAGTGCGGAGCCTGCTTGGGATTCTCGCTCTGCCCCTCTCCTGCTTGCGCTCTCTCTGTCTTTCTCAAAATGAATAAGTAAACTTTAAAAAATAAAGAAAAAAGACACTGGGAGCTCAAGCTGCCGGCCCAGGGGTGGTCTCGGCACTCGGTGGAGCTTCCGGGCCACGGGGCTGGGTGGTCACGGCCCGTCCACCCCTGTCAGCCAGGCTTCTTCCTTCTGGATCCTGCAGGGACGTGCTTCCTCCGTGAAGCTTCCCTGATAACCCCCCAGACACTGCCCTTTGCGCGGGCGCTGGTCTCGGACCCCCAGGCTCCCCAACTTGCCCTCCAGGGACCCCCGCACCCCCTGCTCTCCTTCCGGACTCAGAGCTCTCCACAGCGGCCGATGTCCTGCCCGACCCCTTCTGCACCACAGGGCCTGGAGGCGGGCTCCGTGCCCCCAAGAGTTGGGTCAGCCCTGAGTAGGGGGAGAGTCGGGGACCAGGTATTGATGGAGGTAACCGAAGCCACCAGAAACACAGCAGGCAAGAGAAAATTAGTTTGGCCAATGACTTTTTGCGAACCCCCCCTGCCGGACTGAAGCAGGTCGGTTATGGGTGATGTGTGCACCTGCTGAGCGCCGATTTGAGAAGGCTCACGGTGCGTTACCTCTGCCTGTGAGACTCCCGATTCGGGGGTCAAAACCCAGATCATGCCCTGTGGAGTCACGCTCTGTTGTGGTGCTTCGGGGGGACCGGCACTGATGGCGCCCTTGGTCAGCGAGCAAAGCGCCCGAGGGGACACCCCCCTAGGGGTGAGGGTGGAAACGGCACATAACACTGAGCCCACACGAGGCCTTTTGTCCCCAGGTTCCCAGGTTCGAGGGAGCTAAGTTAGAATCCAGGCTTTCCTGTTGCCCAGCTGCTGGACTTTGGGCCAGTCCCTTTATCTCTCGAGGCCTTAGTTTCCCCATCTGAAAGTGGGGGTGACAGTCCCCTCCCAGCCCACCTCTCAGATGATTACGGGGACTCAGAGGCAGAATGGGAGCACGAGGAGGACGTGCGTCACACGAGGCAGGTGCTTTCACTGGAACGTGTTTGCCTCATTCCCCTGCAGCCGGGCCGCGGGCCACGGGGCCTCTGTCCCCTCCCGGGGGTGCGTTTCTTCCCTGTGTCTGCGTCAGACAACGGAAGCATAACCTGTCACGGCTCTGGAGGCGGAGAGTCCAGAATCGAGGTGTCAGCAGGGCCGTGCTTCCCCCGACATCTCGAGGGGAGAACCTTCCGTGTTTCTTCCAGCTTCTGGTGGCTGCCGGCCGTCCTCGGCGGCCCCGGGCTTGTGGGGGCTCCCCCCAGGCTCCACCTGCCTTGTCTCGTGGCCACCTCACCTCTGCCTGTGCCTGTGTCCGGATTTCTCATAAGGACACAGTCACTGGACTGGGCCCACCGTCGTCCAGCGTGACCTCACCTGAACTGGACTGCATCTGCAAAGCCTGTGTTGTTGTTAAGTTTTTTCCAATGTTTATTTATTTTAGAGAGAGAGACACACACAGAATCGGAAGCGGGCTCCGGGCTCCGAGCCGTCAGCACAGAGCCCGACGCGGGGCTCGAACCCACGAACTGCGAGATCATGACCTGAGCTGAAGTCGGACGCTCAGCCGACTGAGCCCCCCGGGCGCCCCAGAGCCTGTTTCTAAATAAGTTACATTCGCGGGCTCTGGGTGGACACGCAGGTTTGAGGGACGCTAGTCCCCCCAGCGTGGGGGTGAAGCCCCAAAGGCAGGAACTAGATTTCCCCTTCTACGAGTCCGGTGTGCAAGCAAAACCTGTTGATGACAGAGCCCCCGGGGGTCCCGAGGGCAGGCCCTGTGGAGCCGAAGGAAGACCATACGTACGTGACGTCTGTCCCCTTCCCATCTCGGGATTGGGGCAGGAGGGAGAGGGTCGAGGGAAAACAGATCCAAATGGGCCTCGGTCAAAGACAGGTCTCGGGGAGAAACTGTGTCCCCCATGTCACAAAGAGCTGCAAGTCAGCGGGTCAGGACAGTGCACTTTTTATTTCCTGCAGGTGATGCCCTTTCCTCCAGCAGAGTTCGGCGTGACCAGAACCTCCCCTCGGATAGATGCCAGGTGACAAACGGTGTCATGTCTTCACGTGGGTCAGCAGAACCACATCCGGGTCATCCTGTCGTCAGAGACCGGAGGGCTGGGACGTGGCTCCCCTCCATCGTCCCGGGGACACTCACAGCGGGTGCTGCTGCTTTTTTCCATTCAAAAGCGAATGAATGTGTGTCTACACTGGGCCAGCCGCTGTGTCCCTGGTCTGCTCCCAAGCTTCATTGTTAGCCATATGGGGAGAGAATCGCTTATCTTTCTTTCTTTCTTTCTTTGGGCGCAGAAAGCAGGTGGTTTGGGTCTGGGAAAGTGAGGCCGGCGTGGCCACGGCCACGGGGAAGCGTGGCGGTGGCCAAGACCCCCTCGTTTTACAGCTGAGGCGTCTGAGTCCCAGGCAAGGAGCATGGGGACTGGTCGGCTAGAGGCAACGCAGCGAGAGAAGACAGACCAGATGCGAGCGTTTGTTCCCACGGGAGACGGGTGTCCCTGGCAAACTGGAGCGTCCTCTTCTGCTTCCACACAGCGGCCGGTCAGGGAGACCCAGGGTGAGCTGCCCGCCAAGTCGCTGGTATGAAAAGACTCCGTGGCCACCACGGAAGACAGCCCGGAAGCGTCGCCCAAGGTCAGTGCTATCGGAGGGCCGGGGAAGCGGGGGTGGTGAACCTGTCAGTGTTCTTGCAGGAACCTCAGACTCGGCTTCGCTGCACCGAGATGCAGAAGGGCCTGGTGGCTTGAAACGTGACCGCCATTCGGGGGAACTCGCAGACCGAACAGCAGAACCGACTTTTCAGAACGAAGGTGTCTTTTCTTCTTTGGGCCAAGCAGAAGGAGCACTGGCTTGGGGGCTTGGCAAAGGACGCTCCTGGCCCTGTTCCTGGGTGGTCCTGGGCAGGTGGGAGGCTCCACCCCCCCACCCCCCCACCCCCCAGCCGGGTGAGGGCCACACAGCCTGCTGGCGCGAGATCTGAGATCCGAGGTCCGCCAGGGGTCGGTGACCATAAGGGCCTTTCCAAATGCCAGCGGGCACAGAGCCCTTTCCGGGGCAGGGGTGCAGGGAGGGCTGGCCCCTGGCCGCCCTGAGCTGACCTGACCCCGGCTCGTCGAGGTACTCACCCCACACGGGGCGTCGCGAAGTGAATTCAGCGCCGGCTCGGAGCTTTGACCTTCCGTGGGGTTCAGCAGCCCCATCCCCACAGAAAGGAAAATGGAGGCAACACTTCTATGAGTCTGTCTTAGATACCAGGCCCACCGCCCATTTGATCTTGTCGCGCCGGAGTGTTGAGACTCAAAAGGTTAGGTCGCCTGCCCAGCCTCACCCACCTTATGGCGGGGAGGGCCGGTGTGTGACCCAGTCCATGTGCGTCTGTGGGCTGGGGGCGGGGGCGCGGGAGTGGGGTCAGGAGAGGCCAGCCCCCGGCCCCAGCCCCACAATCAGCTCACTCTGAGAAAGCTCCAGCATCCCAGCGTCTCGGTGCCCTTGGAGGACAGAAGGGACAGAAAATCCCAGATACGCCCCCCCCCCGGCCCCCACACACCCCTGACAGAAGTACTGAGCCCTTCTAGAAAAAATAAGGCTGCTGCCGTCTCAGGATGTCTTGACCCCCAAGACACTTTTCATTTCAGCCCTCGCGACAGTTTGCGGGGGGAGGGGCAGGCGTGAGCATCGCCCTTCGGGGGATGGGGCGGCCAGCTGGCCAAGTACAGAGAAGAGTGGACTCTTCTGGAGCTCACTGGAGCCCGAGCGCGGTCCGCGGGACCCCCGGGCACGTCACTGCAACGTGGCTTGCCCTCCGCAAGGCGAAGCCTCTGGCCTGGCCTGGCCCCACCCCCTGCTGCTCTGTGACCTTGGCTGGTGACTCCTGGGAGCCGCACTTCTCTTACTGTGATGGGGGGGGGGGGGCATCGGATCTTGGACCTGGTGGGTGGCTTTTAGGCAGAGATGACGCGCACAAAGCCCCCCGTCCGGTGCCTGGCAGACAGGTGGTGCTCAGTTGGCAAGGGCGACACTTAACGAGGAATGAAGGCCCTCCAGCAGCGTCTCGGGGCCAGTCCTCAAAGGATGTCTGCCGTCCTGTGGGTCCCCTTCCCGTCCCTTTCTCCCCCCCCACCCCCCGCCTCCTTTCCCTGCTGCCCTCCCTCCCTGCCCTCCTTCCTTCCCCCTCCCATGCGGGTATTTGGAATTACACCGTGCCAACGTGTGAAAGAAGTCAAGGTGGCCTTTAACAAAATAAACGCAACATAACCGCTGAAATGGGAGGAAGGAAAGAAGTCAGATGTCACCGGGAGAAGGTTGGTGAGCGATGCTGTCTTTTGCCTCAGGAAGGACCCGGGGCGGGGGTTGGGGGTGCGTCGCGGGTCGTCTCTGTGCACAGGCTGTGCCAACGCGGAGGAGTGAGGTCCCCGGGCGGATCTGCGGAAGGGGCCGCGCGGGGTGGGGCCCCGGAGCTGGGAGACTCTCAGGGTCCTTCTGTTCCGCGCGGGGATCCCGACTCCCACGGGCGGTGTGTGTCAATATCAAATCAGTAAATGGTCTGAACTTCCAGATCTCCGGTCGTACCTGCCTCGGTGGGCAAACCCGTGATGGCCTTGATGGAGCGTCGTCTCCGGGGCACCTGGGTGGCTGTGTTGGTTAAGCATCCGACCTCTCAGCTCAGGGTACCGATCTCACAGTTGGGGAGATCGAGCCCCACGTCGGGCTCTGTGCTGACGGTGCGGAGCCTGCTTGGGATTCTGTCTCTCCCTCTCCCTCTCCGCCCCTCCTCCTCCTCTCTCTCTCTTTTCTCTTTCAAAATAAATACACTTAAAAAAAGAAAAAAAAAAGCATGATTTCCTGTGTGAAGGGGCATGTACAGGCACCTGCTTTGGTGACAACTACGGTCTTGAGTCCAGAGAACATGATGTCAGGGTCACGGTTAGTGGGCGTAGGCGCGTGGCCGGCTGCTGTGAGTGGGGATGTGCTCTCTCGGCCACTGTCGGGGCTGGAGTTCAGATCTCATCCACACTCCGCTTCCTACATCCTGCTTCGGGGAGATCACACCTAACCTGAGTCTCAGCGAGGGTTTTTCCTGTCAAACACAGACAACGCTTCTCCTCTCTCCTCGTTGGACTTTTTTTTTTTTTTTTTTGTGAACGAAATGCGAAGGGATGTTAAAGTGTCCCCGGAGGATGGGGCGTCGCCAGGTGCACCTGCCCTTGGGTCAGGCCCCCCCTTCCCTGTGGATCAGGTGCGGGTGGGGACACCCTGAAGATTCGGTTTGGCTTTGCAACCCTTCAACCCGGGGTTGGTCCTGTGATGCTCCCTCTTCCTACGTGCCCCCCACCCCGGGAGCCCCTCGGCACGTCCCGCTGCTTACCGCCTCCCCCACGCTGGCCGTTTCCCTCGGGTAAGGGTGAAACGGACTGACTTCCACGTCGTGTTTCTCTTCTCTTCTCCGGGTGCGTGTTGTCACATGTCCAACGTCCTACGGAGAATATTAAACAGGAGAAAGGACTTGAAATAACTTGAGAACTACCAAACATCTCCGCTCTCATTTCCTTTAATAAACACAAGTTCCTCCCTCTCCACTAAATATAGCACAGACCATATCCAGTCCTGTTCATCTTGAGGACGGGGAAAAACCCACCCTGAGACACGGTTCTCCTGGTAAGATGCTCCTCCTGGTCACTGGGGGGCAAGTCCTCACATTTTGAGCACAAATCTCGGAGTCTGGCTCTACTGGCAGTAAGTAATTGCCCATGAGGTAGGACCCAGGAGTCATAAGACTTCCTCCTCCTGACAGAGAGCTGCCCACCCCCCCCCCCCCCCACCAGCCTGTGGAGGACAGCCAGATGGAATCAGGTTCCACGAACCATTTTTTCTTTCTCTGAGATGAACTTGAAAGTCTCTTTTCACTTCGAGAGTTTGGTTGGATTAAATTGACAGGATCTGTCTCCATGTGTAGAGTTAAGACGGGTCTCTGTGTGTCTGTGCATGTGTGTGTGTGTGTGTGTGTGTGTGTGTGTGCAGGGCCAGGGGCCGGGAGCTAAGTCCCTGCTGCTCTGGACACAGTGAATGGTCTCCTTCGGCCTGAAGGCAGGAAGCTTTAGGCAGGGGGCTGAGAGAATGGGGCTCCGACAGAGAGGTCAGGCTCCACACTCTCTGTTCTGTTTCTCCTCATAGAGTTCCCCAAGGTCAAGTTGGATGGGCATTTATTGGCTGCCGACTGTATACCGAGGAGGCCTGTTTAGTGCACGCGCCCAGACTACGTTGCAAACCGCCCCGGGAGACCCGCGGAGCAGAGAAGGTCTGAAGCAGGTGCGGGTGTGGCCGGGGCCCGGGGCAGAGGGCTCACCCTTCCCGGTGGCCAAGGACACAGTTCAGGTCGTCACCCTTGGTCACCCCAACAAGGGAAAATAAACTGTTTATATTCTGAGCGTCTCTGCTCTTCGCAGATGTATTTTTACCCCTCAGACTCTATTTATAAACTCCAGGTGCCAGTTCTGAGCTCAGAACTGCACATGTGCCCACACCTAGGGCCCCCCCACCCTCCTCTTGCCCCAGGCCTGTCCAACAGTCCGCAGGCAGGGGCCTGGGCTGGGCTCCGTGGGACAGACGTGGGCAGGATGTCATCCTTGACTCCCGGGAGCTTTCTGGGGTGGGACAGACACACACACACACCCCCAGGTGACGAGGGCACGACGCGGGAAAAGCAAACCCAACCTTGTTACTCTGGAGACGGCCAGTCCACCAGCCCAACTGCACCGGATGGGGGCCGGGGCAGTCAGAGAAGCCGCAGAGGGTGTCCCCGCCCCCGGGGGGGCAGCCCCAGAGCTGGGAGGGGCCCCCCAGGAAGGAAGGGAGGGGCAGGGGCAGGAGGGGCAGGAAGCCTCATGGAGGGCTTGGGAGGCTCTCTCCTATATCTGAGAAGACAGAACACCCTTGAAGGAGTGCTCTGACCCCTCTGTGCCTCAGTTTCCTCATCCCAAACCGTCTGGAGCCATCAGCTTAATGTATCTGGGGGTACATCTGCCCCAACAGATGGGGCTTAAACAACAGAACTTTATTTTCTGTCAGTTCTAGAGGTCAGAGGTCGGGGATCACAGTGCCCTTGGCATGGATTTCTGGCAAGGCCTCTCTCCCTCGGTGGAGACAACTCCTTTCTCGCTGTGTCTGCATATGGCCTTTCCTCTGTGTGGGCAGGGAGATAGAGGTGGAGAGGAAGGAGGGAGGGGGAGAGGGAGGAAGGAGGAGAGGGGGGCTGCTGAGAGAGACAGAGGGACAGGGGGAGCGGGGGACAGGGGGAGGGAGAGGGGAAAGAAGGGAGGGAGAGGGGAAGAGAGAGGGAGGGAGAGGGGGAAAGGGAGAGAAAGAGGGAGGAGGGGAGGAGGAGGGAGGGGGAAGGAGGGGATGAAGGGGGAGAGAGAGAGGGAGGGGGAAGGAGAGGGTGAGAGAGAAGGAGGGAGAGGGAAGGGGAAACGGAGAGAAAGAAGGAGGGGGAGAGGGAGGGAGCGAAGGAGGAGGGGGGAGGGGGGAAGAGGGAGAGAAGGGAGGGGGGAGGGGGAGGGAGAGAAGGGGGAGAGGGACGGTGGGGGAGGGAGGGAGGGCCACTCTCTGGCGTCTCCCCCTGTCCTTACAAGGGCACCAGTGCTATGGGATCAGGGCCCCAGCCTTACGACCTCCGGTAACCTCAGTTACCTCCTTAAAGGCCCGTCTCCAAATACAGCCCCTTGGGGGGTCAGGGCCTCTCCACCTGCACTCTGGGGGGGGGGCGCAGACACGCAGCCCACAGCACGGGGTCCCGCCGGTGTTTCGCTCACAGTATCACCGTGATGATTAAAGACTCACTTCAGCAAATGCTTGTCCCAACACAGGGACGCAGAAAAGAGACACTCAATAAATAATCCTAATTATTACTACAAAACATCGGCACTGCAGACACCAAGACAAAAGCGAACCACGGACGGTGTTCCCGTCAAGCGTTGCCTCGCTGGGGGCCGGGGGGAGTCAGGAGACAGCGACAGAATGCAGGCCGGTGGCTGAGGGACACAAGGAGCCGGGGCCGGGTCGCCTCAGGATCACCTTCAGCCGTGTGGGTATGGCCAAGTCATCTGGCCTTTCCGAGCCCTCATTCTTGGCCAAAATATCCCCCCCCGGGACCCCTGAGCGCTCGTGTTTGTGAGCTGTGACGCGTCGGGTACAGACGAGGCCTTGGCCGTAGGTAGGGGAGGAGGGCACCTGAACAGGCGTTTGCACGGAGAGGACCAGAGGTTTGGGGGAATGGAAGCAGGACCCCCACAGGGGGTACCCGCCGGCCCCCACCCCGTCGCACTTGAGAACGGCCCGCAGACCCCAGGGCCCAGGCCAGACCCCCACGGTTTCTGTTGTAACTGCGGGGGGCGGGGGCTGTCCCGGCATCCTTCCTAGCGCCTCCCCTCCCCGCGGTGTCCCGGATTCGTATCTCACCAGCCCTGCCCCAGCCAAGTCTCCTCCTCTCTTTCCTCGACCCTTCGGCCGTCCATCCGGGCCCCCCGTTTCCACCCCACCCTCCGCAGCCCGTTCTCTCCGCCTAGACTGAGACTGGCGTCCCCCGAACACCCTCCGTCACTTGCACCATCAGATCCAAGAACCTCCACCGGGGCTACAGGGCCTGGCGAACTTCAGGCTTGGCGACTCTCTCACCGGACCCCTTAGACCCCTCCTGTCCCCCTCACTCAACTCCTGCTACACTGGCCTCCCTGAAGACCCTGCCCCAGGGCCTTTGCACGGGCCGCTCCTCCCTCTGTACTGCCCTGCCCCCATTCTTTACCTGACTGCCCTGCTCCCCTCATCGAGGCCTCTGCTCCGACGCCATGGCTTCCAAGAGCCTCTCTCCTGCAAAGCAGAAATGACCACTCCTGTCACGTCGACCCCCTACCCGTCCCAGCCGTGTTCCCCTGCGTCGTGCTTGCGGCGGACTGAACCGTGTTCCCTGCAAATTCATACGTCGGAGCCCTAACACCCAATGTGACTATTTGGAGGTGAGGCTTCGAGGAGGTGAGTAGGTTTACCAGAGGTCGTGCGGGCGGGCTCCTCATCTCATAGGATTGGGGGCCTTCGAAGAAGAAGGAGAGTCAAGGAAGGTGGGGAGGCGGCCAATGCCACCCTGGGGACTGAACTTGCTGGCACTTTGACCTCCAGCTTCCCAGCCTCCACCGGGAGCTGAGAAAGGGGAGCCCTGTGTGCACGCCCCGGGTGTGGCGTTGTGTTACGGCGGCCTGAGCTCAGACGCACTCGGCACTCGGCGCCTGTCCCCGTACCTGCTTCCACGGTGATTGTTTCTTACCCCAGAAGTACGCCCTGTGGAGCCACAGACTCGCTTCTCTCGTGCGTGACCGACCGTAGGCCCGGCCCCCGGGACAGGGCCTGGCTCAGCTCGTAGGCACCGGACGTGTATATGGTTGGGGATCAAAAGTCAGCCAGTCGGTCGGTCAAGTGTGTGGCTATCAGGCCTGTCTGTGAGTGCCAGGAGGCATCGGGGTGCCGTGACCGGCAGCTTCATAGAAGGCGGCTTTGGGCCAGGCCGTGAACCCTGCGCACAGCCCCCTCCTTCCCGGCCGAGGAGCTGGAACGGAGAGGGGCCGAGGATCCTCAGGGAGCAAGGGGTGACGGGAATGCGCAGGACCCATCCCAGGACGGCAGGGAGGCCAGCGCTGGGGTCGGGGGGTCGGCGGGGACCAAGCAGGGAGGGTCAGGAAGGAGGACTGCAGGGCGGCCGGAGCGCGCCCGGTGGCCAGGAAGGGTCCCTGTCTGCTGTGCTGTATACGGGGAGGTCACGGATGCCACGGAGACAGCTCCCCTCCCCCCCCACCGGGGAACTTCATCAACCTGCCTGGGGCCTCACAACAGAAAGCCTCCCCCGGTTCCACTCTTGCTAAATTGGTTGATGCTGAGACATTATTCATTTGCTAGTCAGACGGCCAAGTCCCTGGCCTTGAACTGTTGCCCTCGGCAAGGCCAGATCTGAACGCAAGGTGCATATTGCAGAGCTCTGCTTATTTTCTTCTCTTCCCTGGAAACTCTTTTTAGGAGGAAGGTGTGGGGCCCCCATGGGTTCCTGGAGCACAGGCCAGTGGCCCACACAACCCCTCTGCCCTGCCCACTGGATCTGAGACAAGGTGAGCAGGTTCCGGAACCTCTGAGGAGGAATCCATCCGTCCCGTGCCTCTGGCGTTGCGTCCATCCTCGCTGGCCATTCCTGGCGTCACCCCGGGCTCTGCCTCATCTGTACACGGGCTGCTCCCCACACGCGCCTACATGTCCCTCTCTCGGAAGGACTCCAGTCTTTGGTCACACCCGAATCCAGGATGCCCTCCCTTAACATGGTCACGCCTGCAAAGACCCTACTTTCAAATAAGGTCACGTGCACAGGACCCCGGGGTGACGTTAGGACTCGACCGTATCTGTTTGGGGGACTTAGCTCCACCCACTACGGGCACCAAGCGCGGGGGACCTTGCTTTAAAGGCATAATTCTCCCAACAGCCCCCGGAGGCAAGTACCGTTATCGCCCCCACTGGGCAGTGAGGGAAACTGAGGGCCCTCAGGTGGGGGCTCTGAAGCCCGTGCACTGACCACTCAGGTAGACCTGGGATGGTGGACGGAAAGCCCTTGCCTTACAGTCGCCTTGCTGCGTCGCGTTTCCTATGACCCGACGTCAGGAAGCCTCAGTTGGCCAGTGGATTAATTTGGACATACTGACTCTTCTCTTTTTGATGCTAATATTTTGCTCACCTGAATTAGATTCTGATTTTGAAAGCCGGGGATGATTAAGTTTTAAAATGTTGTGCCCAAGGGGCGCCTGGGTGGCACAGTCGGTTGAGCGTCCGACTTCAGCTCAGGTCATGATCTCATGGTCCGTGAGTTCGAGCCCCGCGTCGGGCTCTGTGCTGACAGCTCAGAGCCTGGAGCCCGTTTCGGATTCTGTGTCTCCCTCTCTCTCTCTGCCCCTCCCCTGCTTGTGCTCTCTCTCTCTCAAATAAATAAACGTTTAAGAAAATTACAAAAAATAAAAATAAAATGTCATATCTGGAAACTCAGCCTTTGCTTTCATCCAGAGATGCCCTGATGAAGGGTCATGGTCCTGCCTCAGTGGACACGTCCCCTTTGCATA
This sequence comes from Panthera tigris, assembly GCF_018350195.1. Classification (NCBI taxonomy): domain Eukaryota; kingdom Metazoa; phylum Chordata; class Mammalia; order Carnivora; family Felidae; genus Panthera; species Panthera tigris. The sequence goes on along the minus strand of NC_056666.1, from coordinate 136,225,833 downwards.
AGAAAGGGCAAGAGAGCCCCGGTTCGATAGCCCTCGGTGGCTCTTCCTGGCTGTGCACATGAACTTCCAGGCAGACATGCATGGTTCAGGCAGAGGGGACCCTCGACATTCAAAACTATGGAGGACAGTCCTCTGCAGTGCGTCCTCACGGGCACTGTACCCTTGCCCTGGGACGCACGAGAATGGCGAGGACCCAGGGCTGCGGATGCCTCCTCCACGGCCCAAGTCGGCTGCTTCTTGAGCTGGTCAAGGCCAATCCCGCAGCCCCTGGGATTCAGTGGACGTGGGGGAGGTTGGCGGGGAAGTTAAGGACGCTGAGGTGAGGAGCTGTTTAGCACATTTCCATCTTCGTCCCACCTCTGGTTCTGGACCCAGCCTCCTACCTCCGTGAGCCAGCGTGGGCAGAGGCCACAGCCTTCATATTCACAAATAAGGAAGCGTCTGTAAGATTCTGCCACTTGAATCTTTGGCAGTGTGTGAGTTTCAACTTGGAAATTTAATGACAAACCACAACTTTATGCAGCCGTCCAATTTTTTTTTAATTTTTTAAAAATGTTTATTTTTGAGACAGAGAGAGACAGAGCATGAATGAGGGAGGGTCAGAGAGAGAGGGAGACACAGAATCGGAAGCAGGCTCCAGGCTCCGAGCCATCAGCCCGGAGCCCGACACGGGGCTCGAACTCATGGACCACGAGATTGTGACCTGAGCTGAAGTTGGACGCTTAACCGACTGAGCCACCCAGACGCCCCAACAGCCGTCCAATTTTTAATGCATTTATTTAGCACGGAGTTGACTCCCTATTTGGAACACAGAAGCACACAAATAAACACACACACACACACCTGCAAGTGTGTACAATGAAGCCTGGCCAGCAGTTAGCTGGACGAAACACCCCCATTTGGTGATCGCCTGCCCTGATGCAGGCCCTGGGCTGGGGACTGGCATTAAGGCGGTGGCCGGGGGCGGGGGGTGGATATGAACAACACCCCTGCCCCTCTGCTCGCCCCATACGCCCTACGGTTTACCTGTGTTGCAGGCTTGTGTCTAAACAGCTGCCACCTTAGCCTGGTAGAATCATCCTAGGGTCCGGGGTGACCTTTTTGGGGTCTTTTTTGCAATTTTAGGGGATACACTATACCAGGAGCTAACCAAGGTAAGGGAATATCCTCGGGAAAGCAATTGTGTGGAAATTCCCCCCTGACCTCAGTCAGGCACGTATTCAGAACTTCCAAATTCACATGTTTTCTCACAGACTTACCTTTCTCGTTCCTCCCTGATTTACAAACCTTCAATCATCTTCTAAATCCCCCCCCCGCCAAATGAGTAATTATTGCAAGGAACACTAGTTCATGGCACCTCTGATTGCTTTTTTTTTTTTTTTTAATGTTTACTTATTTTTGAGGGAGAGACACAGAGAGAGCTGGGGAGGGCCAGAGAGAGAGGGAGACACAGAATCGGAAGCAGGCTCCAGGCTCCGAGCTGTCAGCACAGAGCCCGACGCGGGGCTCGAACCCGCGAACCGTGAGATCATGACCTGAGCCAAAGTCGGACGCTTAACCCACGGAGCCACCCAGGCGCCCCCTCTCGTTGTTTTAATAAAGGTCTTCATTTCATTGTTATAAATGTTATTAATTACTTGTAACTCCTTAATTACTAGTCTCCCTGGTGACTGCCACGTGGCCGTTGAAAGATTTTTACCTGTGTCCTCCCCAGAGAGTGACAAAACGGAGCCGGATGCCTGTATTTCAGTCTCCCAGCCTGTGGTGTCCATTGGCCACTGGCCGTGTTTGCTGGGCGTCCTTTGCAAGCCCAGTAGGCTGCAGTGTAGAGGGTAGTGCACCTGCTTGGACCTGAGTCAGCTTCCCTTGGAAACAATTACCTACCAGCCACGCTTCCTTGGACGGCCGGCTCCGCGTAATGTCGGCCTCAGTTCCCACATCTACACAACGGGGTTAACACCACCTACCTCCTAGGGTCTTGGCGAGGATGATTAAAGAAGCCACGAAAGCCCTTGCCATAAGGCCCGGAATTTAAATATGTCCACACTCAGTAAACTCTCCTGTTATTTTTATTATAACTCACAAGGTCTACTGTGGAACCAAGGTCTACATGATGGGCGCTCTTTCCGTTTGGAATCTGCAGGCCCAGACGTGAAGCAGGGAGGCGGGGGTGAGCGAAACAGGAAGCAGGACGCCGTTCCGTTCTGCTGTTTTGGCATTCGGCTAACTAAAACGGGGAGAGAGTAAAAGAGCTTTTTTTTTTTTTTGAAAAGTCCTTGAACGTTTTCAATGAACTATGGGAAAAAATATGCTGACCGTGTGCATGAATTATTGAACTCGACTTCCTGTGCCTGCAAACACAGGCCACTGAGGAAGAGCAAGCAGGGTCTGAGGACAATGGAGCACCGGGGTTGCAGACCGCCGTGTCCCGTTGTCACGACCTGAGGGAGACTCTGACGCCCAACCTGCTGGCGGGAAAGGGGCGTGAAATCTAACGGGGGCCTGGCCCGGGGGAGGCCTGATGGGAAGCATCGGGCCCAGCCTCAGTGCTCCCCCATGGAAGGAGGCTTAGGACTTTGATCACAGCGGCTCGGAGACAGAGGTGGGACCCCACAAATAAACTCAGGCTAAGGAAGGAAGGAAAGGGAGCGTGTCCGCGTCCTGGGGTTCCACGGCGGGCGGCTTTAAGCAACAGAGGGTCTGGAGTCCGAAATCAGGGTGTTAGCAGGGGCTGTCTTCTCTGAAGGCTCCAGGGTGGAATCTGTCCCATGATTCTGGGGCTGTTGGCTGTCCCTTCTGTTCTCTGTGTCTGTCACCACGTGGGATTCTCCTCTCTGGATGTGTCTCTGTCCCATTTGCTCAATCGTGGAACTCCTGGCCCCCGCCTGGCTTCCTACCCACGCAGGGGACAGAATCAAGGCGGAGCTCAAGCAGGGTCTGTCCCAAGAGGCCCCGGGTAGGGCCACCAACCTTTGCATTCAATTACTGCTCTGCTCCTGGACTCAAACGTTACCGGGTTGCAAGTGTTTTTTAAAGAAACCTAAGCTGTTTGAGATGATACTGCCCTGTCGTCGGGTGGGCCTGCCATGTTCTGTGAATCTTGACAGACCAGGGCCACCTGGCCCGCTCTTGGGAGATGCCCACTGCCCACACAGGGCACAGCCAAGCGAGTGAGCTCGGCTTGGCCGTGGTGAAGGGGCCACCACCTCTCTCCTGGGCCACATCTGAGCCATGGTTGTAACCTGTAGGACCCTTTTTAATAATTCATTTTAAAATAATAATAATAATAATAATAGTAAGGGAGCATCTGGGTGACTCAGTTGGTTGAGCGTCTGACACTTAAAAAAATTTTTATTTTAAAGACAGAGAGAGAAAGAGAGAGAGAGAGAGTGCCAAGAGAGAGAATCTCAAGCAGGCTCCACGCTGATGCGGGCTCGATCCCATGAACCACGAGATCATGACTGAGCTGAAATCAAGAGTTGGACGCTCAACCGACTCAGCCACCCAGGCGCCCCGAGAGTCTGACTCTTGATTATGGCTCATGTCATGATCCCGGGGTCGTGGGATCGAGCTCCACACCGGGATCCGCACTGAGCGTGGAACCTGCTTGGGATTCTCGCTTTCCCCCTCTGCCTCTTCCCCTCACCTGTGCTCTCTCTCTCTAAAAAGAAAATATAATAATAGTGATAACAATAATAGGACACGAGTCACCAGACTGGGGCCCACCCTACTCTAGAACGGCCTCGTCTTAACTTGATCACATCTGCAAAGACCAGCCAGGTCACATTCTGGGGGTCTGGGAAGGATGCGAATTTTGTGAGGACGTAGTCTAACCCCACGTGGGGAGGCAAAAGACCACAGACCTCACTTCCCCCTGCCTGCCTACCCCTGCACTAGAACTTGGCCCTTTCTGGGTCGCAACACGTCCCCCAGACAAGCGCGCTGAGGGCGGGGCCTCAGCGCCCCAACCTCATCATCTCTCCAACCTCCCCTCTCCCACCCCCCCGAGCCCGCTGCAGTCACACAGGCCAGAACCCAGACGCTGCCCGGACCCCCGCCTCTCCCCTGCTCTGCCTCCTCGCCTGCCCACCCGTGTCACCTTCACCCAGCCCACCCGGTGGGTCCCACTCCTTCATCCTGTCGTAGATAGTGTCCTGCTCCAGTCACGGGGGGCGGGGACCACCACCCCTCCATCTGGGACAGCCGATGACCGGCAGGTCCTTGCCGCAAACCTTCACGGCGCCCCTCTTCTTGGCCTGTGATGTCGGGTCCTCCGCCAGGTGGCTGCCTCCCAGGTGTGCTTTGGGGTCCAGCTGAGCCCAGGACGCGCCGGCCCGTGTTGCCAAGAGCGAGGCGCTCCATTGACTCATTGTATGTTCCCGCCGGCTCGTAGCGTGCGCTCTGAGACCCACTACTGAACGGGTAGGCCCAACTGTGCAGGAGTAGAAATAGACACTCGGAGCAAAGAGCTGGCTGTACGTCATTCAGCCAGGGGGACAGCCAGGCTTCAGAATCGCCTGACCTCAGCCGCCTGGGCCGGCCCACTCCTGTTACCTCTCAGAAAAGGCAAGTGCAGGGCCCTAGGGGGACACTGTCGGCCCCCAGTGTCAGCCCCCATTGGCAGCGCCCCGAGAGGCCAAGGTCCAGGGCAGATTCGGGTCAGCACATCAGGGACAACTGAGTCACCGTGCTTGTCCCTTGGCGCTCTGGACCAGACCTGCAGCTGCCTGCCCCGCATCGCCCCCCGACGTCCTAGCCATCAGCGCCCCCCTGGGCTGCAGCCCTCCCACACCTGCCTCTCGGCCTGCCCACCCAGCCTGTGACGGGCAACCTCACTGCCCACTTGGCCTCGCGGGTCAGACAGGCAGGAACGTTTTGGAGCCTCTCGTCCCCGTGCTCACGTCCACTCAGCCTCCACCCCAGCTCCTCGCGACACCTGCCTCTCCCGCCTGTGCCCCCCAAACAGAGCCAGGTCCAGACGGCCCCCACCCCCGCCCCCGGGTCTGAATTCGCAGACAGTGATGCAGTCAGAGCACTTAGCCACCTCCCCGTCACCTGCCGACTGTCCTAACTGCTTCTAGGAGGCGTTGGCTGCCGCCTCCATTTCTGGCTTATCGCTAATGCTCTCTGGCTGGGCAGATACTGCCCCGCCCTGCCTCACCCCTCCCAGCCTCCCGCCTTCCTTCTGCGCATCCTGAGGCTTCTACTGTGATCGTCCGTCTGCAACTCTCCAGCCTCGGGAGCGGGTGCGATGAGAATGTCCCCCCGGGAGCGGCCCTTGATCCGTGAGGGGCACAGAGTTGGGGGAGAACCACCCCAGGTCTCTCCTCTTTTTTTTTTTTTTTAATTTTTTTTTTTTAACGTTTATTTATTTTTGAGACAGAGAGAGACAGAGCATGAACGGGGGAGGGTCACAGAGAGAGGGAGACACAGAATCTGAAACAGGCTCCAGGCTCTGAGCCGTCAGCCCAGAGCCCGACGCGGGGCTCGAACCCACGGACCGTGAGATCATGACCTGAGCCAAAGTCGGACGCTTAACTGACCGAGCCACCTAGGCGCCCCTCCAGGTCTCTCCTCTTGAGTGGGACGACTCACAGGTGAGGTCCACGTAGCCTCCCTGACGGAGCTCCTTGGCCCAGCAAGGTCACGTGCTCCTTAACGCACTCTGCCCGGGCTTCCTTCCTCTCTCCAGGCCACTTCCTGCTCCCACTGGCGCTTCCTGGGACCACCCGCCAGCTAAACTCCTCTCTCCAGTCCCACTCAGGCCAGCTTCTGGCTTAGATCCAAGTGAAGCCATGGCCTCGAGCCTCACTCAGTACACCTGTGCCCAAACCCACCCGCGCACTCGCGTCTCTGCATCTAGACCCTCCGCGGCATCCACTGACTAGGTGATTTGCACGTAGCCTGACTGCCTTGAGCCTCAGTTTCCCCATGAAGAGTGGAGGCGACGGCAAAGACCCCACCTCCTCCCCAGGGTGTAGCAGGGGCAGGGGAATGATGGCGTGTGAAGCCTACCGGTGAGAAAGGGGACTCCCTCCTGGGTGCTTTCCAGCCCCCATTCGGCTCGCCAGCAGCTATTTAGGGCCCACCCGTGGGGTGGTGGACGGGAACCTGTTATCCCATCAGACTAGGAGCCTCTAGAAAGATCCCATCTCGGGGCGCCTGGGTGGCTCCGTCGGTTAAGCGTCCGGCTTCGGCTCAGGTCACGATCTCGCGGTTCGTGGGTTCGAGCCCCGCGTCGGGCTCTGTGCAGACCGCTCAGAGCCCGGAGCCTGTTTCTGATTCAGTGTCTCCCTCTCTCTCTGCCCCTCCCCCACTCATACTCTATCTGTCTCTCTCAAAAATAAACATTAAAAAAAATCAGTTAAAAAAGAAAGGAAGAGAGATCCCATCTCCCCATAGCCTCCAGGACGAGGCCCAAAACACAATAGGATCCCCACATGATGCCGTGGAACGAAATCCCATTTTTCCTCCCTCTGTGCCCCATCAATTACTCCCCCAGATGCACTTTGGCTCTGTCCATGGAGAGAAGAACCAGGCTCGGGGGCAGACCATGAAAAATAACTTTCACTATTACTCCGCAGAGAGGTCCCAGGGTCAGAATCGCTGCTTGGCCAGAAGCCTGGAAACAAAAACATCACCCAGCGTGAGAAAGAAAATCAGAGAAGCAATTCCACTGTCGTGGCGTCTCGAGTCTTCCAGGGATAAAGGTGACGGGGAAAGAGGCCTTAGCTCAGTGCGTCCCCGGGGCATTTCACTCCTCCCCGTAAAGGGCATCCTACATATGTGTGCAACACGTTGGCTCACCCTCAAGAAAGAATTGAACCTCTGACTTGGAATCTATGATGTGGGTGTAGACGTCCTAATTAGGAAGCTTCTGCTAATAATGGAAGCTTCAGGACAGACACATTTTAGGTGGCTCCAACGCTCGGATCCCGTGAGGCCTCTCACTTGTCTCTGTGGCTCCTGTACTGGGGCTCCGGGCGGTCAGGGCTGCAGCTGGGAAGTCCCTGTCCTTCCCTGGCCATTTTCTCTCTTTGATGTTCACATCAAGCACTTTTTCCAGGCGGAACCTGAACCCCCAGAGGCGAAGCCAGGAGCCAATGGCTTCTGACTCCAAGGAGGCCCACGTACGTGGGGGGCCCTGGGTCGTGACTTCGTGTGGTGGGCCTTGATTCTCTCCCCTGTAAACGGGTATGATGTTAGCACTTCCCAGGGCTACTACGGGATCGCCCGAAGCGTGTGTACGTATTCAGTCAAGGCCGCCGCGCTCTCGAACGTTCTCCGCAAATGCTAATTCCAGTCTCCTCCCCTGCCCGGCCGCCACCTTGCCAATTCTGACCCTCTCTCAGCCCAGTCCACGTCTCTGTTCCCCCTTTCAGGGCTGACGGATGGAGGGACGGAGGTGTTCAGTGGGGCGGGGGCAGAGGAACGGAACTACAGATCCGCGGGACCACACAGGACCGATAGTTGGCGGTGCCGTCCTGTGTATGCAGAATTCTGTCTCGGTGGTAGATCTTGTGTTCAGCGCCCTTCTCACCACAAAAGAAACAAGTCCATTTTTAAAAAGTTTTAAGTGGAAGAGTCCACCGGAAACGGCTGGAAAGAACGGATGAGTTCATGGCCTTGACTATGGCGATGGTCTCATGGAGGCACACTTGCCTCGAGCTCAGCATGTTGTACGCTGAGTATCCACAGCTTTCTGTTTGTCAGTCATCCCTCGGTGGTTTTTCTGGATTTTGAACTCTGCCTTTGGAAACTGGGCCGTTGCCTGCAGGGGAGGGAAGAAAATGTATTGGGGGATAGAAAAACAACTCCCCAAGTGGCTTCTTGGCCCCTGACCCCAGGATGGAGAGCCAGCTGGAAGGGGAGGTGGCCAGAGGCGGTGGAGACGTCCTCCTCGGTTTGGGATCAAACCGTCCTGAGTTTGAATCCTGCCCCTCGCCCACACCGGCCGAGATCTAAGACAACTATTTAGCTTTGCTGGGCTTCCTTTTCTGACAGCGAGCAATTATTTCTGCCTTTTCGGGGCGGCGGGTGGGGGGAGGCAGGGCACAATATTGACGCGCGTGATGATGCGGCGAAGTGGTCCAGTTAGCCTGGGGTAGGCGCAGTGATGGGGGGCTCATCCGTGCTGGCTCCCTGCCTCGTCTTTTCCCGCTACGAACGCCCGGGGAGCCTCAGCCTTGGGTCAGACCCTCAGAACCTTCCGCATCCTGTAAAGGGGAGCTCTCCTGCCCTGTGGGCATTCCCTCAGTTTCCAGAGCCATCCTGTTCATGTTTGAAGGGATGTGGGATTGCAGGAACAAGCTGGTCTCCAGTCACGTGATCCATAATACGGAGGGCTTCTCTCTCGTCTTTAGCTGACTGAGCACTAGGTATGTAGTTTAGAAATGCCCTGTGGCACGATATGTGTTTTGAGACTTCTCGGAATATCTGTGTTTGAAACCAGAATGTCAAGTTGTAAGGGCGCCCGGCTGGCTCAGTCGGTAGAGCATGTGACTCTTGATCTCGGGGTTGTGGGTTCAAGCCCCCTGTTGGGTGTAGAGATAACTTAAAAATACCATCTTTCAGGGGCACCCGGGTGGCTCGGTCGTCTGAGCTTCCGACTTCGGCTCAGGTCATGATCTCGCAGGTCATGAGTTCGAGCCCGAGGTCACGAGGCTGTTAAGGGGTGGACCCAAGTCTCAAACCCAGATATTCAAGCTCCAATCCAGGCCAATTCGATCGCAATGCAGGTGAAGAGAAATGTGGATGCTGGAATGGACCGCAGACACGGCTCATTTCTGTGGCTATTATGAATAGTCCACCTTTCCAGAAATGGAATGTATTTCTCTTAGCATTCATCCATTCATTCGTTCATTCCCTCCTCACTCACCTTCTGATCCGTTAGGCACCTACTTGGCTCTAGGCACACACTGTGCCTTCCTTCAACATACTTACACCATGTTCTACTCACAGGCCAGACTCGCTCTGAGCTGTCAGCACAGAGCCCGACGCGGGGCTCGAACTCACAGACCGTGAGATCATGACCTGAGCTGAAGTCGGATGCTCAACCGACTGAGCCACCCAGGAGCCCCTAAAGAGGATTTTTAAAAGGTAGGTTAGAAGGGGAGCGCCTGGGTGGCTCAGTCGGTTAAGCATCGGACTCCTGATTTCAGCTCAGGTCATAATCTTACGATTTGTGAGTTTGAGCCCTTGATCGGGCTCTGCGCGGACAATGTGGGGCCTGCTTGGGATTCTGTCTGTCCCTCTCTCTCTGCTCCTCTCATGCTCTCTCTAAAACTAAATTAACTATTAAAAAAAATTTTTTTAAGGTAGGTTATGAGGGAAAGGGCATCCCACATGGGGGGGTGCAGCACGGGCAAGGGGAGGGCGGTCCGGGGTGCAGGACGTCGTCAGGGAAAAGCGCGTCCACAGCGGCAGCACAGAACTCTGCACATTTACTGACAAGAACTTCAGCTTTGGCTTTCTGCACATAACCAACGCCCTCGTCGTCAGAGAGCACCCCAACCCTGAGCCTTGGTTGCTGGCTCAGGACTTAGGCAGCTACGGAAACAGCAGAGGGCCAAGCAGATGATTATTGCTGTGCCGCGAATTAATTACCAGAAACTTGCAGACAGCCCTTCGAAGTCTCCGCAGCAGAAAGCACCCTCCTCTAGCCAGCATCTGCCCGAGCGCGCGGGTCACGGACAACCTGAGAGTCCTCTCTGTTGATTTAATTACATACACGGCCAATGAAATTATTATGAATTTTTAACCAAAAAGCCAGTGACATTTACAGAGATTACAGTAGGAATGCTCTCACGCGCCGTCTCTCCCTGGCTCTCTGGACACCGGTCCCCTGGGCAGCCCACTTTACCAGGCTGATGTGCAGCCCAGCAAAAGCACTAGGGAGAGAGGATGCCATCTCGAGCTGGGCCAAACCCACAGAGGAAGGAGTGAGAGCCTCTTCAGGGTAGCCGGAGTCAGCCCTTTTGTTTTGCATTTGGTGAACGGTGCCTCCCTGATTGGTGCTACACCAAATGGGTCATGACCACTTAGAACGTGTGAATTAACCAGCGATCCGTCACTGAGGTCTTCCTAAAGGCTGGCTGCTGGGGTCAGAGAGGAGAGGCCCCTGGTGTCTGAGGGCCCAAGGGAAAAACGCGTAAGTCACGTGTGGCAAAAGCCCTAACGGAGGCCAGAGCAACACTGGGGTCCTGACCTGAAAAAAAAAAAATTCTGGCAACTTCTGACATGAGAAGAGCTCGTGGCCCGGTGGCATATGTTGAAAGGGCCATTTGTTGATCGTGTGTGCCTGGGTATTTTTTGTGCCAGGCAGGAACAGGAAGTTATGATGATTTATCGGCTTAAGCCTCTACTTCGAAAGACAATTGCCATTTCTCCCCAGCATTTTTCAAACATACCAGGATGCTACCAACAGGGCACAAAGCGCTCCGACGTTAATTGATGAGGGTTGGTAACTCGACCATGGTAATATCGACTCCGAGACGTTAACCGCCTGGCCGTGGGCTGGGAGTTTTGGAATATGACCTCGGCAGCTGTACTTATAACTGTTTTATGTGACATTGACCGGACGTGTTTACGATTTTTAACAACAGCCTTAAAAAGTCCAGTGACATCTGTTGAGAGTTTAATTGTGAGTGTAAAAAAAAAAAAAAAAATCATTAAAGGCACAGTCAAGAGATCAATGTCCTTACTGTTTAAACAACACGGTGGCCATCAGGCGGTGGGGGAATCTGGCGACAGGACTAACTGAATCTCCCAAGTAGAAGCGTCAGTATGCGGGGGGACAGGAAGGGACGGCAGACAATTTAAATAAAGTAGGAGACGGAGGCTGACGGAGGCAGGGAAGAGGGAGCACGGGGAAAGAGGGAGCACCGCGAGCCAGAGGAAAAAAGAAATGAAAAAAAAAAAAAAGAAAAAAGAAAAAATGGACATTCTTTCCCCCCCCCCCCCCCACCGGAGAGTATCTACAAGCCCGGCCCTGGGCTGGGCGGCCCGGGGTCCTCACGTCTGGCTGCGCGCGCGGGCGGAGACGGGGAGGGGCGTCCGGCCCGAACGGTCCCGGGGCTGGCGGCCCCAAGCCGCGGGCCGGCGAGTTTGCGCCCCTCCGCGCCGCCACTTTTGTTCTCCGCTCGGGGTGCGGGGCCGCGGCGGGGCCGCAGTGCGCACGCGCGGGCGGGGCGGGGGCGGGGCGGGGCGGGCGGCGGGCTCCGGCGCCGCCCCCCGCCGCCCCGGCCCGCTCCATCCGGGCACTGCCGAATTAGCATCGCGCCGAGGCACAACTTTGCCGAGGCCCAGCGAGATCCAGGCGCGCGCCGGAGGAAATATAGTCCCTGCCGGCCGGCGGCGGCGGGGCGGGCGCGCGCGGGGCTGCGCGGGGCTGCGCGGGGCTGCGCGGGGCGCCCGGCGCCTGGGGGCCATGCGCCGGCCAGCGCGGGCGGCCCGGGGACCCGGCGCAACTTGCCGGGCAGCCTGAGGAGTTGGAGCGGCCGCGGGCTCGGTGCCGCGGCGCCCGGCCGCCTTTCTTCCCCCCTCGCCAGACCCCCCCCTCCCTCCCGTTCGGCCTTGGGGGAGGGGGCTCGTGTCCCCCCCCCCTCCCCACCCGGTCCCCGGAGGCCCGGTCCGCCCCGCCCGCTCCCGCCCCCGCGGAGTCGCGCAACTTCCCGGGAGCCGGGGCCAAAGTGAGCGCAAAGTGCTGCCCAACTTGCCGGGATGGAGCTGCAGAGCCGGCCCGAGGCGCTCGCCGTGGAACTCGCGCGCCACCAGGTAGGCGGCCGGGGCCCCGGGTCGGGAGTGCGGGGCTTCAGGGACCCGAGCCCGGCGTCTTCTCCCGCGTCGCAGGGTCTGTGCGGCCGGAGGTACGCGGAAAGGGCTCCTCCTCAAGCCTGCTCCCGGGTGGGGGACTTGGTACCTGCACGGCCCCCGCCGACCCCCGGGCTCCTCCTCCTCCCTTCGTCTCTTGCAGTCTTGCACACTTTGGGGGGGGGGGGCTGGAGCCCGTGGGACCTGAGCCCCCGCGTCTTCTCTTCCTCCGCGCGGGGTCTGCAGGACGGAGGGGGCCAGGAGGGGGCCCCTTCGTGAGCCTGCCCGGGCTGTTTGTGTGAGAGTGCGGGCCGGCCCCCGCCCGACCCCCACTCGCGTGCAACCCCGCGCAGTTTGCAAAAGTAGTTTTGGCGATTGTTGCTCGGGCTGGCGGCGGCGTGGCGGCCGGAGCCCGAGCGGTATTGCGGCGTGCGCGTGTGTGTGTTGGGGAGATTAGGACGCGACTTGAATATTTATGAGCTTTGCTCGACACGGACTCGCCGTGTTTACTTGGCTCTTTGTTCCTCCCCCCTCCCCCGGCACACACTCACACTCACTCGCACACGCACCCCTGCCTGCAAACTTGCACGGCTCGGGGCGCGCCGCCGGGTGGCCGCGGCCCCCGCCCCGCCCCGCGAGCTGCCCCGATGAGGCGGCAGCCACAGGTAAGCGGCCCCGCGCGGCACTGCCCGGCCGCCGCGCGTGCGGGACGCGCGGCCCGGGGAACTTGGGGCGCGCTTTGCACGGCCGGGCGGGGGTTGCGGCCCGCGGGGCCCCGGGGCGCCCTCGGCCCCCCCGGGGCGCCCGGCCTGAGCCCGCTCCTCCGTGTTTCCGCAGAACGGCGACCTCAAGAAGCAGCTCCACGAAAGGCAGCCGCGGATCGCCGCGCTCAGCGACAAACAAGTAAGCGAGCTGGTGGCTGCGCCCCCCAACTCCGCCCGAGGTGGGGAGGAGGGGTCGCCCGGCACTTTGGCAGCCCCCTAAAAAAGTGCCGGCCTCGGCGCCGCACGCTCAGACTCCCAGAGGAGTCTGTCTGCAGCCCTCAAAGTTACCCGCCCCCCCCCCCTTTTCTGGAAAGAAAGAGCCGGGTTCCTGGAGGCCGAGGGGGGCGAGCCAGCCGGGCTCCGGCAGTGGCCGAAAGAGACGAGCTGCACTCAAAAGGCGGCGAGCAGCCCGGCGTCCATTTTGAGTTGGTGGACATGTTTTTGGAATGTGGCAGTTTCTCCCGGCTCGGTGTCCCCCACCCCACGCCGGTGTGAGGGTAGGGGTGGCGGGGGGCCGTATTTGGGACCCGGACGCCAAACTACTTGGAAGCAGCTTCTGGATTCCATTGCGAACCTTATTTAAAGAACCTTTCTCCGGGCTCCCCCCCCCGCCCCCTTCCTCGCCACTTCTCCAGCATCACTTTTTATTCTTGGAACCTGACGCCAGCTCCCGGGGAACAAAAGAAAGGCGCCCCCAGGACCCCCCAGTTCTGCCCCAACTTTGGTCTCGGGGCTTCAGGTGTAGATTGGGACTCCCGACAGCCGCCTCGCGCCGGGGGGAGGGGCTGGCACGGCCGCCGACCCCCCTCCCGGCCCCTCCGGGGAGGAAAAGTTGTCCATTGTGACTTAGTTGCGCTGAGCTCAGCGCTCGGGGTTTCAGCACCACGAACAGATGCCGCCGCCAGAGCGCGGCCGGCCGCGCGCCCCCGCCCCCTCCCTCCCCTCCCTCCCCTCCCTCCCTCCCTCCCTCCCCGCCGCCCGCGCCCCTCCCCCTCCGCCCCTCCCCCTGCGCGCTCCGCTCTCCGCACTCGCGCTCCCGCCCCTTCCCCCGCGCCGCCCGGAGCCGAGAACTTTGAGCCGCGCAGCCAATGGCGCTCCCGGGGCTCCGAGGCTGGCGGGGGGCGGGGGCGCCGGCGCCCCTCCCCGCGGCCCCTCCCCTCCGCGGGCCCGCCCCCGCCCCGCCGCGCCCCCTGGCCATCGATCGCGCTTCCTTCGGAATGCCGGCCGCCGCCGTCAGCACCAAACTTGGACAGCGCCGCCCCCGCCCCCGCCCCCGCCCCCGCCGCCGGTGCGGCCCCCTCCGGCCTCCCCCGGCTCGGGGCCGCAGGTCGGATGCCCCCTCCCCGGAGGGATTCTCGGTGGAGGGAGAGACGTGGACGAGATCGGCGGGGGTGGCGGCGACCGCGGAGCGGGAGAACTCGGAGGCCGGGTGCAAATTTCGAGTCTTTAAAGTTGAAAAGTGGTGGGAGGGGGCGTGCTGAAGAGGAGGGGGCCGGAGGTCGCGCAAAGAAAGATGGCTGTGCCCGCGGGTCCGCGCCCGGTCGGGGGCGCCCGGCTGGACAGGCGGGTTGGGACGAATGCATTAACCCCTTTCTGACGCTGCCGCGGCACCCCCCCTTCCAACCTTCCCCCCCCCCCCCCCCCCCCCCCCCCCCCGGCCCTGCCCGGCCGCGCGCCCGAGCGCGCGCGCCCGCCCGCCCGGCCCGCGCCCCCGTCCAGGCGTGGAAGCTTCCATTCCCGCCGGAGGGGGGTCCGGCGCGCGGCCCCGGCGAAGTCGGGGAGTTCGCGGGGGGGAGGGGCCCCGGGCCCCGGCATTACCATTTTGATTGCTTTGATGCCATTTTTGGAGGGGGAGGGGTTGGAAGACCCTTCGCTGAGCACAAAGATGTTTAATCACTGTGTAGAATCAAATCAGATACTTTATTTGTATTTTATTGTTTTAAATCCGCCACCAAATCGGGTGCCGTGTGATAGCTGAGGGTTCCTAAGCCCTGTTTTCAGTGGGTAAAACGGCAAGTTGTTGACTCTTACGCTCTGAGCGAACGATTTAAGAGAGAGCGAGAGGGAGGGAGGGAGAATCCAGGAATCCAGCGGCTTTATCGTAACAATGTCTTTATGTGTGCTTCTACATGGCAATAGTTTTACTATTTGGAGTGGCTTTTCAGAGCTTAGGTCTGATCGTTTCTTCTGTATTGTAGCAACTATGCCAGGGCTGTTTAAAATTTTATGTTGATAGTAAATGAGTAGCTATTTATTATCCGTCATGCCAGAATTTAGATGAGGCTGAGAGAAACATTCGAAAATTCTGCTTGGAGGCTCCATGCATCTCAGGGGAAGGAACTGTCCTACTCCCGGCTGCCTTTGCCTTTAAATTTGAACTCCGGGAAGGAAAGATGCTTGCGAATGGAATGTACCTCCATCTTTTTTGTGTCTGTGAGTGTGTGTCCAAAAAGAAAGAAAACAAGGAAAACTTTTGTTCTCTGGCCTTTTAAAAATGTTTCTCTTTTAAATGACTAAATATAACATCTGGTAAGCAGCCAGCGTTGGGCCTGGCCATCGGAACTTGTGTTTGGAACTGTCTGTTGTTTTTTCCTTTTCCCTTTGTGGCATTTTATATAACAAGGGCTCATAAAAGAGGGAGGGGAGGGGGCCGAGGCCGTGGTGCAGCATGCTAATAAAGCTGCCTGGTCTCTCCCAGGCTCCGAGGTGAAATCTTTCAGAAGTCACCTATGAAATGAGTTGGGTAGACTTAACATTTACTCGTCCCTCTCTCCTTGGGAGAGTTTGGTGGTGATTGGCGGCTTGGTGGGGGGTGGGGGGAAGGTCCAGGAGCAAGCTCTCGGAGGTGATTCCGGGCTGCACCCAGGATCTTAAAGAGGGGCAGCGGGGCTCTGCCTGGGAGTGGCTGAAATGTGGGAGCAGATATGAAAAAGCCAGTATTTTCAGAGTTTGTTTTTAACTCAACATGAAACTAAAGGTAGGGCTCATTTATAGATTTGCTGGGGAAGAAACTCACCGTTTCCACCTCCGGAGCTGTGTTTTCGTGCCGCTCCCTCTTGGAATGTGGGATATAAAGGTTAAGTTTCAATTAAAAGTGGGTACTTGGATGATGAACTGGATAGTAAAGCGAACGGATGACCCCATGATCCACATCTGTTAGAAATACAATAGCAGCTGAGTAACATCTTTTGGTGCCCTGCCATCAATTTCCCATTCATGCCCTTGACACTGGAATGTTTTCAGTTACGTCTAGAAACACAGACAAGTGTCTAAAGATGTTTATGGAGGACTCCTAGAAGTAAATAGGCTAGTTGTTGGTCAGAAGTAGAGATACGAGTCCCGTATAACTGTTCAGTGCGTCTCCCACCGTTGATGGACCAGGGGATAAACAGGAAACCAGTGTCTGTGTTAAAACGGAATTCATAGTTTTTTCTTTAAAAAAAAAAAAAAAAAAAAAGGAGGTGTGGGAGTCGGTCAGAGCGGAGTTTTGGGCCAGGCCGCATTCCCAGGTGTGGCCGCGCCTGGCAGCCGGGTTTTTTGAGTTCAGTGGAGGAGGGACCCCTCGTCTTCAACGAGATACGATGTTTGAAGACTCCATTAGTTGCTCTGATGGTTTTACGCCATGAATCTGCAGCACACGCAGAGAGGCACTAACATTTGTATCTAAATTGTCAAGCAACAAGCACTTCCGTGTAAATAACAGACCCGTCATAAATACTGGGTGTCTTTTCTTTCTTTCTTTCTTTTTTCTTCCCCCTTCCCTCTTTGAAGTTCTCAGCACGTTTAGATGCCACGTATCACGGGCATCTCTAGACCTGAACTTCATGAAGTTCAGCTTCACCACGGAGCGAGAAGAGCCTCCTGGGTTGACTGTAGTCCACGCCGGTGTGGCTTCGCGAGAGAGACCCCGGAGGTGAACTTGGGGCCTTTCCTGCTGCTCGATCCATCGATTTGATGGACTCTGGATTCCGAGGGGCTGTCCTTAAGTGCAGCAATAAAAATATGTCTTCTTGAAAGGTATTATGTATGTGGCGTGCACCCGGGCGCTGGATCACGTCTTCACCGTGATTCACTAGCCGCGTTGGACAGCAGAGGAATTCTGCCGTGAAAGTGTCCACTGAACAAAACTGCAGGCTGGTTACAGTCCTTTGGTAAAAGGGCGTTGTTCCGTTTTCCAAGCTTTCCTTCCAGTCTTCCCCTCTCCAGGGGGGTCAATTTCCATCTTCCTGACTTAGAGTCGAAGATGTCATGCTTCCAATAGGATCATTACTTTCTAAAGAGAGAAGTCTCGCGGAGCTCCACACTCCGTCCCCCGCGGGGAAGAACGTGGCCTCGGATGGCAGGACCCAGCCCTGGTTTCGCCCGCTACCAAGCTTCTTATCCCGCAGCACCCCGAACCTACCCGCGCCCCCCACCCCCTCACCTGAGCTCTGCTCCCTGAGTCCCCTCTTCCCCTCCCCCGACTCCCACCATCATCTGCCACTTGAGGATTGAAGCTGCCACCTCACTGCATCTCCTGTGAAAACCAAAAACCCCCAAAGCGGCTTTAGTGAGGTACATGTCACATGTCATGCAATTCACCCACTTAAAATGCACAATTAAATGGTTTTTTGTGTATTCACAGAGATGTGCGACTGTCCCCACCATCAACTTTAGAACATCTTCATCTCAGAAAGAAACCCCTGGGCTCTCGCTCCCCACCCCCACCCAGCCCTAGGCAACCGCTGATCTGCCTTCTGTCTCTCCGGGGTTGCCTGTTTTGCTTCCCTGTGAGTGGAATCATACGACCGGCTTCTTTCACTGGACATAACGTTTCAAGGCTCATCCGAGTCGTGGGAGATGTTGGTGCTTTGTTCCTTTGTGCGTCTGAACGATACTCTGTTGTACAGATAGACCATATTTTGCCCGTCCGCTCACGGGTTGACGGACGTTTGGGTTGTGTCCTCCTCTTGGCCACGTGAATAACGTATCGCGTCTCCTCTTGCCCCCTCTGGTATGTTCTGCCGGGCTCTGCTCAGGGCGGTCTCCATCTCGCTCCTGCACGTGGCGGTGCGGTCTCCGTGGTTGCTTTCCGGCGGCTTCTCTGGCACGTCGAGCACTTTCCTGCCTTTACACGGTGTTGGCCGGCGTCTGTCTCGATCTTTTCACGTCTGCTTCTGTGCTGGACTGTAAGCTCCGTGCAGGGGGGTGGCGCGGCCTGCTCTCCCTCTTCCCCTGTGCCTTGTAGGGACTGAACGCGCTCCGTTGAGTGAGTGGATGACGTTGTAACAGGACAGGCATGAGGATTAGTGGAGTCCCCTAGTGGGGAGTCCCTAGCCTGTCATAGGCGTGCAGCAAATGGTAGGTTATCCTGTGTCTGAAGTGAGTGGGCTCGGCACTGACTAAGACCCGCGGCCCCTACCCTTGGAAACCTCACAAAAGAGTAAGGCGGAGATAACCACGTTTCGAGAAGATCCCAGCAAAGTTCTGGGAAAGTCATGCTGTCTGGCCTGGAGATGGAGGACAGCTTCCTGGAGAGGAGGTTGGGGGACAGGTAGGTAGGTCCTCGAGGACGCCTAGGGTCGTGGACAGGAGATGCTGGTGCGAGCCCGCTAAGGGATAATGGCCTAAAGAAACCTGCAGGTGCTGTGACCCTTCTGGCAGTAAAGCCTTGAGCAAGAAAGAGACATCAGAGAAGGTGAGCTGGGGCCAGAGCAAGGAAGGCATCACTTGCTTGGAGGAAGGGCCTGGATTTTACACCTTAGGCTTGGAAATAGCCAAGGGCTGTTAGTGCATAGGTCAGGAAGGTGCAGGAATGGTGCTAAGGGCAGGTGGGAAGGGAGGAGAGAGAAGGACGCCTGAACTCCCGCGTTGCTTAGCCGGGCCGGGCCATGTGAGTTCTTCAAATGTTTGTCACCTCCACGGGGAGGCCCTTGCATGGGCACTGGGTCCCGTGTACGACATGGGACAGGAGGCTGGGAGGCCGTTGGCCACGTACACTTGATGACCGGCACCTAACAGGCTGTGGGGGCAGGGGGCCGCTTGGTGATCCTCTCCCTCCTGCCTTCCCCAGAGCTTCTTTGAACTGAGAAATTAATGGGGGAAGGGGAGTGTTTCCCGAAACTTCTAGAAGGTGTCTCGGTTAGCAGTTCTGTTCAGTTGGTTTAAGAAAAAGTGTATGTAGGGGCGCCCGGGTGGCTCAGTCAGTTAAGTGTCTGACTTCAGCTGGGGTCACGATCTCACGGTTTGTGAGTTCAAGCCCCACCTCAGGCTCTGTGCTGACAGCTCAGAGCCTGGAGCCTGCTTTGGATTCTGGGTCTCCCTCTCTTCTCTCCTGCTCATGCTCTCTTTCTCTGTCTTAAAAAAAAAAAAAATTTAAAAAACTGTTCGTGTATATATGTATATGTATACACTTCTCTGTCAGGTACACCTGTATTAGTGATTTTATTTTGACAACGTAACAAGTAAAGTAAGCAATAAGCGTGTCACCATGTGCCAATAAATACATGCAAAGTCTATGTATATGTGTATAAAAATCAGTTACTAACTTTCCAGGATTTCCTAATGAAAATGAGAGGATTTGTTTTTTTTTTTAATGTTTGTTTATTATTAAGAGACAGAGACAGAGAGTGAGTGGGAGAGGGGCAGAGAGAGAGAGGGAGACACAGAATCCGAAGCAGGCTCCAGGCTCCGAGCTGTCAGCACAGAGCCCGACGCGGGGCTCGAACCCACGAACCGCGAGATCGTGACCTGAGCCAAAGTCAGACGCTCAACCGACTGAGCCACCCAGGCGCTCCTAAGGATTTGTTTTGGAAGTAAGAAAATAATTATCATTCTCCTGAAGTAAAATCTTAACCGAGGAAGGTGGTGATCGGTGTTTTTTTTTTGTTATTTCTGTAACATTGAGGAGATAAAGAAGAATTCTGCTTGTAAAAAAGTTTTTACTGTAAATGCAGCATGTGCTTGTGAGGAGGAAGGTTTGCAGTACGGATCTGAGTCCTAAAACACGAGTCCCCTTCCTTCCACCCCACCCCCATCCTTGCTTGGGGATGAGAGCAGGGCTGTGTGTGTAGGGCACGTTCTGTGCACACACAAATGTATACAACACAGATAAACACGCTTAGTGCACGGGCTGGGCACATACCTTGCCTAAACTTGCTTTTTACGCTTGACCTTGTAGTGCAGCCCTCTCTCTTGGGAATAACTCAGTTTAATTATTCCATAAACACTTAACGAGCATCCACCAAGTACCGGGGATATGGAGGTGATGGTGGGTAGTGTGCCGTGAGCAATGGGGGCGTCTCATTTTGTAAGGCTTTATGCTGACAAAATGCTGTCACCCGTCTTTGGTTGCACACATTTTCACACACAGTTGGGGAGACAGGTGCATCCACAGCTCCCTCTCCCGTGGAGCCCGGTGAGGTGTCTGCGTGAGATGTTTAACCACCAGGCTCACTCGGGCAGCAGACGGGATGGTGTGCTCTGATGGGGTGCTTGGGGACCGCGCTGAGGGGGTGACGCGTCCACCTGTAGAGAAGCGTAGAGACAGATTGCTCACACGATCCCTTGGCCGTCAGCAGCAGCGATCAGTTCTGTCCCCTCTTTCGTGCCGTCTTTTTATTTGATTGTCGGGATGATCCCATGACTTGGGTCGGGCCGGGCAGGTACACGCTTCCTGCCAGACAGGTCAGAGAAGGGCAGCTTCCCAAGGTCACCCGGCTTGGGACCACTGAGAGGGTGCCCTCTGTTTCGGCCACTGCCTCGTCCCCAACTGGCCCCCTGCATTGCAGAGCATAGCATGATGCCGCCAGAAGAGCAGAGGCCCTAAAGTCACACGCCGGCGTTCATGTCCCAGCTTTCCGCATCAGGCTGGGCAAGCTCGGGCAAATGGGGTTCATGTCCCAGCTCCCCGCATCTGGCTGAGTAGCCTTCGACGAGTCGTGTTGCTTCCTTGGGCTCTGTTTCCCCGTCCGCAAGGTGGGCGTAGCAGTGAGACTTATCTCACCAGGTCGTTGAGATGAAGTCAGATAAGGGATGTAAAAGTTTGCGTCCGCCGGAAGCGAAGGGGTTGATTGGAGCGAATTGTGGTCGCTGTCCCCGTGGCCACAGAAGACACCTGCCGATCCCTGTCCTGCACCTGTGGAACCTGCCACCTTTGCATGTCCAGTTGCCTCCTGCTCGCGGTTGGGGGCATTTCCTTTTTCCAAGTGTGGGCGTCCCGTTGCTCGGTGGCCCCGGGTGAGCTTGACGTTGGCTGTGCTGTCTTCTCCAGCCGGTGCAAGGTTCGCTTTGGTACTTAGCCTCTTACAACACC
The DNA here is from genome assembly GCF_018350195.1 of Panthera tigris. NCBI lineage: Eukaryota > Metazoa > Chordata > Mammalia > Carnivora > Felidae > Panthera > Panthera tigris. The sequence goes on along the minus strand of NC_056666.1, from coordinate 136,204,965 downwards.
CGCCGACGGAATTGCACAATTGATTTCCGTTAGCTTTGAATTTTTTCGGCGAGACGACTCTGATAACTTTGGTAATCCCACGATGCCTCATTAGAGCTGCTGGCTATGACGATTAGCCCCGTGATTTCGCAAGTCTTTCCCTCAATACCTTTGTATGTCCAGGAGCCGAGTGACCGGCTCGCTGCTCTGTTCTTGTCCCTCGTACGAGCCAAAGCTGAGCGTGCCGCTGCCTGGTCCGCCCGCCGGAGCTCGCCGCTGGGTCTGAGGACGCGCCTGCCTTCTCCAGCAGAGCAGGGTCTTGGCACGCTTTGGTGACACACAGGGGACTCGAGGAGGGCCCTTTGGGGGTATCTGTTGGCTCGGCCTCCGGGGCCCTCACCCCAGACACGGGGGGGCTTCGGGGGAAGAGGAGGGTGTCTGCAGTCAGTATGGCTACGCTGTGTGCAAAGTGCGCTGTTTAAGGAGCTGGGACCCTGGATTTGGTTTCCCTTCCAGAAGAGGGCTGCCGAGAAGGCTTTTAACTTTTGTCTCTGAGAGGCACGTAACGAAGAGCTTAAAGCACAGGCTTTAGAGCAGGACAGACGGGGGTTATAGACCCAACGCCACCCTTCTGTGGCTGTTCCACACTCAGTGGCCGTACAATGGGTAGGACAGTGCATTGCGAACCAGGTGGCAGAGGGCTGGCACGCGGTAAGAGCTAAGGAAATGACCCGAGAGAGGCGCTCGGAGGGTTCAGCCAAGACGACGCGGTAAGCCCCCCCCCCCCCCCCCCCCCCCCCCCCCCCCCCCCCCCCCCCCCCTGCCACAGGGTCCTCAGCAGGTGGGACCTGGAGGTCGTCCGATTCAGTGCTGAGTCCCTGCCTCCCTGTCTGATGCTAACTGGAGCCACGCCCCTCCGAGGGTTCCTTGGACCCGTCCACCGTTCACAGAGCCCTTGGGGAAGGCCTGCTCTGAATTCCATCGTGCTCAGGACCGGCTGAAGCCCAGAGAGGTTGACCGGCTTGTTGATGTGACGCATGTCAGGCGACGAGCGGAGGGGCTGCAGTCCGGTTCCGGGCCTCGTGGTCCTCGCCGCGTCGGAGGAGGAGCGTGGGGGGCGGAGAGGACACACGTTGGGCCACGAGTTAGAAAAGCGGCCAGGGCGTGCGTTCGGACGCAAGTATGTGGCGTTCGGGCCTCAGAGACGAGCGCGGGTGAACCAGAAGCAGCCGTTCCGCAATGAGGAGCGGGAGTTTCACTCTGAGGTGGAAGGTTCTAGAACTTCGGAAGGGGCCTGGGCCTGCATCTGGTCTCTGCACGCGGCACCAGGGTGGGGAGTGGGCAGCGGGCTGGGTGCAGGGGGTGGGGGGCTCCGCGGTGTGGAAGCCGGGGTTCGTGCTGACCCCGCCCTCGGTGAGGAGCCCGTGGGCGCTCCCCCCCCCCCACCCCCCGCTCTGTGAGCCCCGCCTTGGCCCCCGTGGCTTGGTCACTTACGATTCTTCTTACTTCCAGTGTCATTTCACACCTGAACGTCGAGGCGTTGCCTCGTTTTGAAACGGCCTCTGTTTTCGAAAGGAAAAGATCCGCTTTCTCAAGCTTTTTTTTTTTTTGTTATTATCGGCAGTTGCTTCTTGTGGGGTAGCAGCAGTTTCCAGAGTGTGGTGAGAAATTGCTGCTACAGATCCATTCTGGTTACGGCCTCTGCCCGCCAGCAGCGGGCGTCCCGTGCGGTCTCACATGGGCCCTGCTGTTTTCTGTTCCTGCTTCTGCTTGGCACCTTCTTCTGTGTCGGTCTTGTTAAAACACAGCAGAAAGAAGGGCTTCCTTGGGGCATTTTCTTTGCCTTCCTCTTTTTCTTTTTTTTTGTCTAAGGCCGAGGGGTTCGTCAGCCTCCAGGCAGTTACAAGAGGAGGGGGCAGATGGCTGCGTCCTGATGTCAGAGTATCTCAAAGGGGAAAATGCTGCTTCCCAGGCAAGTGTGAGGTGCCAGGCGTGATTCCCAGCATGCCGCAGGGCAGCGGAGTCCGAGGGAGCGCGGTGAGCAGTATCCCTCCGTCACCCGGGGTGTGAGACGGGGGGAGCTGGCCACACCCCAGAGATCTCACTGCCATGGGGAAGTAGACCGGCAACTGGGGCTTTTTTGGCGGGAGCCTCTGGCTTGCCTTGGTCTCCTCGGACTGGCATGTCCGCAGCTGGGTTGGGTCGTGAGTTTGGGGTTCAGTGGAAATGGAGGGTGCGTGTCCCCCAGACTCGGCGTGATGGCTTAAGGCACAAGATGCAGGAGCCACGGGGGGCTTCGCGGGGCCCCTGTGCCCAGCCCCCACGTTACACGTGGGGAACCGAGGCCCTGAGTGGGGGTGGGGGTGGCACCCAGGACCCAGAACGAGCCCCGGAGGACGCCTGTCTTCCCGACCACACTCCGCAGTCATGCAAGAAGTCTGTTGTCTTTGCTCAGGCAGTTCTGCTTCATTCACTGGACTTTTCCTTTGGAAGCATCCTCTTGGGTGTCCCCTGTGTGACGGGCCGGGGTCTCGCACAAGATGTCCCCTGTGACCTCAGGACCACCCGACCACCTCAGTCTTAGACTTTAAGAGCGGTTGACCCCCGATTGGCCCAGGTGGGGGGGGGGGGCGGCCGCTTTGGTAGAGCACCGCGCATTCCAGAACTGTCCATTTTACGCAACCGGCTGAATCTGACCGACTGGAGCTCTGTAGGTGCCAGTGGTTCCAAAAGGATGGTTCAGAAAGAGTCCCTGCGGGGGGGCCGCGTGTCACCCAGCCCCCTGGACGCTTCCTGCCTTTCAAGTCTGCCCTCGAGGTGGAGACTGGTTATGGCCTTGGGCGCGCAGCCCCCCTCCTGAGCAGAAAAGGCGGTGGGGGCTGCAGTTTGCGGGGAGCAGCCATCTTCAGGGGAAACGCGGCTGCCGTCTCGTCTGTTGAGCGGAACCCCAAAAGTTACTTGAAACAGCAGGTGGGAGAGGTCTGTGGAGCCTCCCCGGGGGGCGCCCGCAGGCTGTCCCCGGGCGATACCGTAATCCGTCTGGGGACAGACTTTCTGCCCCACGAAAGAGAAGAAGGCAGGGCTGGGGCAGGAGAGAGAGAGAGAAGATGTGTTTCTCCTTGATGTCATTCAGGCGGAAAGCCAATCTGCACATGTAAATGAACTTGAAAATGCAATTAAAAATATATACATATTAGAGACTGCGATCCAGAATTTAATGGGAGATACAGGTTGCAAAGTGACAAACAGCATTTCCGACAATCAGTGTTAGCAGCTCTTCTCCGTGATTAACGCGTCTCATCTCGGCGGTGATAAACGCAACCACAGATAAACGCCAGAACGGCCCCACTGAACGCAGAGTTTGCTCGGCCCACGCCGCTAACCTGCTCCCAGCTGCCACTGCCGAGGGGACACGTCCTCAAGAAGGCCCCTCCAAGGGCTTGTCCTGGCTGGACGGGAGAGGTGATGACAGTTGCTGGCATCATCGTGGGCAGAGATCAGAGGGGTCCTGAACCTGGTTACAGCCGTGGCTCCAGGAAGTGGGCACGTCACAGGGAGGTCACGAGGAGCCACCCGTGCCCTGCGTCTACACCAGGAGCCGGGATGTGGAAGGTCCGAGGGGTTCAGCGTAGGGAGGGGGCTGGAAGGGAGCGGGGTGAAAGAGTGTGTGTGTTTTAAGCCCCTCATTGAGGAGACAGCCCTGGAGCCAAAGCCTGCAGAAGCTGCGGGGGTGGGCCTCATGGTTCTCTGCAGGAAGAGTGTCCCAGGCAGAGGCAAAGCCTGTGCAAAGGCCCTGAGGTGGGGTGTGCCTGGCATTTCCAGTGGAGGCCAGTGTGGCAGGGGGAGAGTGACAGGTGAGCATGAGGGAGATCTGGGAGCTGAGGCAGGGTGGGGGGCTGTCCTCTCCAGTGTGACTGCCCTCTGCCTTTAACTTGTCTACTGGCTGGGGGCGGGGGGGGGGGCGGTGCCTGGGTGGCTCAGTTGGTTGAGCCCCCGACTTAGGCTCAGGTTTATGAGTTTGAGCCCTGCATTGGGCTTACCCTGATATTTCAGAGCCTGCTTAGGATCTTCTCTCTCTCTCTCTCTCTCTCTCTCTCTCTCTCCCTCTCCCCCCCCGCCCTTCCCCCACTCGCCCTCTCTCAAAAATAAATAAAATATTAAAAAATCAATAATAATAAAAAAAATAAATTGTGCACCGGCCGTAATGAATAAGCAGGAACAGCCGTTGGCTGGGGCAGAATTTTGAGTAGAAGCTGGACGTTTTCAGAAGGGCAGCCTTAACTCCCAGGTCTGGAGAAATTCCCTGACAGAGCTGGCCCGGGGCAGAAGTGGTTTTGCTGGGAATCCTCTGTCCGCCACACCAGCACCTCGTCAGCCGAGGCGGGGCGAGGCGGCCCCCGTGACAGCGGGAGGGGACCCCGGGCCGCTTCTCCCGACACCGAGGTTCTGCCCACAAGTGCCGAGGCTCGTCAAGGATCCTGCAGCTGCCTGATGAGAAGCAGAGATGCTCTGCCTAATGCAGAACCGCAGACTTCGAGCCTGCCTGCCGCCAGTGGTCCTGAGGCCGTGCCCTGCAGGGGGAGGGCAGCGTGGCCCAGCACCTGCCCCTTTGATATTTCAAGAGAAGCCGGAAAGTCGTGCTTGTGTGGGACCTCCTGAGGGGTAGGTGTGGGCAGTGCATAAGGCCTCTTGTAAATGCTGCCCGCCCGCCCGAGGGAGCACCCCTGCAGCCAGACCCGAGATGCCTCTTCCGATCACCGCCCCGAGTCCCCTCCCCCGTGCCCTGGTGCCTTCCTCGGCGGCGTCCGGGCCTCGCTGAGGCGGTCAGTCGCCCTGACCTCGCAGAAGGGCCGGGTGTCCCTCCTCCGGGCCAGCGCCCTTCAGGGCTCCATCGCTCCGGGGTCACGATCTAGTCGTTGCCGCCCGCACGTCCCCCAGTCACGGTCTCGCGTGGTGTCCACGCACAGAGCACTAAACACAGAGCCGCGGGCGGAGGGAGTGAGAGCCGGGGCCCTTGGGTGGTTCTGTGACCTTCGGTCGCTAGGGCGCGAGTGATAACCAGAGCCCTGAAGGGTCAGCGGTTCTGCGGCCCCAGAGACTCCCCCCGCCCCCCCCGCCTTGTCACTTAGGGGAACACGGCCGATCGCGGGGCCAGAGGGCTATTGCGGTTTTCTTCAAGAACGTTCATCTCTCACTCAGATGCGCGAGTGGGACTCAAATACATTTCTGTAAATAAACAGGCCCGCAGCCGCCCGCGCCCCAGCCGAAGTCGGCGGCTCGTCGAAGTTATTTTATTAACGAGTTCTGCTGAGTGGGCTCGCGTGGGGGCCGCCGCTCTCGTGTTGTCGAGCTAATTATAAACATGAGGGACGGAACCAAATAAGTGGCCTTGGAAGGGAGAAGAGTCTGGTGGCTCGGTCTAAGTGTCCTTTGATGAACTTCTTTGGAACTCGTATCTTAGCAACACATTTTATTACATCCTGGTGCAGCTGGACGCGCCGCCCGGTAATTTATCCCCTCCCCCGGCGGCGCCCCCCACCCCGGCTCTCTTTGGTGACAGGGGTGACAGAGGGAAGGACGCAAGGCCCGCTTTCCCCCGGGCTCTGTTTGCATCGCTTCGGCTTTGTTCCGGTGGTTGGAAAGGGCGCACGCGGCGTTGGGAGCTGGGGCCCTGCCCGCTGGCTCGAGCTGGCACGGAGGGGACCCCGGCCCCGGCCCGAGAGGGGGGCGGCCCTCCCGCGGCCGGGCCGCCCGCGAGTCCGGGTGCCGCCCGTCCAAGTGCCGATTCGCTCCCGGGCGCTCCCTGACTTGGGGTATTTTTATCTGGACTTCTTGTCATGACACCGATTCGGATGTGGTGGAAGTGAGGACGTTTGCAAATCGTTTGCGGTATCAGCAGCCTGTGAGTGGGGCCGGGGAGCGTTCTAGATGAGGTGGCCGTGGTGGGGGAGGGAAGGACAGAGGGCTAGGACACGGGGCCCCCAGGGTGCTCAGCCAAGTTGCCTTCTCTGAGCTTAACTTTCTTGCTTGCTGCGTGAGTGTCCCGGGGCCGTTGTCACAAAGGGCCACAAACCGGTGGCTTATGACAGCAGAAATTTACCCTCTCACGGTTTAGAGCTGGAAGCCTGAAGTCAAGGTGTGGGCAGGGCGGTGGTCCCTCCTGAGGCACCAGAGGAGGGTCCCACCCACCTCTCCCAGCTCCAGGTGGCTCCGGGCTCTCCTGGGCTCGTGGCCAAGTCCCTTCAGTCTCTGTCTCTGCCGGCACGTGGCCGTCTTTCCTGTGTCTCTGTCCTCTCCTGTTCCCCTCAGGACCCCGGTCATTGGACTTAGGACCTGCCTTAATCCAGTGTGGGCTCAAACGATCTCATCTGCAAGCATCCTATTTCCACACGTTCCGAGGTCACGTTCCGAGAGGTTGGGTGGACGTGAATTTGGGGCAGACGGTGTTCAGCCCGTGGACTTCCAACCTGCCAGTGGAAGGTTACCACGCCCAACTGAGGTCAGGGTCGGGGGGTCAGAGTAGACGGTGAACCCTCGATGCTCACCCAGTGCCAGGAACGGCCTGGGCTCCCTCGGCGCTGGCCTCCCCACCCTTTCCCTTCGGTTGGGAGCCGACACAGAAGCTGCTGAAGCCACGCTCCGTCATGAGCAACAGGGTGGCCCTGTCCCCCCAGCATGGCAGTTGGTGTGGACATTTGAAATCAGGGCCACCCCAGAAAACCTGACGGTGTTGTTTCGTCTAGCTGATGGCCCACCGCAAGTGGAGGGTTTGCCGTGAATTTGCGGTTTGGAAAACCAGCCGGCCCGTGGTTTCACCCAGAGTTGTCCTCGTTCGGTAGCGGGGACAGAATGCTCTAGAACACGGTGGATGGTAAGCAAGAAAGGGCACCCACTGGGCTGCACAGAACCTCCCATTTGTCTCGTAGGGAGGTTGGCCTCCAACCCTGGGCTGGAGTTAGAGGCTCCCCTCCGAGGGGCTCCCCCCTCTTTTCCTGCATCTGTAACGTGGGAATGGGACGTCACTCCCCACTCACAGGGGAATTGCAAGAGTGGAATGAAAAAACACGAGGGGAAACCCGGGGGCTCGGGGGACTGGGCCTGGGCTGCCGGGGCCACGTGAGTGGGCCGGAGTGTCCAGAGGGACGGTCTCTCCCATCCCCATCCCCGTCTCTTATTTTGAGCCTACTGTGTGTCAGGTGCTTTACACACGATAGCGCCACGTTCCTCCTTGGAACCGAGCCCTGATCCCTATTTACGGGAACAGGAAGCATGGAAGCAGCTTTCAGGAGCGGGAGTGGCTAACGGCACAGAGGAGCAGGCTTTGAACCCTGGAACCCTCTCCCGCCTCCAGATTCGGAGCCTCCGCTCCTCGCGTGCAAAATACATTCCACAGCAGCTCCTGTGTCTTCGGAGGGTTGAGCGGGGTGACGTGGTCGGTCATCGCCCTCGCTTGGGTGCCGCCCGCAGCGGAGCAGGACTGGACGACGTGGCTGGGGGGAAAGGCCGGGGGGCGGCGGGGGGCTGTCTCTCCTCCCGCGTGCTGGCGGGGGGGCGCTCAGGTCTGGCACTCCCAAGGCGCCCCCTCCCCCCGCCGAGGGGCTCCTCCTAGTGTCGGTCCACCGGCTCTCCTTTGGCAGGGAGGCCCTTATCCCGTCCCGCCACCTGAAGGCACAGAGACCACCTTTCCGGTCCTTTCATTTGGACCCCTGTCGTTACCATACACCGAGCCGGAAAACTCTGCAGAGCTAGAATGTGTCAGTGGCTCATTGGTAGATAAACAGAATCCAGACTCGTCCCCTCCCAAAGGAGGCGGGAAGGGGCTGTGCTGCCAGGAGGCTCGGACGTCGGGAGGCTGTGTTGGTCAGGCCCCCCAGGTGCCTGCTTTTGCTCAGCGCCTTCCCGTTGGGGCCTTCGGACCTTGGGCCGTGCCCCGTGGCACTCTGGCTCCTACTCTGTTGGCCACGGCGGGCCACGTGGCCAATGTGCCAGCAGAGGGTCCCTGAGCACACAGGACAGAGGGCAGTGGTGCCATCCTGCTGGCCACCACCCAGGCACCTGCTCAGGTGGCCGCTTGGCACACCCACTTCCCATCACCCCTGGGACAAATGGCGGCGGGGGGGGGGGTTGGGGGTGGGAGAGAGTGGCCTCTGGAGCCCACAGACCTGCGTCCACGTCCCGCCCCTACGAGCCCTCTGTCCTGTGGAAACCGTCCCCGCCCTGCTCCCGGCGCCTGTGCACCTGTGTGCTCTCCCAGCTCCCAGATCCGCTCCCAGATCCACTCACCTGTCGGGCCGGGTTTGACCTGTCTGTCCTTCAGGCAGTGCGTCCCTGGCACCCCAGTGCCCTGGGTCCCCGTCCCTGTCCTCTGCGGCTCTGCAGTTACTGGTGGAGGGCAGTGGTTGGCGGGGGGGGGGGGGGGGTGGCGGCTGCATGAGGCAGGGCTGGGCCCACCCCTCCCCCTCACCCGTTCCTCACCTGGCCTGCCTGTACTGGGCGGGAACTAGACAGCCTGGCCTGGCCGCCAGGGGATGCAGCTACCTGTGTTTGTAAGGGAATCCTTTCCCTCGGAGGCTGCAAGCGTGTTTAGCTCTTTTTCAGTTAACTTTTCCACCTGGTCTCCAGTAAGCATTTGTCGTTCAGTAAGTATTCACTTCCACTCTAGCGCTCCGCCCGAGGCTCAGGACCCCAGAGGAGGGGTGGCTGGGAGTGACTGTCATTGCCGTCATCCCCAGTAGCCTTGCTCATCCCTGTCGGTGCTTGGATGCCCTTTGACCCCCCCATCCATCCATCCGTCTGTCCATCCATCTGTCCGTCCATCCATCCATCTGTCCATCCATCCATCCACCCGTCCGTCCGTCCATCCATCCATCCAACCGTCAATCCATCCATCTGTCCATCCATCCATCCATCCATCCGTCCGTCCATCCATCCATCCATCCGTCCATCCATCCTCCCATCCATCCATCCTCCCGTCCATCCATCCGTCCATCCATCCATCCATCCATCCACCCATCCATCCGTCCGTCCACCCGTCCATCCGTCCTCCCGTCCATCCATCCTCCTGTCCATCCATGCATCCGTCCATCCATCCATCCATCCATCCACCCATCCATCCGTCCGTCCACCCGTCCATCTGTCCGTCCATCCATCCATCCATCCACCCATCCATCCATCCGTTCACCCGTCCATCCGTCCATCCATCCATCCATCCATCCACCCATCCATCCATCCACCCATCCATCCGTCCACCCGTCCATCCGTCCATCCATCCATCCATCCGTCCGTCCATCCATCCGTCCGTCCATCCATCCGCCCGTCCATCCATCCATCTGTCCATCCATCCATCCGTCCGTCCATCCATCCACCCGTCCATCCATCCATCTGTCCATCCATCCATCTATCCACCCACCCGTCAATCCATCCACCTGTCCATCCATCCATCAATCCATCCATCTGTCCATCCATCCATCCATCCGTCCATCCATCCGTCCATCCATCCGTCCATCCATCCTCCCGTCCATCCATCCACCCGTCCACCCGTCCATCCGTCCATCCGTCCATCCATCCATCCCTGCCAGTTCACTGGGCACCTGCCACGTGGCAGAGGTGAGCATGCCGATGTGGACAAGACTCAAGACTTGGCCTCCAGGAGGGAGACAGAGACAGGACGAGGGCACGTGCTCCATCAGCTTCTGGCCCAGTTGTCACAGACGCTCTGAGACAGCCACCTGGTGACGGTGGTGGCTCCTAGGAGGGGGCGGTCGGTTCTCCGGGAGGCGTCACCATGTGATTCTCCCCGGTTTTCAGACGAGGAAACAAGTGACCGGCCTAAGGCCCACAGCAGCCAAGGGGCAGTGCCGGATTCCAGAGGCATCTGCTTGACTCCAGTAGGCACTCTTACCCCCGTTTGAAAGGTGAACAAACTGAGGCCCCAAGAGGTCATTGGCTTTCCTGAGTCACCCACCTCCTAGATGGCGGTGCTCAGATCCCCACCCAGGTCTCTTGACCCCAAGTTCTCACTTCCTTCTGGGCTGTGTGGCTCCCGGAGACCTGGGTGGGAGGATTCGGTGTGGCCCTGGCCTTCAGGTCACTTGGCTGGTGGACACTGTCCCTGCCCTGTCCCCTCTAAGTGCACAGCGTCCCCTGATGGCTGAGCCAAAGTGCACCGTGCCTGACACGGCCTGGCTCAGTATTCACCACGCATGTGCTGAGAAAGAAGAGAGGAATTTGATGGGGAGGATTTGGTTTTTAGTTTGGGTCTGGGACCTCCTGTGTCAGGTCCCAGATCCCCCCATCCCTGATCTCTCCTCCCTCCCTCCATCCATCCACCCACTGGGGGAGACCTTACTGATCCACGGACCAGTCGACGATGCAGCGCTTGGGGGGCTGCTTTGTGGGATTACTAACGAACTGTCCCCCAAGAGCTCTGCGTCACCCCGAGGGCAGTGGTGTAGCAGCTCGGGGCACAGCGACCGGAGGCGTCAGCCATTGGTGTAGGTGTTGTGACCTCGCGCAAGGTATTGGCCGTCCTTGGGCCTCCGCTTAGGCCCCCGGGGCGGCAGAGGCAACACGGGTGGTGGGGCCTGAAGTGAGAGGTGAGGCTGGTGTGCGGTGAGGGCTCAGGAGGGGCGAGTCTCTGCGACCTTCTCTCCCCGGGGCTCATCTGCACCCCAGCTCCCCACCATCGTCTTGCCGGTCACCTCCTCCTAGTTCACTCTGCTTCCCTGCCTCTGCTGCTCTCATTCGCCTTCAGCTGCTCTCACTCAGAGGGTTCCGGAGCCTCCTCGCTGCCCTCACTTGCCTCCTGCACTGGTCCTCCACACCGTCACCACGGTTGTCATTCTGAGGTTCAGCCCTGCCTTCTTCTCTCCCACTCCCCAGCGCCCACAGCGGAGCTCCGGGTGCGAGTCCCGCGAGGGGTGCTCTGCCCGAAGCAGGGCTGGGGCCCGGCCCCCCCTGCACCCTGCCCTGTGCCCCCCCGCAGGGCCACTGGCGAGTGGGGGACTCCTGGGGCTCCAGGGGACACCGCATGGGGGGGGCTAGTGACTTGAAGAAGATTCAGAAATTCTTTGATGACGGGCCTCTTGTTATGTGACCTCGGATCACGTCTTCAGCCTCGTGTCCCGACACAGAGCTGTTGACCATTTCTCAGACACACTATAAACACCTGTGGATCGCCCTTTTGTCTTTAGCAAGATCCTACTCATCCGCCAAGGTCGAGGTCATCTGCTCACCCTCCAGGAAGGCACCTCTGGATTCCTTTGGATCGGATCGCGGTGGGGGGGGGTGGGCGGGGAGTGACGACGGTCACGGTGACGGTGGTGGTGGGGAGGACGGTGACGGCGATGCTGACACCGGGGGTGATGAGGGTGGTGATGCGGCGCTGCTGGTGATGATGAGGATGCCGGTTACCGTAGAGGTGATGGCGAGAACACCGTCAGCGATGGTGAGAGCCGCTACCGTTTGGGGACCACTCCCGCCGCGGGTGTGAGTGTTTTCTGAGCTGCCTGACCTGGGATCGCAGCACGTCCCCGTGAGGAAGTCTCATCCCCACCACACGCTGGAGGAGACAGACGCGTAGCAGGGGCTAGTGCGGCCGGGCTGGGCTTGGCTTTGCTACTTAGGGGCCGATCAGACTCCTCAGTAGAATGGAAGACCGTGAGGGGTGTTGTCTGTGTCTGACCCATCCGTGCACAACAGTTCCGTTTTGATTAGTGGGTAGTGGGCGGGGATGTGCCTTAAAAACTGTAAATGTGAGAGAAATGTCTTCTTTGCTGTTATATTGTGTCCCTGAAGACGAAATGCTTGCGGGGCACCTGGGTGGCTCGGTCGATTGAGCACCTGACTTCGGCTGAGGTCGTGATCTCACGGTTCGTGGGTTCGAGCCCCGCGTCGGGCTCTATGCCGACGGCTCGGAGCCCGGAGCCTGCTTCGGATTCTGTGTCTCCCTCTCTCTCTCTCTGCCCCTCCCCCACTCACTCTCTGTCTCTCTGTCTCTCTCAAAAATAAATAAACATTAGAAAAAATTAAAAAAAAAAAAAAAGAAAAAGAAATGTCTTTGCTGTTCTGTTGTGTCCCTGAAGACAGAATGCCCGTGGGGCGCCCGGGTGGCTCAGTTAGTTAAGCATCCGAGTTCAGCTCAGGTCGTGATCTCACAGTTCGAGAGTTTGAGCCCCGCATTAGAGCCCGCTTCAGATCCTCTGTCTCCCCGCTCGCTCTCTGCCCTCCCAAATTGCGTGTGCTGTCTCTCAAAAATAAGTAAACGTTTAAAACTAAAAGAAAAAAAAAAAAAAAAGACAAAACGCTCGTGTGTGTGTGTGTGTAGAGGGGAAGGAAAAAGCTCCAGAGGTTCTAAAGTGACCAGAGTCAACACCCAAGCAACAAAGTCCCTCGTGCCCCTTGCGTATCATCCTGGGAACCCCTACAGGGTTGATAACAGATGACAGAACACGAGACTCTGCCAATATTATTGATAAAGACTGTGGGGCTGAGGTAGCATTTTCCAGGCAGGTGTCTGTTGTTGGTCTGCAGGTATGTTTGTGACATTTGCTGCCACTTAGTAGGTCTCCTTGGAAGTCGGCTGTCCCCTCTTGTCGCCGCTGAGGCATCCCAGGCGTAGAAAATACTATGTGATTTTTCTTGAAAATGACGACTTTTTAAAAGATTTATTTACTTATTTAAGTAACCTCTACCCCTAGTGTGGGGCTCGAACCCACAACCCTGAGATCAAGAGTCAGGTCGCGTTCCTCTACCTGAGCCAGCCAGGTACCCCTTGAAAATAAAAACTTTATTATTTTATAAGTTATTATTATTCTTAATGTTTTTATCTATTTTTGAGAGAGACAGAGCGCGAGCAGGGGAGGGGCAGAGAGAGAGAGGGGACACAGCATCCGAAGCGGGCTCCGGGCTCCGAGCTGTCGGCACAGAGCCCGACGCGGGGCTCGAACCCACGAACCGCGAGGTCATGACCTGAGCTGAAGTCGGACGGTTAACCGACTGGGTCACCCAGGCGCGCCGAAAATTAAAACTTTAAATGAAAAAGAACGAGATAAGCAATCCTGCCACCCTACAAATGTCATTAACGGGTTCGGGAGCGATATCGAAATAAAAATAAGCATCCATATCATCATTGACGTAATCGCTCCGTGTTGCACATAGCACGTGTTTTTCTAACTCCCAGGTGACTCTCTACGCTCCACTGCGGTGTTTTCGGGCTTTGCAGAGACTCGGGCCCCAATTGGACCTTTGTTCGGGGTCTCTAGGTTCTGGCCCCTTGACCGCCTGTCTTCACCTGAATCTCCTGGGAGCTCCCGTCTGCCAGCAGGTGCTTGGTCCGTAGTTGCAGAAGCAGCAGCTGCCCCCTCCCCCCGTGAGATTCTGGAGCCCCCGAAGAGTGAGAACCAGTCCTCTGAGTGAGGATAACCCTTTCCCTGGGCACCTGACACAATGGAAGGGTGTGGACAGCCTGCTTCTTCGGTCCTTTCCCTCTTTCGTGACCATGGGGGTGATGATGATGATGAAGAAGAAGACAAGGGTGGTGACTCTTGTGATGGTGGCAGTGTGGGTGGTGATGGGTGTGTCCCGCCTTGCTACCCTCACAGAAGGGTTGAGGTGGGGGCGTGCGAGGGGGGCCCAGCCCCAGGTCCTCTGAGTGCTCGCCTTGCCCTCTTGAGTAAGGCATGGAAACTTCCTAAACCTTACTTACCCTGCTCGCTAAAGGGACGTAGCTGTAGCTGTAAGAGCCTGCGTCGACATTCGTGGTTTTATTATAACTCGGAGGAGTGGCCTCGGTTTTAATCACGTGACCTCTGCACGCGAAGGGGTAGCGGAGGAAAGAGGACTATGGGTGAGAATGGTCTGTGACGTTAGACTGTTTGCACTCCTGTTTTGTGTCGCTGATACTTGGACATTTCTTCTTTCCTTCCTCTTTCTTGGGATGAATTTTAAAACCTATTTCCGTAAACGTGTGTTTAAAAGACAAGACACAGAAAGTGAGGGTCATGGCACCAGCCTCCATTACCTGCCCCTTGGTGTGACGTCTGGGGAGAGGCCTGGGCCCCGTGTCACACGCCCCAGTTCTCGCAGGCTCCTCTCTTGGTGCCCTCCGTACAGTCTGTGCTCCGGTCCCCACGCAGGGCGCCTGATGCTGCTGCCGTAGCCTCAGCCCGTGTCGGCGAGCTGCCTGGACGGCTGGGCTCCCTGAGAGCCACCGGCCGAGGCTGAGAAGCTCTCCTTCCCCATTCTGGGTGACTTTGCCTTTGCCCGATCCAATCAGGTTTTGTTTTGTCTGTTGGAGCTCCATCTCATAGTTCTGCTGGCTTTGATCTTGCCATCACAGTTTAGACATCTTCCTTTGCTGGCTTCTCCCGTTAGCCCCAGGTGCCTCCTTCCTGACACAGGGCCTGCTGCTCCTGTAATACATCCTCACCCCTAATGAGCTACTTAAAAAATAAGCATTGATTTCTAGATAAAAATCACAATTAATTTTAAATGCCCTCTGTAAGCCTTGTTACAAATAATTGCCAGAAACACGCAAGATCTGAAATTAATTAAAATCGACAGCCTCATTTGATGTGGGATGCGCTTCTCATTTTTTAGTTACGTACGGGAGCCGTGCGGGTACTCTGCTCGGGCAGAACCAGTGGCTGCGAGATGCCGGGGGGGGGGGGATTTGCAGGAGGAGAAGCTGAGCTCTCTGTACCCGCCTCCCCCGGGTCTGGAGTCGTCCGGACCTGGCTGGCAGCCCTGCATCCTCTTACAGCAGGGTTGGCTGACTTTCCATGCCTCCAGTTCCACATCTGTGAAATGGGTTTATCAGTGTCGGCCCCACGGGCAGCTGGTGGAGGGTGATGGCGAGGAGGTGCTGCTGTGAGGCTGTGGTCTTTGCTTAGTCTCAGCCTCTGTCCTCCCCACTGTCCCTTCCCTTGCCCTGGAAAGGTTACCCCACACTTGTGTTATTCGGGTCGTATCGTTCCATTCATTCACTTACTTCTGCCGCGAGATAAACACAAAAGCTGACTAGTTCCCCTCCTCCCGGTGAAGCACCTGAGGATGTTGAAGGTGAGGAAGTGACTTGATCAAGGCCAGGCCTGGCCGAACCAGGCGTGAACCTTTCCACGCTACCACACCGATGGCCTCGCCAGGCTGCTGGGGTCGCTGGGAGTTGGCTTTTGCCAAGGCAGAAGGAGCCAGCCGAGGGCCACCGCTCTGTGGTTCCCCTGCCCCCACCCTGGGGTGGCATAAGCCCCTTTCTCAGCAATGGGGTGGACGTGGAGAGGTGAGGACAGCAGCATTGCTGTAGTAACAGGTGCATTTATACTAACTTGCGTTCATGGTCAACCTTTTGTCAGCTTGCGTTCCAGAATTCTGCGAATCACGGCAGTGTGTCCTTGAGCACAGAGCCCTGTGGCCCTTAGCATTTCATTACTGGTCCCTGTGTAGCTATATGAGGGGCCACCTCCCCCGCCCCGCTTCCTGAAGGAGCACGAGCGCAGGCTTAGACCTACCCAGGACTGGTCCTTAGGTCCTGCCCTTTACTGACTACAGATGCCGGACAGCTACTGCTTAGTATCTCTTCACACCTCAGTTTCCTCGTCTGCAGATAGGGATAGAGTAGCACTGACCTAGTTCTTACTGTCTGTTCGTGTGTTTATTGGGGGGGGGGGTGGCGTTTCCTGCGCACCTGCTGTGTGCCTGGCCTTGGCTGAGGTGCTGGGAAAACAGCAACTGCACAAGGTCCCTGCCCTCTACAAGCTCCTAGCCAGGTCTGGGGACACATCAGGGCAGCCCTCCTTGGTGAGTAAAAGGAGGGAGCTCGGAGGGGGTCCTGCAAAGGACCCACCAGTCCAGCCAGGGGCCACAGGAGACAGCGACCCCGAGAGGGTGGAGGTGACACAGGAACAGTGCTTAGCAAATTGTGCAGGCTCAGTTAGGAGGGTTTCCTGCTCACCTCCTCCCCTCCTTCTCTCCCAGTCCCCAAGTGTCTCTTAACCCTTTCTCTCCCCCTCTCTTTGGAAGCTTTGGATAGTAAAGGCCAGTTCCTTGGCAGATTTCTCCCATGCCTTTGGTCCCAGAGACAAGTATATGGACCCCCCACCCCCACCCCACGTCCCCACAGACACGGCTGCAGAAAAAAAAGAGAACAAAGCTCGGGAGTGATTTATTTCTCGCTTTGCAGAAATGTTTATTTCGAAGCCGCACGGCAAGGTGGGACGGTTTGATTTGATTAGCAAGTCTAAATGTATTAGCAGCAAGACAGAAACGATATTACAATTAGTGGTAATTAGTTGTGCTGATGACTCTGGGTGGCAGTGCAGGGTGACAGATGTTGCTTCCTGGTCCCGGGTTAGATTGGGGGGGGGGGGCACTTTCCCCTTGTGAAGGGACTCGTTCGGCTCCCTGGAGACATAGGACCCCAGCCGTGTCGTCAGCGTGTCTGAGTCACAGCTAATTAGTCACTTCACAGAGACACGTGTGCTGGACCCACTTGTGTAAGGTGACTTCTTGGTGTTTGGGGGGCAGTGGGCCTGACTTTTGGGGAACCAGAACCTTCCAGGCTGCTTTGGTTTGGCACCATGGATGACCATAGCAGTGGATTCCTTTGTACCTGACTCCTCTGTCTCCACGTCTTTATCATGGCCCCGCCCTCCGCACCCCATTCGCTTGGGTTTCCTTGTGGGTTCTCTCCCTGAGGCCCCCGGCCTAGGCTGCAGGGAGATGCCCTTGGTTACATTTGCTGATGCTGCTGTGGTGGAGGGTGGTAACACTGGAAGGTGCTGGGTTTACACTTAGGAGACCCTGGAGACTATGTGCCTCATGTTTAGAAGTTACTTTATTGCATGTGTCGGTGACTTTGTTTTGTTTTGTTTTGTTTAAATGTTTATTTTTGGGAGAGAGAGCATGCATGCACATGCAGGGAGGGGCAGAGAGAGAGTGAGAGAGAGCGAGAGAGTGAGAGAGAGCGCACGCGAGAGAATCCCAAGCGGGCTCTGAGCTGTCAGCACAGAGCCCAATGTAGGGCTCGAACTCATGAACTGTGAGATCGTGACCTGACCTGAGCTGAAGTCAGACACTTAACCGAATGAGCCACCCAGGTGCCCCAGTTGTCAGTGACTTTGAGCAAGGATAAGGGTGGGGCGGAAAAGGCCCGAGACCCCGCCTGCCCTCCAGGAAGGAGTTCCCAGTCTCCCCACGGAGGCCCCAGACCCCAGACTTGAAAACGTCCTTGCAGGAACAAGCCAAGTGCTTCTTGTGGGGGAAGGGAATGTTTTAGAGCCGGGTGGACATGGGGGTTGCCTGACTCTGTGAGTGGGTCGAATGCCACCGAGTTGTTCTCTTTAAAATAGTTATTTTGGGGCGCCTGGGTGGCTCAGTCAGTTGAGTATCCGACCTTGGCTCAGGTCATGATCTCACGGTTTTGAGTTCGAGCCCCGCGTCGGGCTCGCTGCTGTCAGTGCAGAGCCCGCTTCGGATCCTCTGTCTCCTTCCCTCTGCCCCTCCCCTGCTTGCGCTCTCTCAAAAATAAATAAGTAAAAACAAACAAACGAAAAAACACTTAAAATAGTTACTTTCGCGTTATGTGAATGTCACCTCGGGTCTTTAAAAAGGCAGCAGAGTGCTAAGAGGTGTATTTTGGAAGCCCAAACACTCTACACTGAGCATATCTCCGAGGCTTTAAGGAGGTAAAGTTTCTGAGAACACAGAGCCAGTATTAGAGATGATCATGGATGCTGAGTCTGCCTCTGGGGTTGAGGGAGCACAGCGGGGAGGAGGGAAGAGCCCTCCCCCCGCCTCCACTGAGGCCCCAGGTGCTGGAGGTGCAATCTTTGGACAAGAGTGAGGAAGAGGCGAAAGCGTGCAAGTGAGACCACATTTCCTTTCTGCCTTGGCTGCCCTCCGGGGGCTGTAGGAAGGGGGAGCACGAGCCACGTTTATGCTGGGAGGAGGCAGCCCCACCTGCCTCTGTTGCCACCCGGGGCTCTTGTGCACGTTACAGACCACAGCCGCCTCTCCAGCGGCTTCCCTGGCCTCAAGGCGGTCTTGGCCTCAGCCATGGCATCTGCCAGGCCTGCTTGGAGCCCCCAGACGGTAACTTCTTCCCATCCTCCACAGCCCCCACCTTTGGGAGGATCCTCTGGGTTCCAGATCCGTGCCAGACCTGGACCAGGCACTCACTGCAGGTGCAGCAGAGTGAGACAGGCATGGTGTGCCCACGGGGGCTAGAGCCCCCTAGAGTCAGCCCGGAACTGCCCCTAAGGCTGCGTGGTGGGGTTTCCGGGGGACCCGGGAAGGGCGACAGCTCGAGGAGATGCTTTCTGCACCCGAAGTGTGATTGGAGCTTAGGGGCTGTTATTATCAGGGGTGGGGGCAGCAAGAACGCATTTAGCTGTGAACCTGGAAAGTGGGCTCCCCTGGGGGGGTGAGGACCCTGGGGGGTGGGCGGGGCTGCTGTCCTCTGCAGCTCCAGGCAGACTCCACACAGAGCAGCAGCCTGTCCGGTCCTCTGAAGGACGTGCGTTTGGTCCAGAGCCTTTCGACCGAAGCCAGAACCCAGAGGTGTCGGCGGGGCGGGAGCAGGGGGTGTTGGACAGACCTTCCTAGAAGCGAAGAGTCAGTCAACTTGTGAAAAGATGCTCGGCCTTACCCGTGTCCGGGAAATACCCACGAAAACCACGTTGAGCTTCTGCCTCCTCCTCGTCAGGTTGACACGAGTCTGATGGTGCTGGGGGCTGGTGAGCACACACAGACCAGCCTAAACTATGCAGTGCTCGAAGGCCAGAAATTGGGTAACTTGGAAAACAATTTGGAGTCATCCAGTAAAGCTGAAGACACACTTATCCTGTGGCCAGAAGTCCTACTTTTGGGTGCGTGCCTTAGAAAAAGCCTGGCACAGGTGTGCCAGGAGATCTGCACGTTCCTAGCAGCCCAAACAAGACCATCAGATGTGTGCTGACTGTGAATGGGTCACCAAGTACACGCATGCGCCGTGTGGCAGTGGGGAGGGGCGAGCCGGGCCACAAGCAACAGCAGCGAACCTTAGGAATGGGTCGTTGAGCCCAGAGTGGAGGTTGCACGGTACTTTGGTATGATTCCATTTATATAAAGTTCAGAGGTAGGCAAAACAAAACTGTATTTTTGGATGTGTAGATTTGGTAAACTACGAAGAAAATTCAGGGAGTGATAAATGCAAAATCATAGCTACCTGTATGTGGGAGGGAGTGGGGAGGGCACGTAGGGGTATTTCAAAGCTAGTGTTGATTTTCCTTCTGTAACCTGGGCACTGGGCACACACACAGTATAGTTAGTCTTTAATTTTTTAAATTGCATTTCTTTATTTTTGAGAGGCAGAGACAGAGCGCCAGTGGGGGAGGGGCAGAGAGAGAGGGAGACACAGAATCCGAAGCAGGCTCCAGGCTCCAAGCTGTCAGCACAGAGCCCGACGCGGGGCTCGAACTCATGAACCGTGAGGTCATGACCTGAGCCAAAGCTGGATGTTCAACCAACTGAGCCACCCAGACGCCCGGTATTGTTATTCTTTAAATGATGCACGTTATCTTATCGTCTCTGGTATGTCTTTAGTACTTAATAAAATACATATACGTTCAAAAGGTGAACCTGCAGGCATGAAGTGTCCTGCCTCAAATGCACAGTGAGATGATGCGCTTTAGAGCAGGCAGACGGGGTGGGGGCGGTTAGGGCTGTCTTTGGCCATGAAGCCTCCAGGGATAGGGCATTTCCAGCTTCCCAGAGGAAAAGTTGTGTAACTTTTGGAAACGAGACAGAATGGTGAAAACTACATGATACTAGATGTGTACATTGTGAAACCTAAATCGTAAATCTGCTTTCCGCCCAATCTAAGGTAGCTTAAAGGCCCCATTTAAAAGTTTTGTTTTTAACCTGGATAATGCAGCAAAACCGCTTAGCGCCCTCTCCTGGGCAAGACGGGGTGGAACCCCTGGTGTCCCGGGTGGTAGGAGAGCTGGGCCCGCGTTGATTCAGCACCACGGACAGCGTCCGCGTCTTGGGTCGCCACCCCGTTGGGCATGGCTGGAATTAGGCTTCCCGCACTTGGCAGCAGTGTGGCTTTGGGCAAGTCTCTTAGGATCCTGGAGGGGCTCCCCTACTCGGGGAACACAAAGTGAGGAAAGCTACCGCCATGGCACCCAGCATGGGCTCTGTGCTCCAGAAACGGTCATCCAGGGGCTGATGGGGCTGAATGGGATGGGCAGGGCAGGGCAGGGCGGGGCAGAAGATGCCAGATCAGTCAGTCCTTGTTGGAACCGTGTGACTTGTGAGGAACACCGTGAGTGGTGACTCGTGTCACCAGGCTCTGCACACACTTGCTAGGCTGGCTGGCTGGGGCTCCCGGCATGGGCGGGAGTGTCACTGTGGCTCTGGGCACCTGCCCATCCGCCACCTGCACTTCCCGCCCAGGGCCAGCCTCCAGGTGACTAGAGGAGGAGCGAGGCCAGGCAGGTGCAGGCGTTGCCTTGGGCTTGCTTGCCTCAGTGGTGAGGCAGGTGGAGCCAGCAGAGGGGTCTCCATCAAGAGCTTGGACCCTTGCTTGGCCCTCAGTCTCTGCAGAGAAGGTGGCTTGGTGCATGTGGGGAGGGTAGTGAGATGGTGGTGGCGGTGGCTTCTGGAAAGTTCTTTGCTGTGTTTTCTGAGTGAAATGAGAAGCAAGGCTCTCAGCTGAGTGTGGGGATGCAGCAGGGGAGGGGGGAGCAGGTGAGGAGGGATTGGCCAGGAGAGTTGGCCAGGTGCCTTCGTGCCGAAGAGGCAAAGTCTGAAGGAAGATCTCAGGATTCGGCTTTGAATTCTAGGCCATTTGTTTCCAGCCACAACAACGCTCATTTGTTAATCCACATTTCTTTTTTTTTTTTTTTAACGTTTATTTATTATTGAGAGACAGAGAGAGACAGAGCATGAGCAGGGGAGGGGCAGAGAGAGGAGGAGACACAGAATCCGAAGCAGGCTCCGGGCTCTGAGCCGTCAGCACAGAGCCCGACGTGGGGCTCGAACTCACGGACCGCGAGATCATGACCTGAGCCGAAGTCGGACGCCCAACTGACTGAGCCACCCAGGCGCCCCCACGTTTCTTTTTGATTTACTTGTTCAGCGATTGGGACACTGAGTGGTATCATGTGACCTAAGCTTTCAGCAACAGCAAGAACGTTACACCATTAGTTGGAACGAATTGGTTGGCATCTGTATCTCCGTGTATCGCCCTGATCTCATTAAATCTAAATCACATTCACACTCGGCAGGTCTGATTTGAACTGTAAGCCCAGGCGTGGTGGAGGGATACCTGCTGTTTGAAGACCTATCTTTCTTTCTCCTCTGATTTCTGGCTTGATTCGACATTAGCTATACAGCGTCGGGCCGTGTCTGTAAGGGCCCGCGAGGTGGTGGCAGGGTCCCAGAAGTGACCCACCGTCGGCAGGGCCGTCTGTCCGGTGTGAAAACTCGACGTACGTTGCACAGAGGCAGGACTCGGTGCTGTGTTGCACCAGCACGCTCGAGTTGTGTGGGTTGTGTACGTGAAAATGCAAGCGTGTGCCACATCAGGGCATGTTTGTACAGACCGTCATGTCCCTAATGAAGACGATTATGACTTCACACACCGGCCCTCCAGGGCCAAGAACAGAACTGATGTTCCACTCCTGTCTGTTGTCATAACCGCTATGGCTGCAGCCCAAAGTTCACAGTGCTTCGGAGCCAGGAGGAGAGTTTAGTCTAGCCCAGGGGTCCAGGGACACAACCCCAGGCCCCACGTCCCACACTTGGATGGCTCATCAGTGTCCAAAACGTGTGCATTTAGTATTGTTTCTGCTAATTCTGTGTTGTCTCTTCCTGCCTTGTGTCCTGGCTCATTCCTGCAAATCCTTTAAGAACTGACTTGGTACTTCCTCCTCCAGGAAGGCTTCCCTGACTTCACAGGGCTGGGCTGGGTCTTCCTCAACCAGCTGCACAGCTCTGGGAGGGAGCAGGGGCCACAGAGTCCCCTCCCATCATACCTTGCCAAAGCTGGGAAAACAGTAGGTGATCAATATGTGTTCATCGTGTTTCAAAAGGGTTACTTTTCCCCTCCCCTCGGTCAAGCGCGAGAGGATTTTCCTCCAGGATTTACTAGGAGAACCTGATGGGGTTCCTGGAGGGAAACCCACCAAAGTATGAGGGGCCCCTTCGACTGAGCCGTCGGGAGATTTTAACTCTCCAGCTTGTTCACATTCAGCCTCCAGAAGGTCTTTGAAGCCACCGTTACGAGTGTTTTGCCGGTTCCTGGCCAGCAGCTCTGCTCGCAGTCAGCTGTGATCGTCTGTAGCTCCCCGTCTCCAGGCAGCCTCCTGCTCGCTCTCTGGGCTTACGGGGTACCAGGGTTGTGCCAGGGCTGCGTCTGGCGGCCAAGCGGAAATCCCCATTTGGGGCAGACACACACAGCCCCGGCGCACACTTCTTTGCGGAGGGGAAGGGCCGCAATCGTCTTGGTCCCAGGACCGGCTCAGCTGCACTAGGCCCAGGCAGGCAGAAATGCTCCTTCGGCGTTTGTGGACCGACTGAGGGTTTGTGAGGCCGGCGCTGTGCCTGGCTCTGCCCGGAGCACCCCTGAGCTGACCCTGGCAGAGGAATCCGGACCCAACAGCGCGTGCCAAGAGGGCCATCGCCAGCCTCCGGGCACTCGGTCCAGTCGGGGAGCCGTCTCAGCCAAGACGAGGTTCCAGGCTACTCTGGCTCCCCTCCCCCTTAACAAAATGATGAAAATGCACAATCGGCCAGAATGCCCAAATCCAGAACGCATTGTACGTTCTCCCAAAGTTAAAAAAAAAAAAAGAAAGAAAGAAAGAAAAAGAGTCCCCCTTAATCACCTTTCATATTTTCATTAACAACATCAAAGCGATTAGCTCTGGAAAAACCGGTCGAACCATAGTCATCTCAGAAGAGGTGGATGAGGAACGCAAAAGAATTTGAATTTCAAAGCGAGCCTTTATCTCTCATTAATGCTTTCTGCTGTGAGGGCTCCCCCAAGACCCAGCCGTGTCATCCATCAGGGGAGCTGGTGGATGGCGGATCTGCAGTCCTTGCTCACTTTAAAGCCTTCAGTGCTGACGGTGCGGGTGGCCCCACCGTGAGCCCACGTGACTGCCCCCTCCCACCCCAGTCCAGGGACCCAGTTCAGAGCTGCGTCGCCTCCCCGAGCTGCTAGCGTGTTCTTACTCGTTTGTTGGAAGCTGGGGACACCTGTTGGCATGCGTGGCTCTGTAAGATGCCCTCAGGGAGCTCCCTGCCCAGTGGGGAGACGCCCCCCAACCCCACAGGGGAAGGATCAGCACAGGCTTCAGTCACGTTCTGCAGGGGGTGGACCAGTGCCAAGAGGGCAGGGCCACCCAAGGGCCAGGCCCCGTCCTGGCTGCCTGAAGGCACCGCACATCCCCGAGTCGATCAGAGCTGTGTTGAGGCCTCCAGATGTCTGCTGGGACCTGGGGACACAGTGGGGGGACACACACATCATTGGCTCCATTTCCACCAAGGTCAGCCACGCCCAAGTGGAAACGTAAAGCCCCTTCTCCCCGTCTTCCTGACTCTGGGGTGTTAGTCACGCGTCTATACCGGGTGCCGGGTACATCATCTCGACCGCCGGCCCCCGACTGGCTCCCGAAAGGGCCCGAAATCCTGCAGAGTGGTGCCACTTACTGGGCATGAGTGCCTTCTTTCGTCATCTGGAAAATGGCGGAAAATCCAAGGGAGGACAGAGCGATCCCGCCAGGTGAGAGGTGCCCGTGAGGACATCAGAGGCATCCCCATCGGACAGGCTTTGTAGTGGGGGGCGGGGGGGGTCACTGATGGCGACTTGCTCTGTCCACCTGGGAAGGAAGAAATGCCCGGAAGTGTATTAGAGACCCCTCTGTGTCCAGTCCCCTGGGGACAGGGAGGGGAAGCCTCGGAGGGGGGAGTGAAGGGGATTCAGGACCCAGATGCCGAAGCCTCAAGTTCCAGAATGAGGTATGTGGACATGCGCCGAGGTCCTCGTTCCTCAGAGCTGGTCTGAGGATGGGTCGCCTCAGAGTGGCCAAGGGAGCTCTGGTCACCCAGGTGCCCTGCCCCACCTTTGCTCCCTGAGGTCAGGGCTCTAGGGAGGGTTCGAGAATCGAGCCTGGGAGCTGCTGCTGGAGCCAGAGACAGCGGTGTGTGGGCCGTTGTCTGTGCGGTGAGAGGCGGCTGCCCCCGGCAGAGAGGGAAGCCTGCGGGGGTGGCCGGGGTCACAGCAGCCTTGGTGATACACTGACCTGGCCTCAGGAGCAGGCACGGGGGGTGGGGGGTTGCCTGGGGGCTGTGCAGCAGCAGACCTGCCCGCAGGGGTGTGGCGGCACTGCTCATGCCCTCTGATGCATGAGCGAGCGAGGTGCATCTGGCCCTGCCGGGCCCCGCCCTCCCGGGGCTCAGGGGCCGCCTTTGGCGTTTCGGCTCCGGTTGATCAGCACCTGCCCTGTGGCTCTGCAGGATGGACCTTTGCTGGAGTCCGTCCTGAAAGAACAGTGTGCAGGGAAGGATTCCCTCGGCCTTCTCCGCAGAGCAGATGGCGTGGCCAGCCCCACGAGAAGGGCTGGGGAGACACCGCAGAGTCCCGGTGCCCAGGGGCTGGGAGGCAGGGATGCCCTCCGGCTGTCTGATGAGCGGGCTCTGTGGCCTCTCTGGTGTCCCCACGTATCAGACAGTGGGGTGGGGCTGTGATCTCTGGGCCTTTCCAGAGCTCACCTCCTGTGGTTTCAGGAGACGAGGGTGCTGCCAGAGGACCTGAGGACAACGGAGCAGTGACCCTGAAGGCTTTCCAGAGCAGGCAGACGATGAGACGGGGTTTCGATCTCCGTGCCAACGCTTAGCAGCTGGGTGTCCTTGGGCCAGTTACTCGACCTCTCCGTGCCTCTGTTTCCTCATCTGCGACACGGGGGCGGTAAAGGCTCCCGTGGGACTGTGGCAAGGACCACGTGAGATGATGGAAATCCTGCACAAACACTAGACTTTACTCTAACCAAGCGCGAGCAGCCTCTCGCCCCTAATCGGTTGTCCTCAAGCAGCTCGGTTTTTCTGTTGAATTCCGGCTCCGCCTGACTCCACAGCTCACGTGCCACCGGCTACGGGGTGTCATTTGTGATGGAAACACCCTTCGTTTGGGGGGATCTCCTGCTGACTGACGTGAGGGGGGCCTTGGCACCGCACAGAGACCCCGTCGCTCCGACGCCGTGTCACTTACCTCCGCGAAGCCAGGGGTGACTCTGGCCATGTCCTTCGATGCAACAGATAAAGGGTGCCCAGGAGCACAGCATCTTGCAGTGCTGGAAACAAAAATCACAATGATGGGAATATGTCAGAGGGACACAGGAGCCGACTCAGAGCACCCCCTGGCCACGGCTGGGACAGTTTGAGGAGCAAAACATAGTATGGGGTTATAATCCCAAGGGTAACGTGACTTCCTGCTTTATAAATGAGGGATTGAATAGGCAGGGGAGAAGAGACAAGGCTCCCACACAGAAGATTCCAAACGCGGGACGCAGATACTTGGCCCCGGAGGAGCTGGGGCAGAACCGCCTCCTTCCTCGTGGGCCGTGCAGTGCCGCCCCCTCCAGGGCAGCGTGGACGGGGTGGGGGTGGGGGTGACTGAGGCCGGCACCTCGGTCATCAGTCAGGCTGACAAGCAGGTGCCCTGATGGGGCGGGACGAGGAGGGCCCTTCTGTGTGCTTCCTCCCAAACCCGGGACCCCAGTCCAACTCCGAGCAAGACATCAGACGCATCCCGGTTGAGGTTCGTTCTGCAGAATGCCGGACGAACTTGCCTCGAATCTGTCAAGGTCGTCAAAAACGGGGAAAGTCTGAAAAACTGTCACGGTGCGGGAGGGGCCCAAGGAGGCGTGATGGCTGTGTCACGCGGGGTCCTGGGTGGGGTCCCGGGAAGAGGACGTGAGGTGGAAACACTGGAGCTCCGGGTGGAGTGTGGACGTCAGTTAACGAGGAGTATACAGATCCTGGGTCCGTAGTCGAGACGAATGTGCCAGACCCCAGGGGGAGGCGATGACGGTAGGGACAGCCAGGCGTGCGTGTGTGGGACCCGGCACCATCCGGGCCACTTTTCTGTATGTCTGAAACTATCCTAAAGTGAAAAGATTATTTGTAAAAAATTAGGATTAAGGGCACGCCTGGGTGGCTCAGTCGGTTGAACGTCCGACTTCGGCTCAGGTCCTGATCTCGCGGTTCGTGGGTTCGAGCCCCGCGTCGGGCTCTGTGCCGACAGCTCGGAGCCTGGAGCCTGCTTCGGCTTCTGTGTCTCCCTCTCTCTCTCTGCCCCTCCCCCGCTCGTGCTCGGTCTCTCTCTCTTTCTCAACAATAAACATCAAAAAATTTGTTTTTAATAATAAAAAAATAAAACAGAAGGGGATTCTGGCGTCTCTTCCGCAGGCACCGATCTGACAATGGCTGCCACTCACGGGTTCCCAGTGGCCGCCTGTCATTTCGTTCGGCCTTTACGACTTTGCTTGTGGTCACAGTAGGTGGGCACCAGGGCTCCTGTGCTGGCACCTTGATGCTCACACGGACGCTGGCATGGTCACCTGCTTCTTGCTGCCTTCCTCTTGGGGCCCCGGGAACAGAATGGCCTTGGACCTGTCATTTCCCGCCGCCCCCCCCCCCCATGCCTGGGGACTTTGTGAGGACAGTGGCTGGGCCTGACTCCCCTATGTCTCCAGTGCCCAGGCCGGCCCTTCCGTATGACCCCGAGCTTCCCAAGAGGCCGGCCTCTGAGAAGCAGGAGCGGAGCGTGGGGCCCGCCTGAGGCCATGGGCAGGCGAGCCCCGAGGTTCAGGCTTCTCCATGAAGGAGACTGAAACACTGGGTTTCTTTTTGGTTGTTTTAATTTTTTTTTTTAAGCGTAGTTGTTCATTGAGAGAGAGAGAGAGAGCCAGGGAGGGGCAGAGAGAGAGGGAGGGACAGAGAGAATCCCAAGCAGGCTCTGTGCCATCAGTACAGATCTCACAAACCGAAAAATCATGAATTGAGTTGGGCAGTTCGTCGACTGAGCCATGCAGGTGCCCAACCCACCGGGTTTCTGAGCTTTCTCTGCGGCCACGTGAGGGCTGACCGGGGCCAGGCGGGGTGTGCCCGGGTCTCCCCCCCCCACCCCCCATCTCTGTCTGTGCTGGAAAGCCGGTGACGGTGCTCCCGGGGCCTGGAACGCCAGGGGAGAGCCCAGGCCGGACTCAGAGGCTTGGACTTTTTTGCACATCATCTTTCCAGAGGCGTGCCTACTGGGCCCTTGCCCCCCCGTCCCGGCAGCTCCTGACCACAGCAAGGAGGAGGCAGTGGGTGGCAGCGTGGGGGGGACCTGGGTGACAGGCGGGTGGGGTTGAGTTGGGTCTGTGCCGTGGCTAGCGGGAGGAAAGGGCCTTCCAGGCTGAAGGGGCGGCAGGAGGGAAACGCGTGGCCGTCTCTGGAATCCTCCCGCACCTGCCCGCCCCCTCCCTGCCTTAGTTCCAGGTGAAGACTCATCCCTGCCTTGGGGTGGGTGGGTGAACAGACGTGTGGAAGTGAGGCCTCCGGAAAGAGGATTTCTGGCCGGCGCCCGCCTCCTGTGTGCAGGGCGCAGGTGGCTGGGGCAGGTGGGTGATCAGGGTGGGGAAAGGCCCTGGTGGTCGGTTCGGAGCTCCTGGGGATAAATGGCTGGTGCTTGTGTCCCAGGCTCCAGGGATGGGCGCGTCCCCTGCCACCCTCTGCCGGCTGTGCCGGGTCTGAGGCCCTGGAGGAGGAAGTGCTGGACCCCCTCACTGAGACCCTGCCCGCGGCTCCCGGGTCAGGCAGGGCCACTGGGGCTCTTGTCTGGGAGGGGAAGGAGCCAGATTAGCCGACAGCAGCAGCAGGGCTCCGAGAGGGTGGAAAGAGCCAGAAGAAGCAGGACCTGTGGGCCGAGGGGGGAGGGGACGGGGGCGGAGGTCCTGGCTGGAACGGTGGTGACTTCCGCCCGAGACGTTGGCACCTGAGCCGCCTGCTTGCCTCTCCCACCCCCGGAAGGGCAGGGGGGCCTGCGCCGGAGACCCGGATGGAGGTGGCTTGGCGTAGTGAGGACGGGTGGGGGGGGCTGGGGAGAGGTGTGCCGTCCGGGGGTGCCGTGCAAGGGCCACACATCCCTTGAGGGAGGAGGAGCGTGGCCTGCCACCTGCACGTGGGTGTGTGCCCGAGGCTGGGCGGGGCCGCCGGATTGAGAGGTCGGAAAGCCCTGCCTGGCGGCTGCCCTGAACAGGTGGCCCAGGTGGGGGGACTTCCGGCCAAGCGCATCTCCAGGCCGGTTCAGGCCGGGTGGGGTCCAAGGCTGAGACTCCGAGTGGCTGGATCATCCACACCACGTGCAGGGCAGCCCCGCCGGGAAGGCCTCAGGACCCCTTGCTTGCCAGCCGCCTCCTCTCCAGCACGTGGATGGGAAGCTGAGGACCAGAGAGGTTAGGGTTGCTTGCCCAGGCACACACAGCAGAAAGCGGCCACACCCTCCGCCCTGAGAACCATCCAGAGTTTCGTGTGAGTGTCCACGAGGCCCAAGAAAGGAGGTCTTTCCATTTGGGCTGTCGGTGGCTCAGGCTTTTATCTGCTCATGCGAATAAATAAGTAAGTCGAGGAGACCTGTTTCTTGTCTAAAGTCACATTAGAACATTTGCTGCAGGCAAGAACTTTCCCCTAAAGATCTCACCCTGGGAGGTATCTCCCTTTAACATGTAGTTATTAATCACTGTAGCTGAAATTAGCATAATCTGTTCGTTTAAATGCAGAGCGCAGTGAGTGAGGATCTCCCGTGGAGGGGGGGGGGGGCGGGGGCTCGTCTTACTGCTGGAGTTCGGGGTACCCAGGGACGACCCAGGGGTCAGGCCTGAGCTCCGAGTGGGAGGGGCCGGGTGCAGGGTTGCGGGAGTCTTGGGGGGGCCCTGAGCCCAGCTGGGCCTGGGGAGTGAGGCGGGAGGGGAACGGGGCCCCCCCCCCCCGAGGTGAGCCACGTGAGCTCCCGCCCTCTCAGGGCTGGGGCTCTCGGTGACCCGGTCTGGCAGGTGTGCTCTGGGGTCTGTGTTTTGAGGACAGTCACCTGAACCGCCGCTGTGAGGGGAGAACAGAGGCTGGGGCCTCGATCAGTAATAACAGTAATTTGTGTGTTCTCGTTGGTCCTTGTGGGGAAGGGGAAGCTGAGGCTTGTGGGCCCCCTTCCCCCCACCAGCACACACAGCCGGATGGGGCCAGGGTCGGGGTGTGAGGGCAGGCCACCTGGCTCTGGAGCCAGTGCCCCTCCAGAGAGTAACCTGAGTGCCCCGTGCCTTCCAGGCTTTTCTCCATGAGGAGGGACACAGTGGTTTGTGTTCATACAGCAGGTGTTTAAAAACACCTGCTGGGGGGCGCCTGGGTGGCTCCGTCGGTTAAGCGTCCGACTTCGGCTCAGGTCATGATCTCGCAGTCCGTGAGTTCGAGCCCCGCGTCGGGCTCTGTGCTGACAGCTCGGAGCCTGGAGCCTGCTTCCGATTCTGTGTCTCCCTCTCTCTCTGACCCTCCCCCGTTCATGCTCTGTCTCTCTGTGTCTCAAAAAAAAAAAAATTTAAAAAAAAACAAAACACCTGCTGGGGCTGGTCCTTTGGGCCCTCTGCCCGCGCTCGGGCGTGGCCCTCTTCTCTGAACTTGGGGTGTTTCCTGGTTCTGCCCCAGGGGCCAGGCCTGCAGGGGCATCAGTCAGGCACGCCCTGTGGAGGTTAGGTCAGAGAAAGACGTGGGGTTCTCGGGGTTAAAGTGAAGTCTTCGGTTCATGTCTGCACGCTTCCTGTGGGTCCGGAAAGCACCTCCGTTCTCTTCATTCTCCACCTGAGCTGCACTTTGCACTCGGGATGATGATGGCGACAGCTGTGACACTGATGGCCAACGGAGGCTTGGCGACACCGTGTGGGTCGGGCCATCTTGGAGCCTTCGGACCCGGCTGGCGAGGTCCCCATAGCAGCCAGCTTTCTGGGTGGAAGCCAAACGAGCCTGTTGGCCCCGGAGCAGCAGGAGGGGCTCTGTGCTCAGCACGTGCGTGTCCTGAAAGGCCGTCCAGTGTAACGCTCGCCCTCTGCTCGTCGGCGTGAGGTCTCGCTCCCCGGGCCACTGCCAGATGGCGTGGAAGTCGTCCCTGCGCCCAGGCTCGCGTGAGTCCCCCGGTCATTCACACATGACGAGGGGGCTGGCAGTCCACTGCACGCGAGCAAAGGGTCCCCACGCAGGGAGGGCCCAGGTTGGAGCCAAGACCTTATGCTTTAGGAGGTGAGAGCCGGAGTGGGGGGGGGGGGAGCCCCTGCGCTCCAGAGAGCTCCGTTTCCTCCTCCGCAGAAGGAACCGAAGAAGAACAAGAAGGAACCAAATGAGAATGGACGAGCTGATGCTTTGCGGCTCTGGGACCACAACGCACAGGTCTGAGGCGTCACTGTTTTATGGCCCTTGTCACCTCGGTGCTCGGGGCAAATGTGGCAGTGGTAGTGACATGTTCCTGGGAGGCCTGTGTCCTCCAGCCATGTGGAGAGTGGGGGGGTCCCCCTCTGTGCCCCACTGCCTCCCACTACTGTCCCACGAGGAACAGAGGGCTCTTCGTGCGTTCGTCTTCCATTGCTACGAAGTGTCCCCTGCAGGCGGGACTCGGAGCTGCCTGTGACCAGCTTGCGCTGGGCTCTCCAGGGAAACAGAGCCAACAGGATGGAACTTTTAACATATGCACGTTCATATATCGTACACGTTTACATTACGTGTTTACGTATGTTTGTAATATATGTGATACGTTGACGTTTATACACGTGTACGTATTTAACATACATAACGTGTATATTATATACGTACGTCCATAGACACAAGCGTGTGTAAACGCAAGAGATTTGTGGCAAGGAATCTGTGCATTCAATTCTGGAGGCTGACAAGTTGGGAATTTGGAGACCCAGGAGCTCTGATGGTGTAAGTTCCAGCCCAAGAGTCAGCAGAGGCACGAGACCCTAGAAGGGCCCATGTTTCGCTCTGAGTCTGAAGGCAGGGTAAGCCCGATGTCTCAGCTCGCGGTCAGGCAGGAAGAATTCCTCCTTACTCAGCCTTTTCGTTTTACTCAGGCCTCCGGTAGGTTGGATGAGGCCCACCCTCACCGGAGAGGGCCGCCTGCTTTACCCCGTCTGCCGCCCCGAATGTTCGTCTCATCCAGACGCAGCCAGAGTAACGTTTAACCGGATGTCTGGGCGCCCGGCATGCACCCCGTCAGGCTGACACATAAGATTAACCATCGCGCAGCCCCTCGGGGGACCAGACGTCCGAAAGAGCCGGCAGCCCCGGGCAGTGCGAGCACCTCCCCTAAACCGGGGTCCGGAGCACAGAGGAGCTGGAAGTGATGCCAGCTGGTAGAGGAAAGATGGGGGCAGATAGGGGAAGGCCTTGGGCCTTGGAGACACGGCAGGGCGGACCGTGTCTGCCTGCTGCCCACCACACCTGCCCTGTGCCAAAGATCGTCTGATTTTTAAGGCGGTGAGGGAAAAAAAGATGTCTCGACGTTATCTTTTTTTGAAGTTTATTTATTGAGAGAGAGAGGGAGAGGGAGCGAATCCCAAGCAGGCTCTGTGCTTCCAGCGCACAGCCCGACGTGAGGTTCAGACTCCTGAAACTGTGAGATCATGACCTGAGCCGAAACCAGGAGTCGGACGTTTAACCTCGGAGCCGCCCAGGCGCCCCTGGACGTTGTCTTTTAAAGCCAACGTTTGGCAGTGAACTTAGGTAGCCGTGGAGGGAAGGGGTGTCTCTGCAGGGCCAGGTTAACTGTAAATAAAACAGCAGGAAATGGAAAAATACCATCCGGGAAGTGGGTCCGTCGGCTCGGCTCTCGGAAGACTGAGCATCTGGGGGGTTTTCTCCAGGCGGATGTTTATTTAGCATTTACCCCGCGCCAGGCCTTGTGCTCGGTGTTGGACGCACACTGGTGAGTAAGCGCCCTGAAAACTCGGGTTTCGGTGAGAGAAAGGTTTGCGCACATAGAGAAGAGTGCGGTGCCCTTGCCGCAGGTGCTCGCCGCCCTGCGCAGAACCTTCCGGGCCCCACAGCCTTCTGGAATGGCCTGGCTTAT
The DNA here is from genome assembly GCF_018350195.1 of Panthera tigris. Lineage (NCBI taxonomy): Eukaryota > Metazoa > Chordata > Mammalia > Carnivora > Felidae > Panthera > Panthera tigris. The sequence goes on along the minus strand of NC_056666.1, from coordinate 136,172,855 downwards.
TCCGCCTGAGCCCCCATCGCCTTCGCCCCAGTCAGGCCACATCCCTGCATCTCCTTCAACACGCTGGCCTCCGCTCCTACCTCCAGTCTTTGCAGAAATGTGTTTCTCTCCTGGAATGGCCTTTCCCTCCCATCACCCATCGAGGATCCGCTTAATTTCAGTTCTCAGCTCTTCCGTGAAGACTCTGGCTCCTCCTGCCCCGGGGAGGTGCCGGCTTCCCTGCATCGATGCCTCCAGGCACTCCAAACAGACATCCTCCAGCCCCGGGCCCTGTCCCTCATGCCTCTCATTAGGTGCCCGCCTTCCCCACCGGCCCGTGTCCTCTCGGCCAGGGCCCGCTGCAGCCAGGTGTCCCAAAGGCCTGCTGAATGAGTGAGCACTTTTCCAGAGGGCGTGGGGGTGGCCTCGCTCATCAGGACCACGGTTAGAAGAGGGCAGAGGGCTCGGGCAGGTGTGGAGGCACCGAGGGGCCCGGGCATTGTGAGAAGTTCCATAGATGCAGCACGAAGCCCAGAGGAAAAGATGGATAAGGACAAAATGCCGTCATCCGTAGACGACGTTGGTGACCCAGTGCAGACCCTCCAGAGGCTTTCAATGCCTCGTCTTGAAGTGGGGGTGAATAGTCAGGGGTCATGGCACATTCGGGTCTTCCAAAACCTTAAGCCCAAATAAGTTCTCCAAGCAAAATAAATAAACTTAAAATTTTTTTTTTAATTTTTTACATTTATTTATTTGAGAGAGAGAGAGAGAGAGAGAGAGAGAGAGAGAGAGAGGCAGAGTGCAAGTGGGGGAGGGGCAGAGAGAGGGAGACACAGAGTCCAACGCAGGCTCCAGGCTCTGAGCCGTCAGCACAGAGCCCGATGTGGGGCTCGAACTCACGAACATGTGAGCTCCGACCTGAGCCGAAGTCGGATGCTTAACCGACTGAGCCACCCAGGTGTCCCTTAACTTTTTTTTTTAAGTTTATTTATTTGAGAGAGGCAGCACAAGTGGGGGAGGAGCAGAAAGAGAGAGAGAGAGAGAGAGAGAGAGAATCGTAAGCAGGCTCTGTGCTGTCAGCACGGAGCCCGAGGTGGGGCTCGAACTCACAAACCGTGAGATCGTGACCTGAGCTGAAACCAGGAGTCGGACGCTTAACCGGCTGAGCCACCCAGGCGCCCCTAGAGAAAGAACGTAATAATTCAGTCGGGGCATTCCGGAAAAATCAGCAAGAGGATCATAGGAAACCAAGCCAGTGAAAAGTCGGAGCGGAAAGAAAAAGCAGGTTTGTGGGAGGGCTGACTATTGATTATGGATGTGCATTATTTAGAGACAAATCAAGTGAATTTGAAAACTGCCCCTGGAGGCAGCGGGGAGGAGGAGCAGACAGAAAGGGACGTCCCGCCCCCGCCCCCATTCTTCCGCGACTGACCGCCACATGCACCAGCCTGCTTTGGTACCTTCGTAAAGGTGTTCATGCATGTAATGGGGGGAAAAGAAAACTTTTCGAAGAGAGTTAATCCTCGTAAAGGATACAGGCCACTGCCTGACCCAGGAAAGGGCGTGTTCTCAACCCGGTGTGTGGAAATGTGGTCCTTCTGCAGAAGGTCAAGGGCCAGGCCAGGCCGTGGCCGTGACCAACAGGAAGCATCCTTGGTGGTGGTGGGCGGGGCTCGTGCAGGGTTGGGGGAAACCGGGCAGGGAGCCGGGCCGGAAGGTTACGCGGATGGGGCGGTGGTGACCTGCGGGGAGGGGGTGTGCTCAGGTAGCTGTGGCTGTGGGGCCACCGTGGGGGCAGCGGAGGGCATGGGTGGCACTCTTGAATGCCCCAGAGCGTGTGGGATGCTGCTCTCCTTGAACCCTTCCCCCTTCCCGGCTCTCAGTGAGACCCAGTGAGGGAGGTCAGAGGACCAGGCGGGACCACCCATCCCTTCCCTCTGCCTCTTTCCAGCTTCCAGAGGGGCCGAGTGGATTCCAGGAATGGGAACCACTGTCCCAGGTGGGCACAGCGGGGCCCCCGGGAGACAGCGCCCCATGGGCCTCCGTGTTCCCGAGCAGCGCGGGGATGCCCCCCGAGGTCTCCACGCCCCTCACTCACAAGCCGCCTCGTGGAGAAGGTCCAGCAGTTCTGTGTCCCGTAATGTGTGAGAAATCCCAATATTTCTGCCATTAAACAATAGCGTCACGAGGGCTGAATTGCCACCTGCAACGAGTAAATTAAATATTGACGATTTCATTGACTGTTAGATTTAATTTGGAGCCATCTTGCTGCGGCCGTAATGGGGCTGGAAATGACTTACTATTTAATCCTGGCTGTCATCCCCGTTAAGAGCTGACTGATAAGGAAAAGATTACTCACCCAGGCGAGCAAGTCCTGGCTCTCAGGCCGCTGCCCGGTCAATCTGGGGCCGAGGGATGGGGGCGGCCCCCCTCCTCCCCCCGCAGCAGCCGTGCCTCGTCCCCCAGGAAAGATTGAGAAACTCTGGCTTCCTCCCGAGGGGAAGCCCGGATCTCCTACTGGAGGCTGGTCTGCCAGGATGGGGGTGGTGGCTTCACGCCGTTGGGGCTGAGATGCTCGGTGCCCTTCCTTGCTGGCTGCTGGCTTGGCTCCGTGGGGCAGGGAGGGGACCCTGAGCCCCAGGTGGCTCAGTGTCGGCTCAGCGTGGGCGGGGCTGGTGACATGTGTATCAGGTAACTGCAGGAACTTGGGACGCTCTCCTCCTCACTTAATGGCCACAACCAGTGACCTGTGAGCATAGATCGAGATCACCCAGATGAGGAACTGAAGCCCAGAGAGGTTCAGGGACCTCCCTGAGGTCAAGGTCACACAGCTGGGCGGTGACCAGGATTCTGACCGAAGACTGGGCCTCCACCCTTTGTCTCCTTAGGCCCGACCCGGCTGGATCACTGGGGCGTGACCCGCACGGTGCTTGCTCTGGGCTGGTGGCCCCATCCCGTCCACCTGCCCGTCCGCCCCACGCACTCCTGGCCCCATTTGCTCCTCGTCTCACACCTCCTTGCCTTGGACTCCCTTTCCTCCTCCCTGCAGGGAGAGCCCCTTGCCATCTGTCAAGACCTGCCCCCTTCTTCAGAGCCAACTTTTGCGGTGTGGATAACCACTTCTCAGTTAGTCCGTAGCCCCGAATTACTCCCGAACGGGCCAGATGGATGTTCGCAGAGAAGCAGGGACGGAACGTTGGAGAAGTCGAGGCAGGACTTTGTGCAGAAATACTTCCACGTGGCTCAGGTTGGCTGGGTTGACGTGAGGCGGTCCTGGCCTCAGAAGCCCTGCTGGGGAAGGGACAGCTAGCCACTGGGGGCCACCGTGCCTGTTCATTTGAGCACCTTCCGGCCGTGGTTTGGGGCAGTTCAGCCGGATGCCTGTGTAGGAGGCGCTCGGACAAGAGTCACCTAACGTCTCAGAGACAGAGATGTCGGGGTCCAGAGGAGGGAGGGAGCGATGTGTTCTGGTGGCCGTGGATTCCTGGGGGGGGGGGGGCTGGAAAGAACCGAACAAGCATTGGGTGCTTGCAAAAGTATTTTCCGAGGGGATTTGAAAAGACAGAAAGGAACTGGTAGCCGCTCAACGCAGTCACGAGAAAAAGACCTTGACGGATGGCACTTCCCCAATGTAAACGCGGACCCCTTTCTCGGCCGAGGAATGCTGTGGGTCACACCCCACACAGTGGGGTCCTGAGCTGGGGGAGGCTCCCCGAGGGCATACAGGATTCAGGGAGGCCCCAGAGGATGGAAGGAGGGGCACCCTCAGAACCTTGATTCCTAATCAAATAGGACTCGCAGCTTCGGTCGCCAAACCCACACACCTGGAAGCTGTGGGTCTCAAGGGGGAGGGCTGGAAGCCTCCAGAGCAGGGGGCGGGGGGCTCCATGTTAGCAGGGAGACCCCGCTTGGCTCCCCCCCACCCCGCTCCCCACAAGCAGAAGAGAAAACGCTCAGATGTTGGCTGTGTTGAAGGGATCCACTCCGGGGCTGGGATTATGTTGTGAGCAGAGAGACTAATTAATGAATTAGAACAGGAAAAATAAAACGAAAGGGAACGTGGGGAAGTGAGGAGTGATCAAGGCAGGAAAGCCCCATGGGGTCTGGGACTGGTGGGGTTTGCGAGGGACTGGGGGCCGAGGCGGGGTGCCCGCGGGAGGGCGAAGGCTGGATCGGCCAGTTTGATGTTCCTAATTGGTCGAGCTTCTCTGCTTAAAAAGAAAACGAACTGGGAAACCACACTCAGACTAGCAGGTGCCTTCCGTCCCGAGCTGCGGGACCAGATTCCCGAGAGCCTCTCTGCCCCGGCCCGGGTTCTCCGCGTCCGTGTGGAGGGCGCAGCGGGGAACCTTCTCTGGCTGGAGCCAGGCCCCACACCTGGGCTTCCGGCACCAAGCCCACCCTACCCCCTGGCCACCCTGGGCTGCTGCTGTAGGAGAAACCCCAGGGGCTCTGGAGCGGAAGGAGGGGGAGGGGGGTCAGGAGGGGGGTGCACCCACTGCTCAGGAGGGCCGACTGAAAGGGCCCCTCGTGGAATGGATAAATGAGCGACTTGGGCCAAGGGAAAGGGAGAGAGATCCGGACGGAAGACACGGTGTCTTCCTGCTGAGACTCGGAGAGTTCTGGGACCCCCCAGCCCTGCGTGGAGCCCCAAGATTCAGTTGTGTCCAGGCCACCGCACCCGGTGCCTGCCCGGGCTGCCTGCTGAGGTTGGGGGAGGCAGGGACCCTTTACTCCCCCATCCTGCCATTGGTATTTGAGGGGAGCCCAGTCAGGTGCCAGAAGAGAAGGGGATCCCAGGAACTCCCCCCCCCCATCACTGCCTGTCCCCTCAATTCAAGCCCTCCCTGAGGCCCAGGTGCAGGGACAGGGACGCAAGCCCCAGGCTGCCGGCCACTGCTTGGGCACCGCCCCACATTCCCTCCTGGGGCAGTAAAACTCGCTCCCCACTCAGGGGCGGGAGGGGCTCAGATTCAAGGCTCTCGTCTGCCTCGGGAGCCCAGGACCCCAGGTCACTGGGCGGGAGTTAAGTTGCCCCATTTTACAGCGAAGGGAGTACAGGCCCCACTCAGGGGTGCCAGGAACCTGGGCCAGAAATACTATAAAGTGGGGTGCCTGGCTGGCTCAGTCGGTGAAGCGTCCGATTCTCGGCTTCTGCTCAGGTCAGGATCTCGAGGTTCGTGAGATCGACCCCCGTGTCAGGCTCTGCACGGACAGTGTGGAGCCTGTTTCGATTCTTTCTCCCTACTCTCCCCCCCGCCCCCTCACTCTCTGCCCCTCTCCTGCTAGTGTGTGTGCATATGTGCTCTCTGTCAAAATATTAAACAAATTTTTAAAGATGTTTTTTAAACATTCATTTTTTGAGAGACAAAGAGACAGAGTGTGAGCAGGGGAAAGAGAGAGAGGGAGACCCAGGATCCGAAGCAGGTTCCAGGCTCTGAGCCGTCAGCACAGAGCCCGACGCGGGGCTCGAACTCCTGAACCGCGAGATCGTGACCTGAGCCGGAGTCGGACGCTTCACCCACTGAGCCACCCGGGTTCTCCTCAAAATAAATAGTTTTTAAAAAGTGTAAAGTAATTTCCACGTGAACCAGAGCTTCACAAATGCCAGTGCTTCTGCAGCATTTCACGTGCCTGAGGGCTCCCCCTCGCTGTGTTAGGTGAGCCTCGTCACCGGCCGGTCGCGGGAAATTAAAGCAGGAGACGGACGGGAACGGGCCGTGATCAAGCGCCTTCTAAGCAGGCAGTCAGCCCCCCATGCAGCAAGTGCACTGCGATCCTGCAGGGTAAGGGTCTCCCTCCCCAACTGACGGAGGAGGAAACTGAGGTGCGGGTGGACCTCTGACCGAGCAGGACGCGAGTGCCAGGCCAGAATCCCGCTCTCCCTGCCTGACTGCGGAGCCTGGACGCTCCCGTTCCCCCACGTCCCTGCTCTAGTCCGGGGCTCTCGCGTGGGTTTTAGGTCCCCCCCCGTGAGGTGGGCTGGGCCAGGGATCTGCGGTTTCTGGCATCATTCATTCATTCGCTCACTCACTCACTCATCAGGAGCCCCGTCTCTCCCCGGGCAGACAGCCGGACGTCCCACGGCACGTCCTGATGGTCCACGCTGCGCGTCTTCTCCGGCTGGTGGAACCAACGTGTGCCGGCCGACCCGGGGTCGCGTCAGCTTGCTGGTCGGTGGCGGCGGGGCTTGGCGGGGCATGTTACGTGGCGGTCAGTGCATTTCCTAGCTCTGCGGCTGCCTCCTTTGAGTCCCCAGCGTGTCCCTGACCCGAGGCGGTACCGACACGTTATTGATGGCCCAGCTGTGGTCAGGGCCTCCGGACAGTCCTTTTCTGGGGCCTTTGCGGCCGAGGGAGGAAGAACAGGAGGACGTCACGTGGCACGTGGGCTGGAGTTGTGCCCCCCGCCCCCCCATGTGAGCGCGCGGCCCCTGGGAGCTCCTCCCTCACGACACCAAGTCTGGAGACGAGATGCGCACAGGAATGACGCGTGTTTCCTCCCTTACCTTCTCTTGAAGGGATGTGGTTTTCCGCTTCCACACAGAGCGCGCCCCACACGGCTCATCAGAAGTCTTACCAGTAGGTGGCCATAGGATTCCCATTTGCAGATGGGGAAACTGAGGCTCGCGGGGCTCAGCCTGTCACGGAGGGTCAGTGGGACGAATGGCCGAAGACGTTTTCTCGACCGCCTGCCACACGCGGGGCACCGAGGGTTTGCATGCGTTTGAGACCGAGTTGGTCTCCCGGCTGCTTCGACACAGGCTGGAATGCGCCAGGCAGATTTCCTTGGGGCCCGTGGACCTGCGCGGGGCAGGGGGGCTGCTGGGCTGGACGCTGACGCCTCTGTCCCTTGGGCAGAGCCCAGGGGTGAGCCTCTCACCCCTCCCCCCGGCCGGGGAGCACTTGTCATCTGCATCACTGCACGTGGGGACCAAACCCTGTCACTCGGCTGAACGTAAGGTTGCCAAAGAAGGGCTTGGAGGCGGCACAGCGGGCACGGTGCCCGCCAGGGATTCCGGACGGCAGGGTGGGGCCTGCAGGAGCACGGGAGCTGGCCACGTCCCGGGGAGGAAACCGAGGCACAGCCCAGCCTTCTGGGGAGCCAGGCCTCCTGACCTCTCGTGGGGCCTTGCCCAGAGCCCCACACGCTTCCTCCCCTCCGCGTCCTGAACCTTCCCCACGTGTCTGTACAGATCTGGTCCTGCGTCAAACGAAACGGGAACATAGGTCTGTCTGTCCTGCCGAGAGCCCGGGCTTCCTCTGTCCCGGGGATTCTCATGCTGCCGTTGCAGCCCTCTGGGTGGAGGTGACCCCCACCCCCTCACGGTGTGCTGCTGGGGGACAGACGCCGGGACCTGTCTGGTTCGGCCCTGGTCTCCGGGCTTCTGGGCAGAAAGCACGCTACGATGGGGGCCTGCGGGCAGGATCGCACCTGTTGGGGAAGGAGAAGGAGAGGGTTGGGGTGGATATGAGGGGCCCGGCTGGGTGGTCAGGGGTCTCACTGAGCAGGAGCCTGCTCTAGATCTTTCTTCCAGCCTTGGCAGGCCTTGGCCGTGGCTCCCGGGCCCCCTGCCCTGCCCAATCCAGGGGCCTCTGCCTCCGGCTTACGTCCTAAGGTTCTCAGATCCTTCCTCCTTCTCTGAGTCAGACCCACCACGCTGGACCTCGGGGATCAGCCAGTGTAGCCCCCCCCCCCCATCGTGCAGGTGGGGAAACTGAGGTCCATCTGGGTCAAAGGGTTTGCTGGACCTGAACCGGACCTCCCCGCACGCCCACCTCCTGGGTGTTCTCCGGAGATTGGCCGTAACCTCCTGGCACGTGTGGGTGGTCCTGCCCTCCGTGTGGCCTCCTGCTCCTCCTCGGGGGTCTCAGCTCAGCAGCCAGGCCTTGCTGGAGCTGCAGGCATCTTGCTGCCACCCTGAACCTCTGCTGTGCGTTCGCCGGGCCTCTGAGGACAGTCTAGGGCGTGCACCGTCTCTGTGGCCAGGCTGGTTCTGGCCCGGCTCCCTTCACCTCGTGGCCGGATCTGGTCACGGAAGTGGAATGATCTTCTCAGGCTTGTGGAGGGAATGAAATGAGCCGTGCCCGTCAGGGGCCTAGGCCAGGGTGGCCTGTGCGCCTGGCATCCTGCTCTCTTCCCCTGCGGTCTTGGTCCCCGGGCCCCAGTGGCCAGCTTTGAGACGCTCCAGGCCCTGGATCGTCTGCCTCTTTCCTGAGTCCGGCTGGGAGAAGGGAGAGGAACCCTCAGTGCGGGTCCTGAGCATGATGGCCCGAGGCCCTTCTGGCCCCAGACCTGCTGCCCCGCCCCCGCCCCCTGCAGGCTGCTCCCTAGGCCCCCCAAGGGCACACCCTCTCCACCAGGCCTTAGCCGCCGCTGTGTCCTCTCTCGTGGGCCACCTCACTCCCCTCCTCTGGGAAGGTGCTCCCTCTGCCCCCACACACTGAGGGGGGATGGGTCTGTACCCACCGAACTGAGCCCCTGGGGGACGGGAGCTGCGTCCCTTTCACCCCTGCTTCCCTGAGCCTGGAACCAAATGCAGAAGGGAGTAAGGGAGGGAGGCAGGGAGGGAGGCAGCTTCCGTGGCTCAGGAGGGCCCCACGGGGGTCCCCGCCCTGGCACCGCTCCGACACTGCCCTCACCGCGGTCTGTCACCGTCAGCCGGTGTGTCTGGCCCACCGAAGCCCCTTGCCTGGCACACAGTAGGTGCGCGGGCGGTTTTCTGAACAAGGGAGGGGCTCAGAGTCGGGGTTGGTGTGAAAATGGAGCTGTACCGTGACCTTCCGCGGCCGCCGCTGGGTCAGAGGCGCGAGGCGTGCTCAGCTTGGGTGGGATCTGTGCCTTTGTGGTCTCTCCACCCCTTCTGCTGCACCTGCTTATTCTCAGCGATGGAGACGAGACCAGCTGAGGGTGTGAAGGTGCAGGGTGGGGCCTGAGCCCCACAGGGGCCGCCTGACCCCCCCCCCAGGCCGATGGCACGTGCCCAGCGCTACAGGGCCCCTGGGAGTCGGGGAGGCTGGTGGTGGGGGCCTGGGAGGGGCCGGAAGCTGGGGGTGACCTTGGGCAAGTCACTGTGTCTTCTGAGCCTCCGTTTCTGCGCGTGAAAGGGAACAGCGGTCGTGAGCACCCGGGGCTCCTGAAGGATTGAGTCAAGTCGGGGCTGCGTGACCCAGGGCAGGGGTCATGCCAGGAATGGCGTCATCACTCTGTGATCTCTCTCCTTGCTCCGCAAATGTTTGCTGAACGTCTTTTAAAGCTTGAAGAGGCTGGAATTTCAGAAGTTGGTCTAGCGTTATAAATTAAAATTAAATTCCACGAAGATGACAGTAAGGGGGCTGCCGTCCGTGTCTGTGGGCTGGGTTGGCATGTCCCCGGACGTCTCCTACGTGTGTCCCCTTCTGCCCACGGTGGACCTCGTGTCCACCTCGGGCCCCCAGCCCTGGAGGAGGCAGTACTGGGTAGGCCGGCCCCACCTTGGCCTGGCCGGAGCTCGCTAGCTGCAGGGGGCGGTCCCAGTGGTGGGGGAGGCCCCGGGACCCCGAGGCAAGGAAGCTCCCATGGGTCTGCCGCTGCCACTGCTGAGCCAGGTCCTCAGCAGGGAGTCCCAGGCCGCACTGTGTCCCCCTCGCCGTGAGGCCGCGTGTGGGGGTGATCTGTCCTTGCCCCGGCCTCCTGCTCCACTCTCCCTCCTTGAGCCCTCGACACTTCGGGGGACTCCGGGACACCCACCTTCTGCCCCAGGGACAGGCTTGGGCGCGCTTGGGTCTTTGGTCAAGGGCTGGGGGTCACGGCCAAAGGCGACCTTCCTTTTCCCCCCGGGCCCGTCAGCGAGACCCACGTGATGCGCTCCCTCTGTGCCCCCCGTCGGTCCACATGCCGTGTCCTGGCCCCCAGGCGTGCGCAGGGACGGCGTGAGAGCCTTCTCTTGAGCCCGGCACGAGGCTCTGTCCTGACACAAGGCCGAGCCCCGGTCCCCCAGCCTTGTTCATGCTGTCTTCCGGCAGCCCGCCGACCGGGGGCGGCACTCGGCCCCCTCCCCGCTCCTTCCGGTGGTCCCGAAGAACCTGAGACCCGAAGACCTGAAATCAAAATAGCCCTCCGTCCCGTTGGGCCCCGCTGCTGGGTGCAGCCTCATTATCCTGGCTCATTAACGTGAGGACGCGACGCTCGGCCACGCGCCTCTGAAGTCGCGCAGCAGGCGGGCGGACGAGAAATGCTAATGTCCGGTGATTAGAACGTGGTCGGATGGTGCGTGCCCGTCGGGGCTGGGTTTTGGGTTTCGGGTGTGGAAATAATTAAGCCGACGGGAGGCTTAAGAGCAGGCCTGTCCGGTTCGGACCCTCTTGCCGAGAGCAGGGGCGAATGATTTCCTGCTGATCTGAACACTCCGTGCCCGGCACCGGTTGGCGGAGTTTTAAGCACATCTGCGTTTTACCTTGACTCTTTCGTTTGACGCGTGGGGAAGCGGAGGCTCTGGGCGGGGGGAGGGCCCCCCACCCCCACCCGGTAACCGCGGCTGTCATTTTCTTGAGGACGAGGGCCTGATCTTCACATCTTTGTCCCCACCACCTAAAGGTGGGCTTGCTGGGGTTTTCAGCAAGGTCACTCTCCTCCTTAAAGCCCCCGGAGCCCCAGCAGGTCTCCGTGGCTTCTTGTTCGCGTCACTTGTTCCCCTGACCCCTCCCCGCCTCTCCTCCCTCACTTCCCTGCCTCCACTTGTACCCCTTGTGGCCCATCTCGAGCCCCTGCGCTGTTCTGTGGTAGCCTCATGTGTCCCCAGCTCTCTGTCCGCCCCGCACGGGGTGGCCTCCGGGGCCCTGGGACCCGCTCCCCCCCCACCCAGCCTCCCCAGCCTCGGCCCCCTCTGCATCTCTGCCCGTCCCCTGCGTCCCTGTCATCTTCTGGTGTCCTGGGCATCCCCACTCCGTGCCCCCCACCTGTGAGATCCTGTCCCAGCGTCTCCATCATCTTCCCCTTGGGGCCCCACGGAGTACTGCGCCCCGGCCCCGTGTGAGCCCCTCTCTCGGGATTTTCGACTAGAGCCTCCTCGGAGGTCTTGGGGAAGGCAGGTCGCGGCAGGTGCCTCGTGCATGCAGCCCGGAGCCACAGTGGGGTTTGGGGAAGCCCTCGGCCTCTGCGGCTTTAAGTGCTTTCCATGCTTCTCAGAGAGGTGGGATCAGACTCGTGAAAACCCTGCTGGCAACGGACGAGGCTGGCGAGGCTGGCATGTGTTTTATCTACAAGAACAGCCCCGACAGAGTCCCTCTGACACGTTCCTGATTCCCTTTGATGAGACCTCGCCTTTTAGGCCGTAACTGGCGTAACCACAAACACCGATTCCAGTCCGAACGCAGCGAGTTAGCCGTGAAGTCTCGAAATCCAGGGGCGGGGGGAGGGGTCTGCACCCCAGCTGCCCCCACTTTTCCTTGCTCTCTGGGGGGTTGGCATTGCAGCCCTTGCATTTTGTAAACACGTATAGCTTTTTCCTTTGAAACATATTTACGACAAAAAAGGGCGCCTGGGTGGCTCAGTCGGTTGAGCGTCTGACTTCGGCTCAGGTCATGATCTCGCGGTCCGTGGGTTCGAGCCCCGCGTCGGGCTCTGTGCTGACAGCTCGGAACCTGGAGCCTCCTTCAGATTCTGTGTCTCCCTCTGTCTGTGCCCCTTCCCTGCTTGCACTCTGTGTCTCTCTCTCTCTCTCAAAAATAAATAAACATTAAAAATATATATATATTTACGTACCTTGAACTTCACAGATCCTAGCCGTACCGTGTGACGAGTTTTGACACCTGTATACGCGCGAGTAACTGATCCCCCCAGAACGTTCTCACCACCTCGGAAAGCTCCCCCGTGTACCTGCCCGGTGAGGCTCCCCCAGGGCAGCACCCCCTTCTGATTTCCCTCACCCGACGAGCCCGCCAGCTCCTGGGCTTCGTGTCAGTGGAACTAAGTGCTCAGCAAGTGGCCTGTCTTGCTCTGTTCATTCGGCCCCATTTTTGAGGCTCCCCGGCACAGCAGGTGTACCGCCCCGTGTGGCTGAGGGGCAGCCCGGGGCGTGGGTGTGCCACCACCCGGGTCCCACATTCACCAGCTGACGGACATTCGGGTGGTCCCCGCGTTCCGGCGGTTACGAAGAAAGCTCGGAGCATCTGTGTGCACATCGTTTTAGGGACACGTTTTCATTTCTCGTGTCAATACCTCGGAGGGAAACTGCCAGCTCCTAGGGCTCAGGTGCGTGTTCAAGTTTGCAAGAAATCGCCAAGCTCTTTCCCAGAGGGGTGGCCGCACCTCCCAGTCCCCAGCAGCGGTCTGTGACGGCCCCGGCCGTTCCGGCACACTCGGCTGGCCTCCCGGCCCCGTGCCTCGGTGCCTGGGTCCCCTGTGCACCTGTGCTCACACCGGGCGCCCGCCCCGGTGTGGACACTCCCCTTGCTGCTCCCCCTTACTCCCTGGAACTTGGTCTTTCTTGTGTCCATCACTTGTCTCCTGTCCTTCCATTGAGAAGTATGGTTCTTATTCTGAGTGAGTCTGCCTTCGTGTTACCATGGAGCACAGGGTCAAGGCCGTTCATCCTTCTGCTTTCTCATTAGAAGCGGACGTCCGCGGCTTTTGTCTTGGAATTGCAACGTCCCGTAGAAGAGCTCCATCCAACGGAAGTATAAAGGGAGCCACGTGTGTAACCTCACACCTTGGGGGCCTCGTAACCAGTGTATCCAAAACCTTATCGCTGCAACACGTAACTAACCTCTCCAAATATTCGCGAGCTGTTTTATTCACGCTAAGTCTGTGAAGTCCCGTGTGTGCCTTACGCTGACAGCAAATCTTCGGTGGCACCAGCCACATTTCACGTGCTCACCGGCAACGAGTGCCTGGCTGCCCAGAACTCAGAGGTGGCTCTGGAGCCGTGGAGAGCTGAGTTCGGATCCCGGCTCTGCCTCTGACGCGCTGTGCGATTTGAACAAGCCACTCTGCCTCTCTGAGCCTTAAGTTTCCTTCCCCGTGAAATGGGGCTTCAGCTCCAGATTGTGGCGGACAAGCTGTGCCAGGGGAGACGGTCCGTGTCGTTGCTCGTCTCTGGGGTTTCTTGGCAGGATGTCTCAGGGGCCTGGGGTGCGACCCTGGGAGGGTTGTGGGGGGAGAAGGGAGCGCCTGAGTATTGAGAAGTGGGGGCCGCGGCCTGGAAGCGGTGCTTGGCACAGCAGCGTCCTCTGCAAGAGAGCAGCCTCGAAGTGGGTGGGCTGCTAGCACCTTCCCGGCCCCGGAAGCCCAGCAGCGCCCCTGCCCTTGGTCTGGACCCCGCTGGGCGGAGCCCTCCAGGGGCGCATGGGGCGGGGGTGCACCCAGCTGTGGAGACACCGCATCTTGCTTCCTCAGGACGCCCCCTAGAGGTGTTCTCCACTATATTTCGCCTACGAGGACTTTTTTTCCCCTCCCCTAGTACACGGAACTCAAACTCTCAAACTTATTTTCAACCCTTTATTCGTTTCCATGCCGAAGTGCTGTTTCTTCTAAAAATACCCTGGCAGAGAGAGCAGGATGTTGAGTGTCTCCCGGGGGCAGCGGGCTGTGGGCACACCGTCACCACGCACGGCACGGCCCGTCGCCGCGTCCAGCTCGGAGCAGGCTCTGCGTGAGGCCCGGGCGTCCCTGCGCGGGGTGGGGAGGGGGCGGGGCCACCCCTTCCAGAGCTGAAGGTCTTGCGTTCCTAATCTCGCCCATCCCTCACCCCCCTGTGAAGCCGATGTCGGCGACCCCGCGTCCCCGTCTTGTAGAGAAGCCGAGGTGCTGGTGGCGAGGTGGCCTCACCTAAGTCCCAGCTGCCTGAGACCATGTTGTTCTTGGGGAGCCACCGTTGTTTCAGGGACTCCGAGGCTCCAGGTATGTGTCCCCTGCTTCCCTTCGGACTGTCAGAGCAAACCAGTGTGGACCAGTTAATTGTCCCCGTTTTACAAAGGAGACAGCCTGAGGCCCGGCGAGTTTGCATAAAGCTGTGCAAGAAGTGACAGCCCCTCCATGGCAGGTTTGGGATTTGACTCCAGGTCTTTCGGCTGCTTCCCTGCAGCTCCCAGCGAGGCACCTCGGGCGCGTGTGGGGGCAGGAGTGACAGCTGGGCGGGTCACCGCGACCCCTTGGAACCGTCAGCGGCAGCCTACACGTGTGGACGTGCGCTTGGCGTGGCATTTTTAGAAGCTCTGCTCTAAACGTGGCGAGAGTGGATGCTGTGTTCGAGCGTGTGTTTAACGGGGCTTGGACGCTTCCAAGGTCCCGGGAGCTTCCCCAAGTGCAGCGGGCGCTGCCCTTCCCCCCCCCCCCCCCCCCCCCAAAAGGCATTAGGCTGCAGGTGCGTGGCTCCCAGCCCGAGGTCTCCCTGGGAATCACAAGGGGAGGATGACAGCCCTGGGGTGGCAACGTGAAGCAGCCCAGGGATGGCCCCAGGGTTCGGGGGACACTTCTGCAGTCTGAGCAAGACCACAACCGGATGGGGAGGCCGGCTTCTCTTTCCACGCTGGAGAAGCAGTCCCAGGGAAGCACTCTGATTGGTCTGCTGGGTCACATGCCCGCCCTCTAGACCAATAACAGATCCCGGATAATCCGGCGCTGTGATTGGCCCTGTTGAGTCATGTGGCCCAGCCCGCGCCCCCACCCCCCCCACCCCCCCACCCAGTGGGCGAGCGTCCTTCTGTAGCCCATGCTCTTGTTGAGTGAAGGCTGAAGAAGGGCTGCTGGCCTGGCACGGGAGCCAGGGAGGGCATGCCAGGCAGGGGGCCCGGTGTGCACCCACACACGCGTGTGCAAGGGCGTGGACGCACGAAGTCTCCCCGGGTCTGCTGGCCCCTTGTCACCCTGCTTCCCAGGGAGTGGGCTAGGCGGTGGTGTTTGCAGACCACCGTCCTTGGGGACGTGGGCGGAGCCTGGCCAGGGTGAATCCAGGAGGGACATGCATGGCAGAGGAAAGGCCCCCAAAAGTCTGCTCAGCCGTTCACCCAGGGGTGAAGGGGGAGCCACTGAAGAAAGCAAATTGACGATTCTCCTGGGGCACCTGGGTGGCTCAGTCGGCTGACTGTCTGACTCTTGGTTTCTGCTCAAGTCATGATCTCACAGTTCGTGAGTTCGAGCCCAGCTTCGGGCTCTGCGCTGACAGCCTGCTTGGGATTCTCTCCCTCTCTCTCTGCCCCTGTCCTGCTAGCACGTACTCTCTCTCTCTCTCTCTCTCTCTCTCTCTCTCTCTCAAGATAAATAAGTGAACTTAAAAAAAAATTTCTCTCCCGGCACGGCATTGATCTCTTGGGCCTCAGCTTTCTTGTCTGTAAAATGGGCGGCCCTCTGCGCCTCACAGAATGGCGGGAGGGTCGGCCGAGGTGGTGTATGTGAAGCACCGGGTAGGTGCGGTGCCTGGCGGCCGGTGGGTGAGCAGTAACCTTCTTACAGTCTCGCTGGACGAGAGCGGGCGTCAGGCTCCCACATTTCCCGGGAAACATTTGCTGTTGGGCCCCTTCTCTTTCTCTTTGTGGGTCAGTATCCCCTGCTCCAGGGCTCAGTTTCCCCACCTGTAAAACGGGAAGCCTAGTGAGATTCTGCGAGGTCGCACCCGGCAGCTCACGACCGTCAGCAACTGTTCGTGTTCTTAGAAGGCCGGCCCGAGACGCCTGCCCCATTCGGCTCTCTAAGCAGCTGCCGGGCCGCCATCCCGTGGGGCGTAAAGGTTGGTCTGCGGGGCACGGGAGTGCTCAGAGATGCTCTGGCCCCGTCCTGTTTCCTGTACAGTCGCAGGGGATGCTACTGCCCCCGAGAAATGCCCTTTAGGCTGAACGGTCCCTGGAGGGAATGGTGTGAGAGGGTCTCTGTCCCCGCTAAGCCATGCTGAGCGTCCCTCTGTGCCTGTGGCTGCAGCCACCTAACAGACCTGGTCCCCTCCCCCTAAGAGGATGATGGATCTTCTTCCCCGGGATGTGGGGAGGCCGGAGGTGGGTTCTGGGTGGGCTTTCTCCAGCATCTGTGCCGCGCCTGCCACGGCCGGCCTCGCTCCTGTCTTCTTACCCTGACCTGGGGGCGCGTCTCAGCGAGGCTGGGGCGCCTCCCAGGACATGACCTCGTGGAGCCTGCTCAGGGTGCGGTGGGTCTGGCATCCGGAAACGTGTCGGGGAAAGAGCGAGGATCAGACAGGGTGTTCTCTCCTGCGGGGGGGAGCGCGCGGGCGCGGCACGGGCCTGGAGATGCCGCGGTGGGTGCCATCAGAGCAGGTGACGTGTGGCATGCTCTTAGCCAGGCCTTCACCACGCCCACCACACTCCCTGCCCGAGGCCTGGGCGGTCAGTGTCGAGTTCAAAAGATGTCTTCCGGTGATCTGGTTGACCACCCCTGTCACAGATGGGGAAACTGAGTCAGGAGATGAGGTCACTCCGAGGTGAAGGCAGCACCGCCTTGTTTCTCTTTGGCCCAAGAGACCCTGGGACCCTCCCCTCCTGCCACACGGGGCCACGTGCAGAAGAGTGACCCCTGTAATCCCTACCATGGCCGTCACCGCCCAGGTCCCAGAGTGCTGCCACCAAGTAAGTGTCACAGGCCCCTCGTGTCCTGCTCCAGACAGGCTGGTGCTGGGACGTACCTCTGGGAGGGAAGGGGTTCGGCTTGTGCCTTTATCAAGCGCCTCCTGAGTGCCAGGCACTGCCTTCCGCAGACCCCCTGCATGGCTGAGATGGCTGTGCTGAGCCCTCGGGGGACCCTGAGCCCCTCTCTGTGTGTCCTCCCCTCCTCCCCACGACCAGGTCTCATCCTGCAGGACAGAGTCAGGAGGAAGAGAGGGAGGGGTAGGGCAGGGTGGTGGGAAGAGGAGGGTCCCCTCCCAGGGTGCCCCCCAGGTCCCCTCCCAGCCGTCTCCCTCCGGCCACCGCCTGGGGCAGGTCACTTCCTCTCCCTACGTTTTGAACATCCACACGTCCATCAGGGTCCTGGTACTCGTCTTCCAGAACAGTGGCAACCAGCTAGACACAGAGGTGCTTTATCAACGACGAACAATGCTCCCGCGCCCTCCCCTGCTGGCAGGAACCTCCCATCCGCCTCCGTCTGTGCTGGCCAAGTGGGGGCCGAGTGGGGGGCCCACTCACCGGCCGGCACCTTCAGATCTGAGTTCACATCCCGGCCCCGCACCTGCTGAGAGCCTGTACCCTCACAGCCTGGGTGGGAACCTTGACTTGCTTACATCTGTCCACACGGTACGCTGCTCCCCCAGCTAGAACCCTTGTGGGGATGCCCGGCCCTCCTCTGAGGAGTGCTCAGGAGCCCCCCCCCCTCCTCGAGTTGCTGGAAGGTTCTGTATCTTCGTCTGGGTGGTGGTTACTTGGGCTGAGCTCTGCGCCTTTCGCTGTAAGTAAATCGTGTCTCCGTTTCACGCAGGGGGCCCCCCTTTCGGAAGCCCAGAGTGTCTGGGTCACTGCCCACGGGAGGCTGGGCGGAGGCGCTCTGTCAGCGGGCTTCCCGGGGCTCCGTGCAGATGTGCGTCCCCTAAATTAGATTCCGGGGCAAATTAGATTCCGGGGCATCGGAGGTGGCAAGATGATGAGGCCGAGGCCAGGGGGAGTGCGCGGCCGCCGACCACACGTGGAAATTAGATTTATCTTCCCAAGGTCCGCGGGTCGGTGGGGAGAGCCGGGAGAAGCCCTCCCGTGGATCGCACAACTCGGCCGTTGTGATTTGTTTGAAGACGCGGACCTGGCGGGGCCGCCTCCACATCCGAGGGCCCAGAGAGCTGCTCCGGGCCTCCCGCCAAGGGGCAGACACAGATACTTCGAGTCCCAGATAGCAGGGGCCCCGAGGCGAGGGCGACAGGTGGCCTGTGGGGAGCAAGGCCTGGGGACAGGCAGGTACCGCCCCTGCCGTGTTTTCCTCTGGCCTCGGGCCCCTGCCCGGGCAGCCTCGGAGACAAGCCGGTGGCCTTCCCGGAAGGCGGGGGGGCTCTGGCCACAGCATCTTCGCTGCGGCCCGGCCCCTCCTTGAGAGGACCCCTGCAGAGCGGGGGAGGCAGCCTGCTCTCGGGCCTTGTAGCCAGGGGCCACCATCCCTGGGGACAGGGGTACCTGGAGGGCCACGCAGGGGTGCCAGCTGGCTTCTGCCCTCCGTAGTCCAGTGCCGTCTCAGAAATGGCGCTTCTTCCCCAATTTTGTTGATGTGATACGGCTGCTTTAGCTGCTCTCCCGGACGCCCCTCTGCACCTCCCCCCAACTGCAGAAAGGGCACAGCCCCCCGTCTTCAGTCCACCAGGCCATTTAGAGCGTGTGTTTCCTACTAAATAGCATAAAATTACACCCTTTCAAGTTAATGAAAGCACTTGGCGACGCTGGGGCTGCTGGGGCGGGGGGTGGGGTGGGGGGGTTAAATGTCAGCGCAGAGAAGCCGCCTGTGTTCTCTGGGGCTTGCTGATTACGAGCGGCCTCCCCTGGAAGGACCTCTGCATTGGTTAAGTGGCCCCGGGCAGCCTGCCTCAGCTGGCCCACTCGGTCAGGGTCACCGGGACCTGGCTGGGCGGGAGCCGCCTGTGCGGGGGGCCGTGCCGTTTCCCCCGCTGTGCACTCGGGAAATGGGTTGGCGTTGCAAACCCTGTGGTGCTTGGAGAAGCCGGTTTCGGGAGACGGTTCTTGTGTTAAAGCCCCAGTGCCACAGTCTCCCGAGAGTCCCCTTGGACGTGCCCCCCTCTCCCGGGAGCTGCTCTCAGTGGGGACCACCTGCCAGCCCCCGGAGGAGAACAGGACGCCCAGGGCAGGGCCGGCAGATGTGGGTGCCCTTGGGCAAGGAGAGCCTTAGGACAAGGCCGGTCCTGGGCTGGGCACCACCGTGGGATGCTCAGAAGCCCCGCCCCCTCGGGAAGCAGCCAGCCAGCAATCCGTCGTGTCAGAGGAGGCCAGAACCCACTTCCTGCTTGCCCCAGAGGGCTCCCTGGCTTACAGTCCACACCTTACCCCCCGGCCTCAGATCTGGCCTCCACACAGAAGCCCCCTTCCTGCCCTGCTACACCATCCAAGAGCCTACAGTGGCTGACGGCTCCCCATCTCCCATAAGGCAAGGCCAAGCTCTTGGGTGTGGCATTCAAGGCCCTACCTGGCTCTCTACTTCACCATACCCACCTTTGGCTTTGTGGTTCGGCCCCCAGTGCTCCGAGCTCTTGGTGCCCTCGCCCCTCCCTCCCCACCTTCTCCCCCCCACCCCACCCAACCCCCCACCCCCCCGTCCCTCCTATTTACCACGCACTTACTTGGCTGCCCCCTTGATCAATTCTGGTGCATCTCTCAGGGCCCGGCTCGGACACCACTCCTCCAGGATGCCTCCCCCCTTCCCCTCTGCAGAGCCCTTTCTGCCTTTTTTACGCTTAGGTTTTAATTACAAGTACGCAAAGGGTGCTGTGATCAGCCTGCATACACTCTCTGCCCGAAGGAAGCAGTGGGCACTTCGTCACATTTGCGCTGATCGTCTTTTGAAGAAGTAAAATGCGCAGAAGAAGCAGGTGCCCTCCGGACTCCCCCTCGCCACCGCCCCCCCCCCCCCACCGCCAGGGGCACCCACGATCGTGAGTCGGTTTTGCACGTTTACTCAGCGTCAGCAAACCAGGCCGTCCCGTGGTGCTTACTCCACGTGAACGTAGCGGGTGGCGGGCACCGCTCGTGGGTTTCACCCAAGGGCCTGTCTCTGCGGTGACGCGTCTACATCCGGCTTGTGGCTCTGGCTGCCGGGAGCCAGAGAACATCCCCCGTCGGAGGGACATTGTGGTGGGCCCGTCCCCTGCCGATGGGACAGTCCCTTTTCCCCAAGGCAGGTGCTGTTGTGCAACACGTGTGTCCCGGGCACGTGGGCACGCGTGGCCCTGGGGTGTGTGTCCAGAAGGGGAGCCGCGGACCTGGCCCTGCCTGTGTTCACTCTGTCGGGCAACCCCGTGGCCGTTGTCCCCACGCCGGCCTCTCCCGCTCTTCCTTGTCTCCATGCCGCCTTGGTCCTTGATGCACATTCGTGACGGGAGAAGCCACTGGAAGGACCCAGGCGCCAGCAGCTCTGGGCCAGGTGGGAGGGACGCTTGTCGGGACCCCGGCGATGGGAATGAATGTGTCTGCCGGTCGGCCGTGCCCCCCCGGTAGGGACACAGGCGTGGTGGACACAGGGACTCCCGGGACACGGCGGCGGGAGCAAAAGCAGGTGCGTGTTTCCCTGGACTTTCGCACGAACCTCCAGTGGCCCCCGCTGGCCCTGCGTGGACGGGCTCGGGTTAGCGGGAGCCGGCGTGGGGGCCCCGGGCCGGGTGGGCGGTGGTGGCCGGGCTGAGCGGGAGCACGCCGGCCGCACGCGGAGTGAGCCCAGAGCCCGTCCCCGGCGGCCAGGGTTCACCTGCGAGCCACAAGCTGGTTTCGCACGACAGCCAAAGTGGTGCTTGTGTTAGAGTACTGTTTATCGGCGCTTACTGGTGTTGGGGCTCACTTGCGTTTGGCCCGCGTCCCAGCCAGCCTCTGAGAAGGCAAGGGACCTCAGAGCTCCAGAAGCCACACAGCCGCGTGGCTCGAGTGGAGGGATGCGAACCGAGGCCACCTTCCCTGGGGCTGCTGGGTGGTCCTAGGGGCCTGGGGCTGCTGCCCCGCCGTCGTCGCCCAGCTCGGGAGGAGGTGGGAGCCGGGAGGGGTGCGGGATGTAGGAGCCCCGGCTCTGGACAGCAAGTCCCGTCCCAGCCACTGGAGAGGCCCGAGAAGCGGGGCCGCACGCTTCCCTGCTGTCCTCAAAGCTGCGCTCGGCACTCCGCGTCCCCTGCCGGACGGCACCCTCCCAGGCGAGGTTAGTGGAGGTCGCGGGGAGACGCGGGTTCCTCCGGGGCAACCCGGCTCCTGTGTCCACAGTGCTGGCCGGAGCCCCGCCACCGAGGGCGGAGGCAGGTGGCGGCTCTGCCACTCACTGTCCCGGGGCCCAGCAAGCCCACCCCCTCTGGGCCTGTCACCTCATATGGAACACATACCGTCAAGTAAGGGAGGGACAGGCGTGCACTTACAGAAACGTTTGTCTCTGTGTGATGCGGCCTCCTTCTGTGAGGCCGCTGCTCCTGTGATGAATTCCGAGGTCCTTAAGGGCCACCTTCCGCTCTGGCCACTGACCACGCCACGGGTACACAACACCCCCCCACACACACACCAGCCAGGGCTCACACTGGATCTCCCTCCTCCTCCCTGTCCATCCTGTCCCTGACATGACCCAGGGGAGGGGCTCACGGTGACCCCATGCCCGCCTCCTGCACCATTCCTGCACCAAGGGAGAGGAAAGGGGAGGGTCTGGACGACTGGGTCCCACCGACTCGCAGCCTGTCCCGGGGCCACAGCCTGGGCAGGAGAGGCAGACGGCCACCGAGGCCCTGCACGCTGATGGAGCCTTCCCGTGATTGCCCTCTCCGGCAGTTCTGGTGTTGTGGCCGCTGGGGTCCCTTCCTGCTGTCCGCGTGCAAGGCCCTTGCTGGTGGGCCGTGTGGAAGGCGCAGGCACACGCCTGCCCGAGGACGGTCCCCGGACTCGGTGGGAGGTATGACGGTCACTCTTCCCGTTGTTGAGCATCAGGGGCTGACCTTCGGGGTCAGACGGGCCGGAAGCTGGCAGGTCAGGGCAGGCCCCGGCTCGAGGTCCTGCATGGGAGTCGTTCTGTCCGGTCCTAGAGGTTGGCCGGTGCTCATGGCTGGGTCGCTGTCTGCTTCGGGAACACGTCTACCTACGTGACCTGGACAGGGCCACCTCAGGACCCCCTGGGTTCTACCGAGAGGACAGCCCTGTGAGGTCTGGGGTCAGCGCCCAGAGGTCGCGGTCTGCGTGGGTGTGGAGAGCGGGCTCAGGCAGGGGTGAAGCTGGCCGTGGCCTGCCGCCTGTGCAGGTGGCAGAGGGCAGGCCCACCTGATGGTGGACCCTGGTGGCCGTGCCTGCAGTCGTGCAGAAAGAGCCTCCCATCCCTCGGCCGCTCCCCGAGGCCCTCCTGGTTTAACGACATCTGTCAGACACCCGCTCCGGCCAGGACCTGGGCTGGACTCCACACGGAGAGGGGCTTCAGCCCTGCCCCACCCCGCCTTGCCGAAGGGGCCCTCCTGTCCCGCCCCGCAGGGGAGCAGAGACCGGTTCTGGTCCCTCGGGTCAGAGGCTGGGGCGGGAGCAGCCGCGGTGAGGCCGGGCTCACGGACCCCGTTGCCAGCCAGATACCCCGTGGGTGCTCTGGGACGTTTGCTGAACGAATGAGGGAGAGAAGGGGGTCACCGTGGGCGGGGGGCATCTGGCAGTGCCCGGAGGTCTAGGGAGGCCACGGCGGGGAGGAACCCTGGCCACCGCAGTGCACGAGCAGCAAGTCGGGATGAAAGCACCTCCACCCGGCAGGGGCGTGGCCCCGTGGCCTGGTCCCGTGGCTCGCCCTGGCCGGGGGTTTACTGAGAGCCCAGCAGGCTCTGGTGTCTGCACTTGGGCACAGAAGGAAACACGGTGGATGGGAACACAGGCAGGAAGCTCGAGAGGTGGTGGGTCTGGTTTTCTTTTCTTCTTCCTCGCGCTGCTGGGCACCAGGGTATTTTACTCTGATTTTGGGGGCAGGGAAAGGCAAGTCCATACACCCCATCTGAGAGGCAGGGGGTGCCCAGGTTTGCCCAACAAGACAGGGGCCACTCCGGGACGGGTACCTGGTCAGGCTGATGCCACGAGTCCCGTCCCTCCCCCGTTCCCGGCAGGCTGGCCGGCTCCGACCCGCCCGCGCCCCGTGCAGCAGGCTCTGTTCCTGTGGCAGATGAGGGGACTGGGCACCGAGAGCTGGGGGGCCACACGCAGCTGCTGTCAGGGCTGGGCTGCCCCAGGGACTCCGCCGATGCAGGACAAATGTGAAGTTATCTTTGACTTTTATGGCCCTTTTTTTCCCTATTAAGATGCTTAGAGCTGTAAATGTAGTCTTAAAGAGCTCATTTATCCTGACGAAAGTGTGGCTATAAACTATCCAGTGCTCGTGACATAGCCGCTGAGATGATTGTTTCTGCTGGTACCGATAAATTCCGACGCGGAGCAGAAAGGTCAGCCCCTGCCAGATAAAATGTCTTTTCAGCTTGTTAATTAAAGCTTCATAAGGACATGGAAGAACGCACTCTGGGGGCGGAACTTAGAAAAGGAGCAAACAGATGAGGCTTGCAGGGTGCCCGGAAGCCGGCCCCGCGCAGACGGGGAGTGGACGCTCGTGGCAGGTGACTTTGGTGTCCTGGGAGGCGACCCAGCGTTCCCAGAAGCGCGAGGTGGAGGGACCCGGCTCAGCAGCCCCGTTTGTAGCAAACTTCTCCTAAGCGCCCAGGACTTCAGGCTTTGACCCGGGAGCGGTCCCGTCTCTGGGTCTCCTCTCGATGCCCCGGCACAGAGGGACCCCGACACCCTGCGAGGTGCTCCTTAAAGCCCCATCAGGCACCCCGAGCGAGCCCCAGGCAGCGGCCGCTGTGGGGCTGGGCTGCAGTCAGGCAGGATTTTAGCTGGTGGAGTCAGCGGGTGAATGCTGTTCGTTCTGCAAGCTGGTGGCATCCGGGGGCTTGTCTGGGGGCGTCTTAGCCAGAAGGGGATTCCCAGGGGAAGTAGGCTGGCCCCTTGTTCCCTGGCTCCTGTAGGTGCTGGGCGTGCATTTGCCCAGAAGTTGTGCGGCCTCAGGATCTTCCGGTCGGCTCCCGTCTGCGCAGGAGTCCCTGCTCCCAGGGGGCCACACAGCTTCGCTCACTGATGACACCAGGTGCCCGTGGGGGTCTCTGATGCAGAACCTGCTAGAGGGACAGGGTGGTTTCCTCTTGGCTTGTGGTCCCCAGGTTGGCAGAATCACCTGGAAGCTTGCTAATCAGATGGGCACTGTGCCTGCCTCCACCTGTGCACGCCTGGGCCGGAGCGGGGCGGACGGGGGTGGTCGGGGGGGTGCGTATCCGGCTGGAGGCAGGCCCCACAGGTGGTGCGGATCGCCAGCAGGGCTGGGCCGGGGAGGGCAGAACCTTCTACACTCAGCCCTTAGCAGAAGGCAGGGCAGACTCTTAAAATGTGGGCGTTGGGGGGCGCCTGGGCCGTTATTTTAGCACTGCTCCCCAAGCTGTTCCGGCCAGAGACCTGAGACGGCATTATGGGTTGAGACGCGTCCCCGAGAAGAGACCGCGTGTGTTTTTCATGCTGTGTTGTGCGTCCAGCCCTGTTCCGGCCAATGTCCACGGTGGATTTCCCGTTAAATGTGCAGGGTGTGGCTCCCCACCGAGAGGTGGGCAGCCGGCTTGGACGACCTGAACCCGCTTGGGGCAGGTGACCTATTCCAGAGGAGGGAGGAGCCGGCCCTCCATCAGGAGAAGCTGCGCTGGGGCTTGTGGGGCCTGAGACCCTCCGCTGTGCCATTTGGGGACAGATGAAACCAGCACCAGAATCGGGACGGCGAACACATCCCCCGCCCACAACCTGGAAACGTTTCCCGGTGCGTTTTGTGATCCGTTCCTCCCATCCCCCCATCTCCACGTGATCTGACCTGCCGCTTCGTTTTGGAGATTAGTTTGCTCTTTCTGGAATCTTCCATAAATGGCATCGCACGACACGTCCTCCTTTCCTTTTGGGCGGGGGCGCCCGGCTCCTTCATTCAGCCAACATTTGGAGGTTCGTCCCGGCCGCGTGTACGAGTTGCTCCTTCCTTTTGATCGCTTTTGGTTCCTTTTGATGCTCCGTTGGGTGGAGCACAGGTTGTTCAGCTGCGGGCCTGGTGGCATTTAGGCTGTTCCCAAACGGGACGTCTGGAAGTCCCAGATCGGGGGCGCCTCTGTGTTCGGGTGCCGGCCCTCTTCTCGCTGAGACCTCGCGTGGGCTAAGGGGCTGGCGGTCTCTCTGGGGCTCTTTTTACACGACGCCACCGAGTTCATAAGGCTCCACCCCCCTGACTGAACACTTCCCAAAGTCCCCACCTCCTGACACCCCCACATCGAGAGCCTGGACTCCCAACATGTGATTTTGGGGGGACACGCACATTCAGTCCATAGCAGTAAATGTGTGTTTAACTCTTCGAGAAACGGGCAGACTGTTTTCTGGGGTTACTGTGCCCTCTTAACGTTCCCAGGAGCCGTGGGTCAGCTGCTGTCTGTCACCACCACGTCCCGATCTGGTCTGTCCCCGAGGAGGCGGGAGGAGTGCCTCACTGGGGCTTTAGTGATCACTCCCCGAATGACCGACACTGTCTAGCATCTTCTTGGGGGCTCATTTGCCGTCCACGCGTCTTTAGTGAAGTATCCGTTCTTATCTTGTGTTCATTGTTTTCATCACGTTTTCTGATTAGCGTGTTTCAAGAGTTTTTTGGGTTTTTTTTAATGTTTATTTTTGAGAGAGACAGAGTGAGCGGGGGGTGGGGGGTAGAGGGAGAGAGAGAGAGGGAGACAGGGAGACACAGAATCCGAAGCAGCTCCAGGCTCTGATCTGTCAGCACAGAGCCCGACACGGGGCTCGAACCCACGAACCGTGAGATCATGACCTGAGCTGAAGTCAGACGCTCAACTGACCGAGCCACCCAGGCGCCCCTCAAGAGTTAGTCTAAGTCTGGACACCAGTCTCTTATCAGCCAACTTTTAAGTGTGTTTTTCCCAGTCTGGGGCTTTCTACTCTCTTCACAGGTAAGCTTCAGGAGTTTTTAAATTCTTTTTGTAGCCCAGTTTAATAATTCATTCTCATATGGATCATGCTTTTGGTGTTAAACATATGACTCTTTGCCCACCCGAGGGTCCCAAAGATTTTCTCCTGCGGGTTTTTTTCTAGATGCTTTGTAGTTCTAGGCTTTACATTTAGGCTCTGCTGCATTTTGCTGTGGTTTTTAAAATATTGCACCAAATATGGATTCAAGTTCATTTTTCTTGGTTTTTAGTATACAGGTATCCATGTGAAAAACCTTACTTTTAAAAAAGCAAGTTGGGGGGTGTGTGGGTGGCTCGGTCGGTTAAACCTCAGACTTTGGCTCAGGTCCATGAGTTCCAGCCCCCAGTCGGGGGAGCACGAGCCCTGCTTCGGGTGAGACCCGCTTCTCTCTCCCTCCCTTTCTCTCCCTCTCTGCCCCCGCTGTGGGATTCTCTCTCTCTCTCTCTCTCTCTCTCTCTCTCTCTCTCTCCTTTTCTCTTTGCCCCTCACGCACTTGCGTCCCCCGCCCCAAAATAAATAAATAAGTTGGGGCCTCACATTGGGTGAGCTCGAGCCCTCTTCTCTCTCTCTCTCCCCCTCTCTGCCCCTCGCTCACTTGCCCCCCCAAAATAAGTAGATAATAAATAAATAAATAAATAAATAAATAAATAAATAAATAAATGATTAAGAAGTCGAGGCACCTGGGTGTTGCAGACGGTTAAGTGTCTGACACTTAATTTCAGCTCGGGTCATGATCCCAGGGTCGTTGGGTCGGGCCCCGTGTCGGGCTATGTGCTGACAGCTGGGAGCCTGTTTGGGATTTCCTCTCTCTCTCTAGCTCTCTCTCTGCCCCTCCCTCTCTCTCTCTCTCCCTCTCTCTCTCTCTCTCTCTCAAAATAAATAAGTAACATTAAAAAAAAGAAAAAGCTGAGGTGCCTCAGGGCTAATTATTTTCTGGACGATGCCGTCCTTTCTCTCGCTCTAGTTTCCAGAATTTCTTACATGGCCAAGTTACCTCGGTGATCGTAAACTCCTGATGAAGGAAGGGAAGGGCGAGGTTTGCTGCCCCCTGCTCGGCCAGCCCGGCGGGAGCCACGCACCCGCCAGGGGGGCCTCGTGGTCCTGGCTCAGCGCCCCCTCCTGTCTTGCAGGCTTTGGGAACCATCACTGCAGTGCCTGTCACGGGTCCTCAGGTCAGCTCCTTGCAGAGGTTGGCCGGACAAGGAGCGGCCGTGCTACCTCAGGTAAGCAGCTCGCAGGTGGGCCCCGGAGAGTCTGTCTGTCTGTCCCCAGCCCCTCTGGCACCGAGGACGTGCTCCCGTCCCTTCCCTCCCCTGCCTCTCCTGCCTGTGAGAGGAGGAGACAGACGTTCTGAGTAGACCCAGTGTCGACAGTGAGGGATTGCAGAATCCTTCTAGTGGGTCGTGACCAGGACTTTTTCTTTTTTCACGGAATCAACGAGGCTGGACTAGAATAGGACAGAACGTAGCAAGATGCACCAAAGGCATTGTTTCTCGAATCCCTTGTGTCGGGACCGGGTCGCGAGGTCACAGGCGTTTCGGTCACAGTTAAAGCAGCGCGAGAAACTCTGCCCAAGATGATTCATTCGGGGAGGCAGCGAGGTGCTCGGCTAGTCCGTGCCTGGGCTCCGCGCTTTGGACAAGTCGCCTGGCCTCTCGACCCTCCTGGACCGAATCTCCTGTGCTGCAGAGGGGCTGGTGCAGGTGGCTCCTTGGTGGCCGTGGGGATGAATCGGACGGCACAGAGGCGTCCTGGTACGGAGCAGGTGCAGGCTAGCGGCTCACCGGTGCTCGGCTGTGTTGAGCGAGTGTTGTGTGCCCGGTGGCCCGCCAGGGCTGCTGGCCCCAGAGGGGAGGACGGCTCCCGCAAGTCATGAGCTCTGGGGTCCCCCGCATCTGTGTTCTCGGGCTTGGAGGCCCAGCCCCTGCAGCCTGGGCACGGCTCGCCCCCGTCCGGAGTTGGGATTATGTGGTGTGAGCTGGCCAGTGTGGACCAAACCTGGAGTGACCTGGGAGGAACCGGCGGCCCAGAACTTGACCTGAACGGACATCGCGGCTGGGAGGCCCCCCGCCCCCAGCCCCAACCCCCGCCCACCCGGTCCACCCCCCACCCCAAGAGGATGGGGGTCCCCAGGCTGGCCCAAGGCGGGCGAGGACCAGAAGAAGCAAACTTCCCGAGGTTCTCACGTTCAGAATCGGTGTTTGTGCCGGGCTGTGATCCTGACCCCGCGTGCCAAGGACGCAGCAGGACAGGATCACGCGCCTGGGGGAGTCCCCCGATGGCGGGAGGGCCCAGCTGGCGGGGGAAGGGCAGGGCACTAGAAGTGAGGCCAGCCCCCTGGCGGGCCCTGGCGAGGAGCAGGTGGACGAGACGCCAGCTTGACTGAGGGGCACGCCGCACCGAGGTGACCTGCTCAAGGTCCCGGAGCCCTGTGGGAGCCACCCCGAACCCCTCCCTCCACGAGGGCATGGGTGGAGCCAACCCAGCCCGCCGCCAGCCCACGCCAACACCTGGCAGGCTCGTGGAGGTCCCGCGTGCACGTCCCTCTGCCCTGACGACAGCTGGAGCCTTGTTCTTCTCCCTGGGGAAGTCCCTTCCTCTCCAGGCCTCCATTTGCTCATCTGTAGGATAGGCCAACGTACCTGCTTCACAACACGGTCACGGGGGGGGGGGGGGGCGCCCAGTAAGGTAAGACAGGGCAGGCCCTCTTCCGCCTCCTTGTCCCTAAGAACGTGGCCCTAGGGCAGATGTCACGGGGTTGGCGTGAGGCTCGTTTCTGGTCGCAGGAAAGCAGGGGAGCTGGCGACAGCTGACAGGACGCACACGTTGTGCCTTCTCCCCACCCCCAGCGCACGGATGAGGCGCGTGTCCGGCACCACACGGGTCCCGGAGGGGCAGGGCTGGCCCCGGACGAGCCGTCCAGAGCGCTGGCCGGAACCACGTCGTGGCTGCCTGCACCTGCTTTCACTCCGCGTGCGTGGGCCTCGCAGAGCGCGACGTGGCTCCCGGCCCGGTGGCTTCCGTAGGGGACACGGCGGCAGCCCCCACCCCGATCACGAAGCAGACTGAGCGGGGCCGGGAGCCCCCGGTGGCCCCTCCCGGTCCCCTCCCCCCCCACCCCGGCAACGACAGTACCGTGGGGACTTCTGTCTTCCGGGAGAGCTCGCTGCTTTGCGGCTGGAGCCAGAGGGCACCCGACTGGTCCACGTGCAGCTTTCCCATCGCCCTCCTGCTCGTCACCGTTTTGGGTTGAGCCGGAAGGGGCTTGGGTCCAGAGCCGGGCCCCACGGCCTCTCCACTGCTGTCCCCTCGCCTCCCACCCAGGAGGCCTCTGAGCCCGGCCACGTCCGTGCCCGGGCTCCCCGCCTCCCGAGTCCCGGCTGTGTTCGGGGCCCGCCTCTCCTCTGCATCTGTCGTCACCCCGCCTGCCTGTGTGTCTGCCCCACCGTGCGACTGTCCTTCCCTCCCTCCCCAGGTTAGGCCAAAGACTCTGATTCCAGACAGCCTCCCCGTCACCCCAGGCCGGGACCGGCCACCCAAGCAGCCCCCCACGTTCCAGAAGGCCACCGTGGTCAGCGTCAAGAACCCCAGCCCGGCCCTCCCCACCGCCAACAACACCGTGAGCCATGTGCCGACACCCAGCAGCCAGCCCCAGGCCCTCGCCGAGTCCTCGGCCATCACCTCCCCCCTGAGCGGCGCCGGGGTGGCCTACGCCATCATCTCCACCGCCCCCAGCAATGCCACCGCCATCGCCCCCAGCACCGCCGTGTCTGTGGTCAGCGACAGCGTCGTGGTCCAGCCCCTCCTCATCAGTGCCGACAAGAAGGTGGGTGTGTCGTGCCCGCAGGCGCGGGAGGCCCGGACGGAGCGGGCGGGTGGCTGGCGGAGTGACCACGCGCGGGCCGGTGAACCAAGCGGGCATGAACAGAGGCGCGAATGAGCCGTCTCGAGAGGGGTCAGTGCTCGAGCGCCTGGGGCGCGAAGGAACGACCCAGCGAGGGAGGGAGGGAGTCGGTGGCAGGAAGGGATGTGGTGGGAACGAGGCGCGAAGGGGAACGGCTCCACACGTGAACGGGGCGGCACGGACGAGCGGGTGTGTGGCCGAAACACGTGGCTGAATGCATCAGTGTCGGTGGAAAAAGGATGATTGGGCAGCGAATGAGCGACTTCATTCACGGGACTCATTAACTGAGCAGTGAGGTCTGTGCCCGGAGGAGGCCGGAGCTGGTGACGATGGGTCTCTGGCCGGTGTCGTTGGGTAGCCAAGGACCTTCGGGGACGCCAGGTGCCCGGAAGGAAAACCCGTGATGTCTTGGCAGGATTGAAAACTGAAACTCAGATCCTCTGTGTGTCCCTCTCCGAACTCCTTGGTGCTTGTGCGGCTCGAGGCCTCTGGGGCTGCGTGAAAGGCACCCCTTCTTCTCGGTGGCCCCTTTTCCTCTGTCCCCAGTTCGGGATCTGCCACAAGGCCCCTGTCTTGCTGATGGCCAGCGTCCCTCCCAATTCCCAGCCTGAGAGCTGGTGGCCCGCTTTCCTGCTCCTGTACGTGGTTGCACACGGTGTATTTCTGGGAGTACTGTGGTTCTGGGCCCTGCCACCCGCGGACGGTAGCCCCGGGGATCCTCGGTTAGGACAAGCCGTGGTCAGGTGGGGGAGACGTGGCCCTCAGGACCACGGCCGGTCACGAGGGGGGAGCTCAGCAGGCGTTTGTGGGATGAGTGCCCTTTTCACTGCAGCCTCAGCAGCATTCCGTGCTGCCACTTTAAACACTGTTTGCTGTTTAATCGGTGCGAACAGATGCTCGCTGTTCAAAGTTGAATTCCTTTGGTTATTAGGAAGCTCGAATGTTGCCCCTATACTTTTCAAGAATCCTGTCTCCTTCAACGTGACTCGCTCGAGGATATTTTTTGCCCTGTTTTCTACTGGGGATCTTAACGTTTTTCCTCCCACGAATATAAAGAGGGACCTTTTTTTTTTTTTCCCATCCCGAGAATTCTGGGGTTTTAAAATTGTGATACAAAGGAGAACAAAGAACCTCTCCTCGAGCCAGCCGAAAAACAGAATGCGTTTTCTCTTCCTGCTCAGGAGCTCCAAATTCACGAGACAGTCATGTTCTCAGGGGGAGAAATACAAGTTCAGGTTCTTCCTGGCTTGGGTCAGACCCCGGCTGGCTGCTCCTGGTGAATTCCTTCCCTCGGATCCGTGCAAGATAGCGATCCTTTGCCAATCCCCTGCCCAAAACAATTAATAAAATAGTTGAGCCACAGATGGAGGGAGGGAGGGAGAGGCTGGGCTGCACGAATCCCTTTCTGACTTTTCAGCCGCAGACCCTTCGATCAAACCACACGGTTACCCTGAACCCTGATGGAAGCTGGCTGGGGTGGGGCCGCTCTGGGCGATACTGAGCTGGGTCTGGAGTCTGCCTCCCCCTTCTCGGCCCCACCCTGCTGAGGCCAGATGTGAGAGCCTCAGACACAGTGGCCCGGGGGCCCCAGGGGCATGCTGGGCAGTGGGCAGGCTGGGCCCTGCAGACAGATAGACCCCTGATGACCTCAGGCGGCAAATCTGAGCCCTCCTGGCCTCCGTTTACCTGCGTTTGAGGTGGGGGTAAAGAAACCAACCTTTCTTGAGTCTCTGCTGCCCGGGTCTCCACCGCCTCCCTGGAGGTGGGTGTTTATTGCGGAAGCTGAGGCTCAGAGAAGCAAAGTGACCGCCCCGAGGCCACACAGCCGCGACAGGCTAGTGGAGGCCTGAACCCAGGCCCTTCTGGTTCCTAAACCAGGCCCAGCCTCACGCAGACCCTCCTCGCGGTGTGAAGGGCGGGCTGGAGGTGCACACCCTGGGGGCAGGCGCCCCCTGGGCCCGAGAGCCTCCTCGTCCGCTGTGATCCCGCCTCCCAAGGCCCCTCCCCCTCCCCGGTTCTCCCCCCCTCACCCCTCCCCCCTCCCCCGCCACTGCCAGGTCATCATCATCCAGCCTCAAGCGCAGACGCAGCCCGAGAGCACGGCGGAGCCGCGGCCGCCCACGGAGGAGCCATCTCAGGGAGCTCAGGCCACCAAAAAGAAGAAGGAAGACCGGCCCCCGAGCCAGGAGAACCCCGAGGTAGGGTGGCCGGGGTCGGGCAGGGCGCGGTGCAGGAGGCAGGGACGACAGAAGCTCCCTGGGGTTGGGCCTCGGCCTTGCGTCTCGCAGATGGGCTCGCGGAGTGGCGCTGTGGGCCGGAGGTTCGCACGGATTCGAGAAGCAGGCGCCTGGCTTTGCACTTCCTGCCGCCAGCTTTCTAGCAGTGTGACCGGGGGCAGGTCCCGTCTGTGTCTTTGTCTGTGATGCGGGTGGGGAGCGTTCCTGGCAGCGTCCTTGGGAAGATCCCGCGGGTCGGGGTCTGCTGAGTCCAGGGGACGGGGCTGCTCCGGGCGGCGCACACGCACGGCCCTCCGGTGGGCAGAGCAAGACCCCGAATGCCTCAGAAGCCGGCTGCAGCCAAGGCTGGTGCTGGAGAGGCAGATGTCTCCCCGAAGTTCCTGCAGAACTTTCCAGAAATTGCACGTGAGTGCCTCCTCCCCCACCCCCACCTGAGGGAGGAGGGACGAATGGCATCCTTCTCCGTGGCTAACACAGAGCCACCTGCACCAGGGAGTGGAAGAGGCCAGCAGCTAATTCAAGGTCATTCTTCGTTAACTTTCAGGGACAGCAGGTGACCATTCTTGTGTTACTGCTTCTGTCCTCAGCCATCCTGGGCCAAAGTCAACCCTTTGGGCCTTTTTCCATGCGGCTACCCTCACCTGACCCCCTTTTCCCCCCTATTTGTTTGTCCGATGAGATTCACTTCAGACATCCTCTCCTCCAGGCAGCCTTCCCTGACCACCTCACCTCACTGGGCAGAAGAGACCCCTCTGGGCTCCTACAGCAACTTGTGATTCTTTTTGTTGTTGTTGTTCTTTAAATAATTTATTGTCAAGTTGGCTAACGTGCAGTGTGCACAGCGTGCTCTTGGTTTTGGGGGGAGATTCCCGCCCTTCGTCACTTACACTACGCAGTGCTCACCCCAACAAGTGCCCTCCTCGATGCCCACCGCCCCTTTTCCCCTCCTCCTCCCCCCCCAACCCCCTACCCGCACCAGCCCTGTTTGTTCTCTGTATCTGAGAGTCTCTTATGGTTTGCCTCCCTCTCTGTCTTTATCTTATTTTTCCTTCCCTCCCCCCTTGGTCATCTGTAAGTTCCTCAGATGATAACGTCTTTCTCTGCCTGACTTCCTTCACTTAGCAAAATACCGTCCAGTTCCATCCACGTCATCGCAAATGGTCAGATTTCATTCTTTTCCATCGCTGAGCAGTATTCCACGGTGTATATGTACACACCACATCGTCTTTATCCAGTCATCCGTCGACGGGCGCTCGGGGCTCTTTCCATGCTTGGCTGTTGTTGGTAATACTGCTATAAACACTGGGGTGCATGTGCCCCTTCGAATCAGCACTTTTGTGTCCTTGGGGTAAATCCCCAGTAGCGCTATTGCTGGGCCGTAGGGTAATTCTGTTTTCAGTTTTTTGAGGACCCCCCCATACTGTTTTCCAGAGCGGCTGCCCCGGTGTGCATTCCCACCGACGGTGCATCCTCTGCTTCCTTGCCGACATCTGTCATTTCCTGAGCCCTTCTGGTTCTTTTAAATCGACGGGCTGTCGTTACCAAAAGAAGTCAGCCTTTCTTCCGTTCGTTCACTTACTCTTCGGACATGTCTTAAGAGTTTGCTCCGTGCCAGGCTCCGTGCTGAGGGTAGGGACGTGGAGATGGGGCAGTTGGAGCCCTGGCCCCGGGGGAACTCACTCCTCCCGGCACGACCACCAGGACTTCAGCTTGGGTTAAAAAATGTCAAGTGTCGGGGAGCCTGGGTGACTCAGTCGGTGAAGCGTCCGACTTTGGCTCAGGTCACGATCTCGCGGTTCGCGGGTTCGAGCCCCACGTCGGGCTCCGTGCCGACAGCTCGGAGCCTGCTTGGGATTCCGTGTCTCCCTCTCTCTCTGCCCCTCCCCTGCTTGCTCTCTGTCTGTCTCTCTCTCTCAAATAAACATGAAAATTTTTTTTTTTAAATGTCAGGTGCCATCAGAGAAGCTCACATTCAGAGCGGTGGGAGGTGCAGGGAGAAGGAGCGTGTGTTTCCACCCGGAACGACTGAGGAAGGCTTTGCAGAGGAGGGGCGGGGCAGAGGCAGGAGGGACAGCGTGTTGTGCAGAGGACATTGCTTGCACAATCTCATGGATGTGAGAAGGCATTTAGCAGGCCCAGGAAAGCCAGCGGGTCCGCTTGGACCTCAGGTGGCACGTGTGCGTGAGAAACCCTAAACCCAGGGTCGGAGAGACGTTGGAGCCTGACCCTGGGGGGCCTGCATGCTGGCTGCCGTGGTGCAACTTCATTCCTTGGGCAGTGGGGAGCCATGGAATATCCTTGAGCGGGAGAGTGACTTCATTATTGTCCTTTGGCGTGTCCAGAAAGCCCATTGGCTTTTTGGGAGTAGCTTCGATTTAGAGTCGACCATTCACTGAGGCTGAGATAACCAGGTGTCCTCTGTGGGCCCCGGGCCCGATTTGTCTCAGGAGGCTCTCCGTTCCGTCCCTCCGTGACGTTTGCGCGCCTGCTGCGTGCACGGTGAGCCCCGGGCCGGCCTCTGCCTGCGCCCCTGTGTCCTCCCACGGGGACCCGCAGCCTTCCTGGAGGTTTTCCGGGCAGATTCTCTGTGTTCCCTCAAAGTATATCTCACCCGGTTATTGTGCATTTATACAATTAGTATAATTACATTTAACTACATAATTAGCGTAAATACGTGTAATGACTTAAATAGAACTGGCAATTACAACACGTCCCGGCGTAAAAATCCTTATTAAACTTTCTTTTTTATAACACGGGGTCTGGGAGCGGTTGTGCGGGGCCGATGCGGGGCTCTGTGGCGCCCTTGGAGCCCGTTCACCAAGAGCCCCGAGGCAAGAGCTCCCGAGGCCAGGGCGGCCCCTGCCCCAGAAGCTTCGCCGGAGGCGTGGGCTGGCGTCCTGGGTGGCTGGTGGCAACGGAGGCTCCCGGGGCTGCACGAGCGAGCCCAGGGTGCCTGCAGCCCGGAGCCCCGTTTTGAAGGGAAGGGAACGCCGAGTTTACCGGCACCCGGAATGACTCCAAGGCTCTCTCCCCTCGGCCCTGTCTCGAGGCCCACGGCCACCTTTAGGACACAGCTGTGGCCTTGCCTGTGCCGCCCATCATCCTGGCCTCGGGCGGCACCTGACTGACACTGGCCGCCGTCAGAGCAGCACGAGGACTGCAGGGGCCCCAGCCCCGCACGAGCCCTGACTGCGGCCACCTCCCTGGGCAGGACCCGTGCGCACAGATGCCCACGCCCTCCGGGTCACCACGGCCCCCGTTCCTGCCCTTGGACGGGTTCCTCCCTGTCTGTCCTCCCAGTGGCTAGAAGGATCTTTCTAAACTTCAGAAATCACCAAGGCACCCCCCGCTTCTTGAAACCGATCCGGGGCGGCTCGGGGTTCCGACTTGGGAGGTAGTCCCCCGCGGCAGACCCACAAAAACGGCAGAAAAAGCGTAGGAACGTCACGGGACCAACGCGAGTTCGTTTCGTGGGGAGTCACGGGCGCGCCAGGCGGAGTTGGCACACAAAGTCAGCTTTGGAATAGCTCTGGACACTGACTCCCCGGGGGGGGGGGGGTGCCTTTGGTTTAGGGTCAGGATGAGTAGACAGGGAAGGCTTGTCATCGTAGGGAGATAGGGCGCCTTGACGAAAGCTGCCAGTGCACCCAGTGCGTGTCCTGTAAACGCGGCTGAGGCTCCTCCGGGGGGAGGTTTCGGTATCATATCGAGGTTCAGGCGATTGCCCGTCATTCCAGCGTCACTCCGTGGTCCACCTCCACAGGCACGAGGTGGGCTTGGCTGTCACTGTCCTGGAGGTCTGGGCTGGGTCTTGACGGGACCGTCGCCATCACCCGAGGGCTGGTTTCGGGTGTTGTTTGCCTGAGTTTAAGAGCTAAGCCGGAAGGGAGAGCTTCAGGAAAAATGTAAGACGTTTGTGGGTACGAGCAGGTGGGCAATAAAGGTCAGGTCCTGGGGACTAGCCGGTGACAGGAAGAGACAACAGAGAGGCCGCTGTGCTGGGTCCCAGAAGCCCAAGCAGTGAGCAGGACCCTAGGGCCACCGGGCTGCAGGTCCGGAATGCCGGAATCGGGTGAGGGCCACCAGGAGGGCAGGGGAGTGGGGGGAGCTCACACCTGGCAGCGTGGGTCCCATAAGCTCTTCAAGAAGGAAAGGAGCCAACCTGAGCCTGAGGCTGGGGAGTGGGAGGGAGGGGGAGAGAGGGGAGAGCAGGAGGGGGAGGGAGGGGGAAGGATGGAGGGGGAGGGAGGGGCAAGCAGGAGGTGGAGGGAGAGGGAGGGAGGGAGGGAGGGGGAGGGAGGGGGAGAGAGGGGCGAGCAGGAGGTGGAGGGAGGGGGAGGGAGGGAGAGGGAGGGTGGAGGGGGAGGGAGGGGCAAGCAGGAGGTGGAGGGAGAGGGAGGGAGGGAGGGAGGGGGAGGGAGGGGGAGAGAGGGGCGAGCAGGAGGGAGGCAGAGAAAAACGGAAACACAGAACAGGAAGGAGCTGTGCCCAAGATGAGTCTGGACAGAATTCCGGAACACGTGACGCGGTCCACGCCGAGTATGACAGAGTCCACGTGTGGCACGTGAATTTCCTCAAGATGGACTTCGTTTTGAGGCGACGTCTAGCCACGACTTGCACACGA
Source organism: Panthera tigris (assembly GCF_018350195.1). Taxonomy (NCBI): domain Eukaryota; kingdom Metazoa; phylum Chordata; class Mammalia; order Carnivora; family Felidae; genus Panthera; species Panthera tigris. The sequence goes on along the minus strand of NC_056666.1, from coordinate 136,136,459 downwards.
GTTTGTTTAGGGGGTACTCGGGCAAGTTTGTGTTTTAAAGAAAGGAATAACAGCCCCTTTTTGGAATAAATAAGAAATTTTTTGGAATAAATAAGAAATAATGGAACAAACGATGTCATGAAAGATAAAGCGAGATCAGGTGAATGTAAAAACCGTTTGGAAATCTTGGTGATGAGGAACATGGTGATTGGTTGAAATTAAGAGTCTTACTGGACGGGGGCGTCTCGGGGGCTCAGTCTGCTGAGTGTCCAACTCTTGATTTCGGCTCAGGGCATGATCTCACGGTTCGTAGGTTCGAGCCCCGGGCCAGGCTCTGCGTTGACAGGGTGGAGACTGCTTGAGATTCTCTGTCCCTCTCTCTCTGCCCCTCCCCTGCTCCCAAGTGTTCACACGTGCGCTCGCTCTCTCTCTCTCTCTCTCTCTCAAAAGAAACGAATAAACTTCATAAAAAGCTTACTAGACAGGATGAACGGAGATAATTAGTGCTTTGGAATATGCCACCAGGGATGTAGCACAGAGTTGCGAAAAAGTATGGGGGGGTGCCTGGGTGGCTCAGTCTGTTAAGCATCTAACTTGGACTCGGGTCATGATCTCACAGTTCATGAGTTCGAGCCCTGCATTGTGTCTGTGCTGACAGCTCGGAGCCCGGAGCCTGCTTCGGATTCTGTGCCTCCCTCTCTGCCCCTCCCCTGCTCCTACTCTGTATCTCTCTTTCTCTCTCTCAAAAATAAAAGACATTTGAAAAATTTTTTTTAAAAAGAAGAAAAAGAATGATCCTTTCGAAGACCAGCAGAGAGGATATGACGACGGGAGTGGCAGCTTCGGGGAGCCCTACCAGGATTACGGAGCCAAACGGACGAAGAGACACTTCCCGCGACAGCCGCGGGGATAGGGGTTTGGCTGTATCGTGGCAGGCACTTGGCTGCCATTTCCCGTCCTCGAGTGACTGTGGCTCGAGTTACCTTCCGTGGAAGACGGGGTGGTGGCGGCAGGGCGAGGCCGCATGGGGGGCGCGAGGACGCAGGAGCTTGGCCTCCACGTTGGTGGTGTTTGCTCAGGTGGGGCCAGCGAGGCCGGTGCGGGTACCGAGGGGGGTCCCTAGAGTCCCTGCCACCGTGCGGCCAGCCCCAGGGCCCCGAAGCAGCGCTCAAGCCAGGTGGCAGCAGACCGCAGCCTGGACCGCTGTCGGCTGCATCTGGGGGACCCCACAATCCCCTTTTCGGAGGCTGCACGGCCGTGTTAATCACGTTGTAAGTCTTGCCTTCACGTGAGCCCACACCTTCCGGAATACAATTTACAGGCCCTACTTTCCATGGGGTGGAGGTGCTTCATGGTGTTTTAAATAGAATTGGGGGGGCTCGTCCGACTCTTGGTTTCTGCTCAGGTCACGGTTTGTCACATCGAGCCCCCCATGGGGCTCTGCGCTGACAGCGTGGAGCCTGCTTGGCCTTCTCCGTCTCTCTCTCTCTCTCTCTCTCTCTCTCTGCCCCTCCCCTGTTCACATGCTTGCTCACGCTCTTTCGTTCTCTCTCAATAAACTTAAAAAAATTTTTTTTAAATATATACTTCAAGAAAAGTTGACTGAAATCAAAGAAGACTTACACACGCATCACGCGGACTGTGGCCCTGGTACCAGGCACCGGGGAAGATGGCCGTGTGCACCTGCTACGCGACCCGGAAGGTCCCTGCGGGATCCGGAGGGCGTCCGGGCAAAAGCAGTCACGTCACTTTAGAGGGAAAACAGCCAGGCCTTGGCTTTCCTGTGCGGCATCTGAGTCCAGAATCCAGCAAAGCGAGGGGCGCTGGTGTGGCTCAGTCGGTTGAGCGTCGACTTTGGCTCAGGGCTCGGGTCATGATCTCACGGTTCATGAGTTCACGACAAGATCCTACAGAAAGAGCCTAGGGTTTTATGTCCCGCCAAGCTGGCCTTCAAACTGGAAGCCTCCATCCGTGTGGAAGGTTTTGTTATTTTTTTAATGTGTATTTATTTTTGAGAGAGCGAGAGCGGGGCGGAGAGAGGGAGACAGAGGATCTGAAACAGGCTCTGTGTTGTCAGCGCGGAGCCCGACGCGGGTCTCGATCCCACGAACCACGAGATTGTGCTGAGCCGAAATCAAGAGTCCGTCGCTTCACCGACCGAGCCCCCCCTCCCACCCCCAGGCGTCCCCCTCCAGATAGGTTTTAAATCTGCTAAGAACTCGGGAGATGCTGTTCCGTGGGCCTGGCTCGATCCCCACCGGCCCAGAGGAGACCGGGGCCCCTCTGGCACCAGCCCTCGGGCGGGCGGCTCCAAAACTCAGCCGGGGGGTGAAACAAAAAGGGTAAGGTTGTCAGATCAGAACTGAAGTAGGACATTCTCCGATCGCCTACAAATGCTTCATCTCCGTGGCGTCGGGGGTGGGGGGGCCGTGAGAGAAGGTGGGAGGCAGAATGAGCTCCGGGGGAGTCTCCGTCGTAGCTGAGATTTTCAGTGAATCAAAGAATATCACGTAAAGCTGACAGATGGAGGGGAGAACTATTTTTAGCACAGAAGTAAAAAAATGGAGGAGTAAACAGTCACTATTTGGAATGATTTGGAAAACCCAAGAGAATCGATGATAGGAAAACAAATCCGCAGACAGAAGTTGTCGAGGCAGCGGGGTTTAGTATTAATGCAAAACATCAATAATCGTCAACAGAAACACAGAGCAGCCTGTTAGAAGCCTTACAGGTAACCGTATTTACAGTAGCAACAAAAAGATGAAATATCTAGGGACAGACACGCTGACAACAGTCAAACCCCGCTGGAGGGTAAGTTTAAACCCCCGAAGGCAGAAGAGGAACAGAGAGAGAGGCACACCACGGTTTTGGGGGGGAAGATTGCGTATCACAAAGTTGTCATTATGCCCTACGTTAATTTTTAAAAATTTTTTTAATGTTTGTTTTTTTTTAATTTTTTTTTTCTTTTTTTAACGTTTATTTATTTTTGAGACAGAGAGAGACAGAGCATGAACGGGGGAGGGTCAGAGAGAGAGGGAGACACGGAATCCGAAGCAGGCTCCAGGCTCCGAGCTGTCGGCACAGAGCCCGACACGGGGCTCGAACCCACGGAGCGTGAGATCATGACCTGAGCCGAAGTCGCCACTCAACCGACTGAGCCACCCAGGCGCCCCGCCCTACGTTAATTTATCGTCTTGACATCATCCCAGTAAAGCTGCCAAGGGGCTCCCTCCGGCTCCTTCATGGTCTGTAAATTTCACCTGCAAAAAACAAGCAGGAAGGACCGGAGAGCCCTGAACAGGAAGAACACAGAGAAAGGGATCCTAATCCCGCCAGAGTTCTGTAAAGCCAAGGTAGGGACACGGTGCCACGGGAGCTCACGAACAGGTAGGAACAGAACAGGGGGCCCAGAAAGAGACCACGGATACGCGTGATCATTTAGCGTATGATTCAAGCGGCTCCTCAAACCAGTGAAAAGTGGAAAGACGGACGTTTCAATAAATGGTATTGGAACAAGTGAGTAGTAGCCATGTGGACTGAAAGGAATCCGCATTTCATACCATCAGCGCCAGGATACGTTCCCAACGGCCCATAAACCTGAATGTAAACAGTGAGGGGGGCCTGGCTGCCTCCGTCGGTAGAGCGTGTGACTCTTGATCTCGGGGTTGTGAGTTCAAGCCCCACGTTGGGTGGGGGAGCCTCCTTGTAAAGTTACAGGGATGCCTGGGTGGCTCAGTCGGTTAAGCCTCCGTCTTCGGCTCAGGTCATGGCCTCACGGTTCGTGGGTTCAGGCCCCGCGTCGGGCTCTGTGCCGACAGCTCGGAGCCTGGAGCCTGCTTCGGATTCTGCGTCCCCCTCTCTCTCTGTCCCTCCCCCGCTCGCACTCTGTCTCTCTCTCTCTCAAAAATAAATGAAGATTAAAAAAAAGTGAAAAAATCATAGGGGCATCTGGGTGGCTCAGTCAGTTAAGCGTCTGACTCTTAATCTCGGTTCAAGTCATGATCTCAGCGCTCATGAGTTCAAGCCCCATGTTGGGCTGGCTCTCCACTGACAGGTGCAGCTTGCTTGGGAGTCTCTCTCCCCACCCCCTGCTCCTCCCCTGCTCTCTCTCTCTCAAAATAAATAAACTTAAAAAGTCATAATAAAATAAAGCAAGCAATGAAATTACAAATATTGAAATAAAACATAAGCAACTTGGTTTACAACCTCAGAGTGTGTAGCTAAGATTCAAACACCGAAACACTGAAAAAGAAAATACCGCTAAATTCTACTACGTACAAATTTTTTTTAGTCTACGTGGCCAAAAAAGGCCACCGGGGAGCACAATTCCCTGCTTCTTAAGTGTGAGTGGTGACCAGCCACTTCCTGCCAATGAGGACAGTGTGGACGGGGAAAGAGGGATTTTCAGTGGAGAAGGCCGACCGATGCCTCAGCCGGGTGGTCAAGGGCAACGTCACAGTGCTGAGTCACGTTGATAACACGTGCCCTGGATATGATGGGTTGGCAGGACTCTTCCCCTCTGTGGTCCTCCTCCCCCAGGCCCATAGCCCAGTCGAACCATGAGAAAACCATCAGGCAAATCCTAACTGAGGGGCATCCTTTGAAACACCTGACCAGCCCAAGCTCAGAACTGTCGCCATCAGAAACAAAGAAAACCAGAGAAATCTGGCCCAGCCCAGAGGAGCTAAGGAGGCACGCCAACTGAATGCAGCGGGAGGTCCTGGATGGGGTCCTGGGACAGAGAGGGGACCGTAATCGGTAGCAACGAAGGAGACCCGAGACAGATCAGCCAGCCCCATGAGTAGGTGCTCCTGTCGAATTTGTCGAATGACTGGAAAGACGTGGAAGGTGGTGGTAACGCCTCTCTGTTTCCCTCTCTTAGAAAATCGCCTTCATGGTAGCTCTTGGCCTGGTCACAACGGAGCACTTAGAAGGTAAGGACCCCGCACGGCGGCAGGCTGGGCTGGGACCGGCCTGCGCCGTGGGGTGACAGCCGGCGGGGGGGCGGCAGTCCCTTCGGGGACGTGTGTCCCAAGTGCCGGAGGTTGTGAGCGCAGAGAGAGGGAGAGCCTCCCTGCTCCCCCTGCCTCCCCGCACCACTTGGCAGAACGGGTGTGAGGGCTGCGTTAACGGTGCTTTGCTGATAGACTCGTGACTGTTACTACGGTTTTTGTAAATAGCCCTCCTGGGGGCGCGCTCAGTCGGTTCAGCATCCGACCTCGGCCCGGGTTATGATCTCAGGGTTCTTGAGAGAGGCGGCCCCGGGCTGGGGGATAGCACACGGGGGACCGGCACTGTCGGTGGGTACCCGCCACCCTCCAGCCGGAAGCCAGCACCTCTGTCTGCCCCAGAGGGAGCCGTGCCGGGGCCACTCTGGGGCACGGATGCCGGGCAGGAGGGGACGGGGCCGCCCAGGGCTTGCAGCGGAAGGGTTCAGGGTTCCCGGGGCAGGAAGGACCCAGTAACTGCTGTGTCTGTGTCTTTCCAGAAATCCAGAGCAAGCGCCAAGAGCGGAAGAGAAGAAGCACAGCCAATCCCGCCTACAGCGGCCTCCTGGAGACCGAGGTGAGGGACCCGCCCTCTGCACCTGCGGAGGGACCCCCCCCCCCCCCGCCCCGCCCGTGGTGTCCCGAGCACTGCGCCCTTTTGGAAGGATGTCACTGAGCTGTTCCTTGGCCTCCACGCAAGGAGGTGCTGACCGCTGTCTGGACCAAAGGGCCCCGTTCCCTTTGCCGTGCTCACTGATGAAACCGTCCCCCGAGCTGTGCGCGAAGCCACACCCCAGTGTCCCCAGTCTGTGGCCAGGGCCAGAGATGACCTGGTTAAGGAATCAGGAACCACCTCCCAGCCGTGACCCTTGAGCCCTGGACACATCTGTGGCTCCACGAGCGGCCCTGCCACGGGGGCCTCGCCCTTGGCTCTGAGCACAGCCCCACCGCGACGGGGGAGGCGGGTGCAAAGTCGGTCGTGTGTTCTCAGCCTGTGGCTGAAGCCACCATTCGGAACGTTCCGGAAGCCTCCGCGTCTCCACGATGTGTGGTGCCGGGGACGACCCTGTACCGAGGGTTCCTGGGCCCCGTGCCAAGAAGTGAGGTTTGGGGAGCGAGTCCCTCACACCCTCGTCTCCCCACCTGACCCCAGACCAGCTGACAAGGTGCAGGAGGCAGACGGACGGGGAACCTGGTGGCTGCTTGTTACTGGTTGGCCCCGATTCGGGGTCCCCCACTCGTCCCTCCCGAGTGAGGCGGACGCATCGGCGGGGAGCAGGCACGGGTTCCACGCCTGCCACAGGGCAGAGCCCTTGCTGACGCCAGCCCGCCCCTCCCCTGCCCTGCAGCCCCAGTGTCCATCCCTGTTTCTGCCTCTGGAGCCCTGGGTGGGGAGTCTGTCCCGCGTACGCCCTGGGCAGGGGCAGGGTCACTGAGGAGGGCTCCCCGCGAGACGGTTTTTCTTTTGTGTCCCCTGCAGAGGAAACGGCTGGCATCCAACTATCTCAACACCCCCCTGTTCCTCACAGCAAGAGGTAAGTGCTTGCGGGGCGTGGCTTCTCCTGCCGCGGCCGCTGTGGGGCCGGGGGCCAGGTCGGCTTTGGTAGCTCTGGTGGCTTTGGTGGCCCTCCGCTCCTGGCCTCCGTGGGGCTGGGCTGGCCCGTCCGCGGCCGGGACAGTTGTTTCCGGCGGATGGTGCGTTCCAGCGCCACGCCCCGGCCCCCTTCGCCCTGTCGTCGTCTGTAGGGAGGAGGAGGGCGGGTGGCCGTGGCGGGGCTCGGAGCTGGGTGACGACGTAAGGGCTGGATGTGACCGCGGTTTATAAACTGTCCCGTACACACCGAAGCTGAGCTTCCCACTGGACAGCGTCATGTGCGGACAGCCCTGACCCAGAAACTAAGAGGAAAGCCATTTTTTGTGATCATTAAATGTGTGGTTTGGCATCGCTTACTGGAAGGAGGGTGGGTGGTTATGGGGGGGAAAAAACGGTCGAAAATAAATCACCTTGAGAGGCTCCCAGAATGATGGGTCCCTCCCCTGGGCAGCTCCCTGCCTGTCCCACGGTGGGTCCTGGCCATGACCGGGGCAGAGACCCTTATTCCTGTCACTCCCTGGGTGAGACCCAGGTGTCCTGGGTCCAGTGCTGCTCCCATCATGCCCCGGGTGAGACCCAAGTGTCCCGGGCGAGACCCGGGTATCCCGGGTCCAGTGGTGCTCCCATCATGCCCCGAGTGCGACCCAGGTGTTCCAGATTCATTGATGTCCCTCTCATGTCCCTGGTGAGAGCCAGGGGTCCCGGGTCCAGTGGTGCTCCCATCATGCCCCGGGTGAGACCCAAGTGTCCCAGGTGAGACCCGGGACACCCGGGTCCAGTGGTGCTCCCATCATGCCCCGGGTGAGACCCAAGTGTCCCAGGTGAGACCCAGGTGTCCCAGGTCCAGTGATGCTCCCATCATACCCCGAGTGAGACCCAGGTGTTCCAGATTCAGTGATGCCCCTGTCATGTCCCTGGTGAGAGCCAGGTGTCCCAGGTCCAGTGGTGCTCCCATCATGCCCCGGGTGAGACCCAAGTGTCCCAGGCGAGATCTGGGTGTCCCGGGTCCAGTGATGCTCCCGTCACGTCCCGAGTGAGACCTGGGTGTCCCAGGTCCAGTGATGCTCCCATCATGCCCCGGGTGAGACTCAAGTGTCCCAGGTGAGACCCGGGACACCCGGGTCCAGTGGTGCTCCCATCATGCCCCGGGTGAGACCCAAGTGTCCCGGGTGAGACCCAGGTGTCCCGGGTCCAGTGGTGCTCCCATCATGCCCCGGGTGAGACCCAAGTGTCCCAGACGAGACCCGGGTGTCCCAGGTCCAGTGATGCTCCCGTCACGTCCCGGGTGAGACCTGGGTGTCCCGGGTCCAGTGGTGCTCCCATCATGCCCCGGGTGAGACCCAAGTGTCCCAGACGAGACCCGGGTGTCCCGGGTCCAGTGATGCTCCCGTCACGTCCCGGGTGAGACCTGGGTGTCCCGGGTCCAGTGGTGCTCCCGTCATGCCCCAAGTGAGACCCAGGTGTTCCAGATTCAGTGACGTCCTTCTCATGTCCCTGGTGAGAGCCAGGTGTCCCGGGTCCAGTGATGCTCCCATCATGCCCTGGGTGAGACTCGAGTGTCCCAGGTGAGACCCGGGTGTCCCGGGTCCAGTGATGCTCCCATCATGCCCCGGGTGAGACTCAAGAGTCCTGGGTGAGACCCGGGTGTCCCGGGTCCAGTGATGCTCCCGTCACGTCCCGGGTGAGACCCGGGTGTCCCGGGTCCAGTGATGCTCCCGTCATGCCCTGGGTGAGACTCAAGTGTCCCAGGTGAGACCCGGGTGTCCCGGGTCCAGTGATGCTCCCGTCATGCCCTGGGTGAGAACCCCCCGCCCGTACTGGGCCTCGTGGCCTCCAGTCCTGATCGGCGCTCAACCAATGCCCACTAACATGTTCTCCGCCCTTCTTCCCTGTGCCAGCCAATGAGGACCCCTGCTGGAAGGTACGTGTCCCCTCGCTGTCACGCCTGGGCGGGGTGGGGCATGTTTCCACGGTCCAGGTGTGGGGGCTCCTGGCAGGCGGGAGCCGAGTAGAGGGGCTGCAGGCTCCGTCCTCAGCGCCGAGAGCTTTGCGACAACACGTCGGCCGTCGTCCAGCCCGCATGGTGCATTAGGCGTCACCCCAGGGCCAGCCCACAGGGTTCAAGCACGAGCTGAGGACGCAGGGACCCCGGGAGCCAAGGAGGCCCAGGTGGAGGCAGCTGATCCCGGGGCTGCCAGCCGGGCCCTACCTGGCTCTTCTCGGCCCCAGTGTGACGCTAGGTGCAGTGGGTCCCCTCCGTTTCTCACTGTCCACCTCACGAGGGTCTAGACTTAGTAACCCCCAGGGTCTCAGCCCTCACGGCTCCGTTTCTGTGATCCTGTGAGACCCCAATCCCCCGTGCACAGACCACGTCCCTGCTTCCCAGGACACAGGCTGGCCGTGACCTCATGTGCCGGCATGGCCTCAGAATTTATTTAGTGGCTTTTCTTTTTTTCTAAGTAAGTTTTGGATCTCGTCCTAAAAGAATTTTCTAGTCCCTACATGCCTAGAATGGCCAAGCCACTAAGCAGCAGCAGGTGACGGGTCTAAACTCCGATCATTCCGGGCTTTTTGCCACCAGAACCCTGTAGCGTCACGGATCAGGGCTGGTGGCCTGCCGTGCCCGTCCACAGCCACCTGTGCCCGACCAGCGTGAGCACAGGAGACGCCTGGAGCCTGAGCCTCGCTTCTGCAGACCCCAGAGTCCCGCAGGGGCCTTGGCCTCGAGGCGGGAGACCCCGATGCTGGCCCTGCTTCTGGCTCCAGCTCCCTGAGTGGTCTCGGGCGAGTGGCTCACCTTCCCTGGGCCCTTGGTCTGCTACCCCCTCCCTCGTGGACGGCCTGGGCTCCAGTGTCCTCGTGGCCTGGGTCGTTCCCGATGGGAGCCCTCTGGTCCCTTGCAGCTCTGAAGTCGGAAGCTGCCGCCGACACACAGGTAGAGAAGCGACGTCGCTTGCACGGAGAAGGGTTTCTAGCGGGTGGTGGAAAACCGTTCAGACTTTGCAGGTCACGGGAAGCAGGGCGTTAGGAAAAGCTCCTCTCTCGGTCAGGGCTGTGCACCGGGCAGCGGGCTGGCTGGAAAGGCAGTGAGCCCCCTGTCCCCGCAGGTGTGTAAGTGGAGGCTGAATGACCAAATGACGACGACTCCACAAGGGACATTTGAAGTTCCTTTGTCCCAAGGAAAGAGGGAGCTGCCCTTTCCCAGGCTCCTTCTGGACTGTGCTTGGGGTGCTCTCTCGAGTCTTCCCGGTGGCCTGGGGGGCGGGTGTCGCTAGCCCACGTTACAGAGGCAGAAACAGGGGCGCAGTAACCCACACGGGAGGCCGGAGGTGCCAGGTCGGGCTGCGGCTCCATCAAGGGGCCTGGAGAGCGCCGTGAATCCGGGCCTCCCGAGGCAGCGCGTGCAGGAAAACCGTGTAGGAGGGACGCGTGGCGAGCGCTGGCCTGCCCCCCCCCCCCGACATGGGGTACAGTGTGGACCCGAGGGGGACCGTTTCCTAAGCCACGGCAGGACCGCCTGCCCCGCCACCTGCACCTGGGGACCAGGTCTCATGCGGGGGCCACACCTACCTGACCCTCACCCCTAGTAAACGTGGCCTGGGGGATGCCCTAGGGTCCCGCGTCTGGCCGCCTCCTCCTCCCGGCTTCCGGGCTTATCCCTCTCTCTCCCAGAGCTGCTGAGAAACGCTGGCGGAAGCTGGGTCCGGCTCCCTCCCAGCCCAGCTGACCTGGACCCCCACCCCCACCCCTCACCCCCCACTGACCCGCCTCCCGCCCCCCCCTTCTCTTTCAGAATGAGATCACCCACGACGAGCACTGTGCCGCCTGCAAGCGAGGGGCCAATCTGCAGCCCTGCGGCACCTGCCCGGGGGCCTACCACCTCAGCTGCCTGGACCCGCCCCTCAAGACCGCGCCCAAGGGCGTGTGGGTGTGTCCCAAGTGCCAGCAGAAGGTAAGGAGGCTGCGCTGCGGGGCGGCCGGCCCTCCCACCCCCACCCTGCCTCTCTCCCCGTACCCGGGGACCCTCCGCACAACATCTGAAGCTGCTCGCACTGTGTTTTGGGGTCGGGTCGGGCCGCGGAGGGGCGACCAGAGGGGCCGGCGTGGGAGAGGCTTTCTCCGCCTCGGCACGACCCAGTGAGTCCAGCTCTGGCCTCAGAACTCCTTCCCGGGTGGAGCTGGACTGATAACACAGACCACAACGATAGCACTAACTTAGCAGGTCCCATCTCCCTGCTGACACACGAATGAAAACCAATCGGGTTCAAAAAAACAGTAAGGCTCCCTTCCGGTGGCGATGTGGTGAGGCAGGCACTCTTGGACGTTGCAGAATTTTATCCGAGCCTCAAAAGCGCGTGTATCTTTTAAACCCAGAATCTAGCTTTGGGGAACGCGGTCCAAAGAAATGATCCAAATACAGATAGGATTCTGGGCACAAAGAAGCCCCTTGCCCCTTGCTCACAAAGGCAAGACACAGCCTACTTCAAAGCAGCAGGAGATAGTGGAATTAATTCCAGTGGGTGCACTCAGTGAGATGTTGTGTGGTCATTGAAAATGATCTTTGCAAAGGTTTTGTGATTCTTTGGACTTGTTCACCGTATGGAATTAAGTTTAAAAGGAAAAAGAGAGAGAACGCTAGGCCTCATAGCAGCTGTATAGTTGAATCATCAGCTCCCTGAGAAAAACTGTAGGCAGAATAACCCAGGGAGAGGGTGGGTACAGTGGGCCCTATGTCACTGTGCCACCAGCCCCTGCACTGTGACTGCCCGGGGGGTCGCGGCTCTTTGCAGGAAGACAGAGGGAACAGGATTCTGTTCCCCGCTTCGGCATGATGGTGGGGCCTCACCGGGCACTCGATCTGCCCCCCCGGCTGGCCTGGGGCTGCCCAGCACAAGGGGAGAACACCCCAGTGGTCATTCACGTACTCATTCATTCAGGAAAAATCAGAACCCCCTCCCCGCCGGCACGGTCTGGGGCCCTGGCGATACGCAGGCTCCTGTCCTCGGGGAGCTCTGGGAGCCAGATCGTGAGGCAGGAGGGACGGGCTCCCTCCCGTCCCAGCTGAGGAACCCGCAGCTCAGGAAGCCTTGCTCCCCCCACTCCCGCCCCCCAGCGCTGCGCGGCCAGACCGAGGCAGGCTCTGGCCCGTCTGCTTGTTCACTTCCCCATCTGCCCTCTAGGCCTTAAAGAAAGACGGTGGCGTGCCCTGGTCCGGGATGCTGGCCATTGTGCACTCCTACGTCACCCACAAGACAGGTAAGGCGGTCTTGCTCCCTTCCCTCCCACCCCACCCCGTCCCCTGGGCTCGCCCCGGGCCCATCCGCAGCCATTCCTAGCCAGGGCTCTGCGCGGAGGGACCCTGGGAGCGGTGCAGCGTGCAGGGCCATCACCGTGGGGGGGGAGCGGGGGGTCATCTCCAGTCCCCGCATCCTCAGCCAGGGCCACTGGCTTCTGCGGGAGGATGTGGCCAGAACGGCCCGTAGGCGCGGGTTCTCTGTGCTCCTCCCGCTCGCCCACGGCCCGGCCTTTCTGCTCACCTAGTTTGCTGGCTCACCTGGCCTTCTCTTTCCTAGTCAAGGTAGAGGAGAAGCAGAAGCTGCTACAGAGAGGCAGCGAGCTGCAGAGCGAGCTCCGGCAGCTGGAGGAGTGTGACCGGCGCCTGGCCTCGGCAGTGAAGGTGCGCCGGGCGTGCGGGGCAGGGGGCTGGGGGACCTCACGGCCGCGGGATACAAGGCCAGGGTTTCGCTGTCGCGTCCCTGAGGCCCCCAGAGAAGTCGGACTCACGGACGTCGCTCCGCGAGGCGGAGCGCGGCTCTGGTCCCTCGACGTTCAGGTCTTGAGCGGTTGGGCTTTGGCTCCTTCCTAGCTCTTTGACTCTGGCAAAGCTCTCTGAGCCTCGGGCGCTTCGTGCGTGATGTGAACGTGATGATTTCCCTCCTGGAGTGTGGTGGTCGTGATAATGTGATGGTCACGGTGGTGGCGGCGGTGGTGGTGGCGATGGCTGAGGTCGTGGAGGGGATAATGGCGGTGAGGGCGGTGCCAGGCCCTAGCGAAGCTCTTTAAAGGCGGTATCTCATTTAATCTCTCAGGAGCCCGGGCGGAGGCTCTCTGATCATTCCTATCTGGGAGTCGGGACACAGTTTCAGGGGGTGGGAGCGGTTTCCCCGAGCAGCAGATGGCTGATGCTGTAGCCTGCGCGCCCGTCCTGGCTGCCTCACGCACGTGACACGTAGAGAGCCCACGAAGAGGCAAGAGCACGGCAGGCGGGAGCAGAGCAGAGAGCGGGCTGGCAATCCGCAGGTCTCCTGCAGGTGCTGTCGTTGAGGCTGAACCGGCCCCAGCTTCCTCCAGGAGGAGGAGGTGGGGTAGACGTGGTCAGCAAGGCGGCACCACAGCCACGAGGGAGAACGTTCCACACTCTGGCACAGGCACACCGTTCCTAGCCCTGAACTCTAAAACGGATTTCTCCTGCGCTGCCGGAGGCCCTTGGCCGGCGTCCTTCGGGCCCCCGCAGTGGAGGGGAGGAGCTGTAGGGGGAGAGGGGCCGAGAGGGCGGCGGCCCCGGGACGCCTGCACGGCTGGATTCTGAGAGCCTCCCCCTGCCCCTCTCCCCCCTGACAGAAATGCCTAGAGCTTAAGACGAGCCTGCTGGCCCGGCAGAGGGGCACCCAGACATCCCTGGACCGCCTGCGGGCCCTCCTGAGACTGATACAGGGCGAGCAGGTGCTGCAAGTTGCCATGACGACCACCGGCCCCGCCCCGCTGCTGGCCGGGCCCTGGACCAAGCCCTCGGCAGCAGCCATGCACCCCGCCCTCCAGCAGCCCCAGGGGCACAACTGACCCCGAGGGACCGGCTTCACACCCACGGAAGGTTCCTGGGACCCCCGCTCACCAGACCTGAGGGTTCTGTCCGCCTTAATTCATAAACACTATGAATTTCAGACGAAACTAAAACCAGACCGAGAGAGAGAGAGAGAGAGAGACGGAGGAAAGAAGGGGAGAAGGAACCGGGACGGGTTGGGATGCAGTCCTACCCTCCACGTGCAGACGGGACCCCAGGAGGCCAGGTGGGCGCGAGACGGCCGGGCGCACAGACGGTCCCCCGGCCGTTGGGGGGCTGGCCCGAGCCCCTGGCTTCCAGGCACAGCTGTGTCCCCGGCCTCGTGCTGCCCCCGGGGGAGAGAAGGGCAGAGAGAGGTTGGGAGGGGAGCCGGGGACCTAGCTGAGTAGTAGGGGTAGTTGGGACGAGCAGTGGGTAGCGAATCTAGGTAGGGGCCCGGGGCTCGAGGCCGCAGGGCTCCAGCGCCTTCTGGATCGCGGGCCCTTGTCAGTCAGTATTATTAGCATATTAAGAGTCACAGCTGTTGAACTTGAAAGAAACTACACTGTGGGTCCCTCCAGGGACGCCGCGGTACCCACCTGCCAGGGTCCCCGCGTGCCCCCGAGGCTCCTGCCCTTAGCTGACCGTTTGGACTCCTTTTGCCACCGATGTGTGTTTCTCGTGGAGTTTTCTGGGCAAGATGGGGCTGCAGACACGCAGGGGAGGCACGTGGCAGGTTTTCTGCTTGGGGTTGAACCCTTCAACTTGCGACCGAAGCCTTTTCCGTTCTCCCCTCGAAGAGCCGATCAAGTGTTCCACTCCTCTTTTCTTGCCAGTACAGACACTATGCCAAAAAATAACTTTACATTTTTGTATGGCGTTTTTATTGTAAGCTATTTAATGTGAGGGGGGGGGATGCTTGCTGACTTCTCTTCCCGCTTACGGTAGTCTCAGCTGCAAGGTACGAATGCAAAAGCCCTTCCTGGGGGACTCCCAACCTGGAGAGATCCAGAGGGTTCTTTCAGAAGGAGGCTGGGGGGCGGGGAGAGAGAGGGTGGGGAGGGAGAGGGGGCCGTGGCCTCTGGAGGGTTTGGCCTTTGGAGACTCGAGAGTCCCTTTTCTTGCTGCCTCCTTGAGTTAGTGAGAGCGGAGGGCGCCGTCCTAAAAGGGCTCCCGCGTCTTGGGCTGGGTCGTCACACCCCGCCTCCGGCTTCTCCGGTCCCGAGGGACCTAGCACAACGGGATGGGCGTCGGGGAAGCCGCAGGGCTCCCACCCCAGCATATCACACGGTGCCGCGCTGCATCGAACACACGGGCGTGCGTGCACACGCGGCCCCAGACACACACGCACACGCGCACGCCAAGTGCAGAGCAGGGAGGCTGGCCAGAATCCCACGGGCTGCCGTGGTCCCTCCTGTCATTTTCTCGACTCCGGGAGAAACTGTGCTGTACGATACAGATCTATTTTAATACACTCAACACTGGGTTGAACAAGATTTTTATATTCTTTTATCGATGAACAAAGTGAGCTGTGAGACACACGTCTTCTATATTGGTTACTCTAGATGCCAATTGGGCGTCACCGCGTGGCTTGCGATGTAAATGTCTTCAGGTTCCTTTCCGTTGGTTCGTTTTTCTTCTTGGGTGGATCGGATTCCATTTTTTTTTTTTTTAAAAAAAACGTAATGGGAGGATGTGAGAGGTTGGACCCGGGAGGGGTGGCTGCCGACGTGTCTCGAGGCGTAGTGTTTTGGACCAAGGAGGACCGTCCAGTGGATAGTGAGGATAGAGAAAAGTGTTTGTCTTAAATATGCCCGTGTAGTTTTCCTTCTGTACAATGCATTAAACGCAACTGATGATTTCAGAGCCGTGTGCTTCTCGTTACCGTGCCGTCAGCAGAGAGGCCTCCGGGGGCACATGGGGCGGGGAGACTCGCGGAGGTGGAACGGTGGGGTCCTGCCGCGGGCCCGCCCCCAGCGAGGGGGGCAGCAGAGAGCTCGTGGGCACCCCCCAGAGGTGGCAGGTGCGCCTGTTGGGACCAGGCGGAGGCTGTCAAGCGGCAGAGACCCTCCAGGCCAGGCGCTGTGCGGCGTGGACCCCGCTCCCTCACTCGTTCCTGCTTCTCTCCGCCCATCGACAGCACCTGCCTTTTCTGTTCCACCACACGCGGTCCCACTGCCACCCTGGGGCTTAGTCCTTGGCCTTTCAAGAGGGCGGCCAAACTGGGGAGCCAGACCCCCCCACTCCCCGGCCACGTCCTAGCTCCAGGGGCCTCCGGGAGGCTCAGTCAGGTGAGGAGGAACCCAGATGTGGCCGAGGGTGGGATCAGATACGAAGTGACAGCCGACTGGAGCCCCAGGACTGAGCGATGTGCCCAGAGACAGGGGAGGGCTGGGCCACCTGGCCGGGGGCCCCGACAGTCCTGTCCGGTTTCCAGGCTGGCCCAGAATCACATGGTTTGGGCGGGGCCTAGAACTCAAGGCCTCTCTGCCCGACCCCCAGCCACAAGATCCCTCACCACCCCCTACACACCCCTCCCCCCCCCCAAAAGCCGGCCAGTCTCAGCCCCGGGGCCCCCGGGGAGCCCCTCGCCCTCCTGGCTGGGGGACTCAGAGCCCCCTTGCTCTGAGTTCCTTATGTTCCTCCCACCTTTTGGGGTCCTTTCCAGTCAGGCTGCCTCTGCTCCCCTGGAGCTGCCCAGTTCAGGGTCAGGAGTGACCTTCCTGTGGTCAGACCTAGCGGGTGACACATTGGCCCTCCTGCTGGAGGAGACTCTGGGACCCCCCCACCCCCCACCCCCAGCCCCCTCCCCCGCTCGCCTGTTTTTTCCAGTTTCTCTCTTCCGCCTAATCGCTGAATGCCCGAGAGCCCCGGTCTCCCGGTCTGTGCTCTGACCTCTCTGCTCCCGAATTCCTTGGCTGACCTCGTCCCGCCTCCTGGTTTTCCGTGTCTATGCTGGCCGCTCCCAACTCTTACCTGCGGACTGGGCCTCTGCCACGGACCCCAGCGCACTGGGCACCAGCAAGCGTCTGTCCCCGCCAGGCCAGCTCCCCTGCTCGTGTCCTGTGTCCGGGAGATGCCACCTTCCGATAACACGGGCTAGCGCCCCAGCGGCCTCACCCTCCGCCCCTGGTCATCGGCAGTGCCCTCGGAATACACGCGGGAGGGGGCCGTGTGCCCCACCCACGCCAGCGTCACCTGGGTGGGTCTCAGCCCACCGCCTCACCGGGATTACCGCAGCCACGTGCTCCTCCCCCGTCTCGCTGCCGTCGGTTCTCGAGCCAGCAGCTAGCAGGACGAGGCCTCTGCCGAAACCCCGCTTCACGGCCCATCTTGCCCAGCAACAGCTCAAGCCCTACAAGGGCCACGCTTGCCGCATTCCTGCCTCTCTCCAGTTTCCTCGCCGTGTTCCAGCCCACACGGCCTCCCTGCTCTGCCTGGAACCCACGCGGCATGCTCCTGCCACGGGGCCTTTGCACAGGCCGCACGTGTCCTTGCCCGGCTGCCTCTTCGATTGGCTCCCCCACTTGCACTCGCTTAGGGAGTCGACCACCGTCCCCCCTCCGTGCAGCTGCGCCCGGTCACCCAGAGACTTGGCATTTCCTCTCCTTCCCTGTTGGTTCCTTAGGCTTTAACAACTTTCTGTGATTCACCTTTTTGCCTTTGCTTCACAAATGCAAGGAACTTGGTCGCTTTTACTCACCAATTCCCAGCATCTAAAACATTGCCTGACACGCAGGAAGCAGGAGCTCGGTAAATACTCGCGGGCTAAGTGAAGGAGCCTTTCGAGAAGCAGCTGCCAGGCCGCGGGCTGCCTCCATCCTGGTTCAGGACCTGGTCCCCGCAGGCTCCCGGCTCCCAGTCCAGCTGCCAGGCCCATTCGGCCCCTGAGGGTGGAGGGTGGGGGCAGGAAGCTGGAGAGACCGGGGCTGCCCGAGCCCCTGCAGCTGCAGAGGGGGTGGGTCCACGCTCCGCCTTGTCCCTGCCCTCCAATCCCACGGGGGTTTCCAGGGAGCCCTTGCTCCCACCACGAAAGGCAGGGGCTTAGGCACGGGCGGCGGGGTGGGGGGGGGGGGTTGTCCAGGACCTTCAGAGCAGGACAGGAATTCCCTCCAAATTTGGATGAACCCCCCCCCCCCCACCGCCCCTGCTCCCAAGACCACACAGTTTAAACACCAGAAATGAATTCTCTGCCAGTTGGGCTGGTTCCCCCTGGGACTGGGGGACAGAAGCTGTCGCAGGCTCCCAGCTCCTGGGTGGTCGTCTCCCCCTGTGTCCTTGTCACTTTCTGTCTGTAACTTGCTGGCGAGCTGTGGCGTTCCCTGGCCCGTAGACCCATCACCCCGATCTCTGCCCCCCGTTCCCGTGCTTTGTCCCGTGCGCGGGTCTCTGGCAGAGCGGCTCTTCTGCGAGGGCAAGGTCACACCGGACCAGGGCCCACCCTCATGATTTCACACAAACTTAGCCATCCCGTTTCCAAATAAGGTCACAGTCACTCGTCCTGGGGGTTGGGACTCCAACCTCTTTGGAGAACACGAGTCAACCCATGACAGACACCCTTCCTGGGTCGTCTGAGATCTGCTTCCCCGTGGCTTCTGCCCCCCGGCCCCCGGGCCCCTCGGCACTCTCCCCTTTGCCTCATCTGCCCCCAAGCAGCTCACAGGTGGAGACACCGTGGTGCCCTCCTGCCCGACGACCCGCTCTCTGCCCGCCCCGTCCCGCCTGGCTCCTTCCTCCGACCCACCCAGGCACGTGACGGCCCCTCAGAGGGGACCAAAGCGCAGGGACTTGAGTGGCACTCCGAGGTCACACAGCCAGCCGGTGGCTTCAGCCTGGGCTGTGGCTCCACACCGCTGCTCCAGGCACCTTTGCTACCCTGCCCGCTGGACCCTGGTCACCTCTTGGGACACAGGGGGTCAGCCAGAGGCCGCCCTGCCAAGCTGCACGCACACACGCTCCTGACCCAGCCACCTCGCCTGTTGGGAGCTGCCGACGGCACCCCAGGCTGCAGGTGACCACGCACAGGTGCAAGGGGACAGACAAAGGAGCACAAGCCAACTAAGTACTGACCCCGCAGGCCGGGCAGGGAGCCCAGTCCCACCCCCGGCCCTGTGTGGCCCCACAGCGGGGGAAGGGAGCTTCCGAAGCTAAGCTCTGCTTTGCGCCCAACCCCATCTTTCAGGCTCCCCAAACAACACCTGCCGTTTCTGGGTGATGTTCCTGGGTGGGTTCCGGTGACGGCATTTCTGCACGTGGAGGCCTGGGCCCATCCCGGGGAGAAGTCTGCGACCAGAGCGCGTGACCCCACCCACCGAGCCAAACCCCGCTTAGGCACCGCCCACTGACGGGGCGGGAAGGGGGCCTCTCCCCCCACAGGACCCCCTCGAGGATCCCGCACCGGGCACAGAGGGCCGGGTGCCGGCTGCGGCTGCCAGTTCCACCGGCCAGCCTCCGTGTGGCGAGGCCCCGTCACCCACCCCCAAGGATCCCTGGTTTCCAAACAGAACGGAGGGATCCCACCCACCTGCGGGACAGTGCAGCTCCGAACCGGCCCGTCTTGGAGGGGAGGCCCGGCCGGGAAAGGGTCATCGCTGGACGCGCGGCGATGTCTCGGCCGGCTGCCACCGGCCAAGTCCCCGTGTGCCTCTCCGACCAGATCCGTGTCTGGGGACTTCGTGTTGGTAGTTTGCAATTAGCCGTGGTGGGCGTATTTACACCAGGGAAATGGGCGAACGCTACACATCAGGCCCTTATGTCCCTAGAGAGCCAGTGGCCAAACACCCACCGACCCGCACACACGCGGACACCCGTGCGCGTGCGTGCAAATGACACAGACGTGGAGGGGTGTGGTTCCAAAGCCAGCCTGTGTCCAGATCGGCCCCAGGTGCTGTGTTTGAAAATGCAACCCCAGATTCCTCACAAAATTTCCAGGCACAAGCTAATTCTCGGGATTTAGCAGTTGGCCAAAAGTGGACGGATCGAAATTGCAACGGCTTATACGTCGGTAACGTAGATACCCTCGATTCCCGTTGACCAGTGTGTCCAGGTATGTGTCTTTGCTTCTGTTTACCTCCAACCTATCCAGATACTTAAAGTGCACACAGTCGGGGAGCCCGGACGGCTCCGTCGGTTCAGTATCTGACTCTTGGTTTTGCCTCAGGTCGTGATCCCAGGGTCACGGGATCGAGCCCCGTATCGGGCTCTGCCCGGAGCACGAAGCCTGCTTAGGATTCTCTGTCTCCCTCTGCCCCTCCCCTACTCGTGCTCCCTAAATAAATAAAGTGCATCTAGTCACGTCTTGCTTTTATGTCCATTTTGACAATATCTGCCCTGCTCTTCATTGTAGAACTTAGTACGTTAACATTAGAAAATAACTATTGAGGGGCGCCCGGGTGGCTCAGTCGGTTGAGCGTCCGACTTCGGCTCAGGTCATGATCTCGCTCTTCGTGAGTTCGAGCCCCGCGTCGGGCTCTGTGCTGACAGCTTCCGGAGGCTCCGTGATCGTCGTTAATTCCAACATATCCAGGTTTCAATCTGTTCTCATTTCCCATCACCTTGAAGAACTTCCTTTGGTATTTTTTGTTGTTGTTCAGGTCTGCTGATGAAAAAAATTCCTTAGTTTTTTGTTTTGTTTTGTTTTTCACCTAAAAAAAGTTTTGATTCAACCTTTTGTCTTAAAATATTTTTGACTGACCGAGAATTGTGGTTTGCGCACTGTCCCCCTCCTTTGGGCAATTTATTATCGTTCCTTTACTGTATTGGAACAAGACCTTATTCCATTGTCTTCTGGCCTAAATAGTTTTAGCTCGTAGGTCCACCCAACGGCTGGTCTGCTGTATCATTTTTTTTCTGGGACCTTTCAAGATTTCCTCTTTACCTTTGGTTTCCAGAAGTTTCACTATAGGGTGCCTCTGTGTCGTTTTCTTTGTATTTTATCCAGTTTGGGGGTTCATGGAGATGACTGAATGTGAAAACGTATGTCTTTGACCAAACTGGAAATACTTTTAGCCATTAAGTTTCAAATACTCTTTGTGCCCTATTGTCTCCTGCCTCCAGAACTCCAGTTACATGTTTGTGAGATATTCGGATATTGTCCCGCAGGTCTCTGAGCCTCCGTTCATATTTTTCAATCCTTTCACTCTATTTTTTTTTTTAAGTAATCCTTAGGCCCAACGTGGGGCTCAAACTCACAACCCCGAGATTACGAGTTGCATGCTCTACGGACCGATCCATCCAGGCGCCCCCATTTGACTCTTTGTACTTTGGGTAATTTCTACTAGGCTACCTTCAAGGTCACGGACTTTCTTTTGGCATCTCTAGTAAACAGAACCAGTGTTTCTATCTTGCTTTTTGTTTTCCCCCCCCCCCCCCCCCCTTGTACTGTCAGGTATTGCATTTGGTTTTCTAGAATTCCCCCTTTGTTTCCTAGGATTTCTATGTTTTTTGCTGAGACGTCTAATCTTGGCATTTCTTTTTTTTTGTTAATTTCGCTGAGACGTCTAATCTTGGCATTTCTTTGTTTTGTTAATTAATAATTAATTGCATGCAAATGAGAGCGTGGATGGAGGAGCAGAGAGAGGAAGAGGGAGAATCCCACGCAGACTCCACACCTTTAGCGCAGAGCCCGACGCAGGGCTCGATCCCACAAACCATGAGATCGTGTTGAGCTGAAATCCAGAGTTGGAGCCTGCTTCGGATTCAGTGTCTCCCTCTCTGCCCCTCCCCTGCGTGTACTCTGTCTCTCTGTCTCTGTCTCTCTAAAACAAACATGAAAAAAAACGTAAAGAAAATAGTGATGGACATGGTTGGATTGAAGCCTACCATTCTGAGCCACCCGGTCGCCCTATTTTTGCATTTTTTGTAAGCACGTTTGCCCTTATGTGCTTGAGAAGGTGTATAATCGCTGTTTCCACATCCCTGGTCGTTATTTCTAACACCCTGGTCTCTGTTGATTGTCGTAGAGTAGGCTGCATTTTCCTGGTCCTTCACATAATGATTTCTCATTGTATGCTAGACGTTGTTATTATGCTGTAGAGGCTTTGGCTTCCGTTGGGAGTCAGGCCGCAAACTCTCCTAGAGGCATAAACCTCAGGCTGGGTCTTTTGGCCACAGCTGGTGTCTGTCCTGCACAGGAGTGGCTCAGGGATCAAGCAGAACTTTGGGCAGAGTTGATGCACGCGATTTAGCCTCTCCCGAGCTGTTTCTCTCCCGGGTGGAACCCCCTCCCCGCTTCCTGGTGACTGTCGTCCCAAACTCTGTCCTGTTCTCCCAGCCAAAAAGGCCAGATTTCTACCGGAGATACAGCCACTCGAACACAAGTGCCGGCTTCAGCCTGGCTCGGTTGTTAAAAGCGACATAACGGAAGCTCACCCTGTGCCATTCGCTTTTCCACGTGTGGCCTCCCCTCCAGACTCTGTCCTTGTTCACTCTCCAGTGCCTTCAAGGCATTGCCTTTTGTTTTTGTTCTTTTGTATTTCGTGGAGCCCATAGATGTCATCTGTGGAAAGGCCGAGTCTTGTAGGAGCTATAAAGCCCCTTTGCTTCTCTCCTGAGGAATTTGGCATATCTCCACCTATTCACTTTTTAAGAATCCGTCCTCTACGTATATTGTTCAGAAAAGCCTAATACCGGAGCGCCCGGCTGGCTCAGTCCCTAGAGCGTGCGACTCTTGATCTTGGGGTTGTGAGTTCAGCTCCCACGGTGGGCGTAGAGATTACTCAAAAGTGGGCTCTTTTTTAAACAGTGCAATACTGTACAATTTATGAACAGAAATAGGGTCGGGGATGCTGAGCACTTCACACGAGTGATAACACACTGTGTTTATCGTGCTCCGACGTTTTCCCCTCCCGATGTGCTATTTGGAGATCTACCCGCGTCGAGCCATACAGACCCAATTCGTTCATTTTCACCCTTCAACCCCATGGACGTAACTCCTTTATCAGCCATTTCTTCTACCGACGGACCCTCAGGCCGCAGCTGGCCACTTGCCGGGACAAGAACACTGCCGTTAACACTCTTCGATTCTCCACCCAGACGCGAGATTGCTGGGCCAGCTTTCGCCCCACCATCTGGCGAAATTGCCCTCCAAAGTGTGCCGATTTACAGCTCTCCCAGCAGCACGTAAAAGCCCGCGCCTCCAAATATCAACAGCGGTTATGTGCGAGCGGTACAATTCCGAGCGATTTCACCTTCTCGTTCTATACTTCCTGTCATTCCGTTCTCTCCCCGCTCTGAGCAGCCTGTTCTTACAACAGCGGGGTTTTCTGTTCGCAAACCAGCAGAACTTGTCCTTCCTCTCCCACCCTCTCCACGTCAGGGCAGATCACCACCCTCGGCTGCCCGCAGGTCAGGTGAGAGGGCCGGCAGGTGCCCGCGACACGCTCCTCTGTCCCTTACCCGCTCTCCACACTTGCCCGTGTCCCGTGCACACTGCATTGGCTTGAAACACGCGGATTTGTGCGTTTCTTTGCGTATTTACTCGCCGACTAGTCCGCCAGCCCCGGAAAAGCAGGAAGCGCATCCTACCCGTCTCTGTTACTGACAGACTGGCACTCCCTGGCTCGAAGCAGGTGCTCGGAAGCACACGGGATGGACGGCAGAGGGGACAGCGCCTCCAGCACCCCGCTCGCACCCCTACAGCGGGGGAAAGAAAGAAACCCAAGCTGAACCTTCAGACTGGGCAAAATGACTGGCCTGGGGCCACGCAGCTGTGGATCCGAGCTGGTGACAGAAGCGAGGTGCCCCGTCCTTGCTCCCCCAGTGACGGCGGCCTGGCTCTCCTCGGGGCAGACCGACCGACCGCGTGCATTCTGCCGACTTTTATGTTCTGGACGGCATTCAATAATTCATCGTGGGTATCGGCGACGAGATCTGGGCAGCCTGCCTAATCTCCGGGGTCACTTAAAAACCTCTGCCGTTTCTGCAAAAGTGAACGTTTGAACAATGTATTCCCCACGTCCTGCCAACAGAGACACCCTGGAGTCCCCGGGTCCGCGTCACAACTCATTGTTTTACGATGAAATGCACCACACGTGTCTCCAACACATGACCACCGTGATCGCTTTCTTCTGCGGAGGAAATGACGGGGGAAATCGTGCTTTGATACAAGGAAGGGTGACAAGGCCACGGCGTGCCGAAGCCGAGATTCCGTAATTATCGTTTGTGAAAGAGAGACTGTTATCAAGGCAGCCAGAGGGACACATCTCGGGGCCACCTCTCGGAGTCAGGAAATTTGAGACATATATTTCACAGACGCGCGTCACCCTGTAAACCCTTCTGCATAATGCACGAGATTTGATTTAACGTCGTTGTTAATTCTGCTGTTCACAGCGGTGTGCTCTTAAGGGAGCCATCATTTTCATTTCAGGGTGGTTTTTTTGTTTTTGTTTTTTTTCCCTGGCAACAGAACCCGGAGGCTTTTCTGGGGTTGTGCTGGAGTGCGTGAGCACAAGACCCCTTCCCAGGCACAGGGGGGCAGAGGCCAGGAAGCCTCCCTGGAGGCCACGGAGGTCTCTTGGGTCCGCTCTGGGCTCTCTGCGCCTGGCTGTGGTCGGTCAGGCGCAAACTCAGAGGGTCGAGTTTGAAAAAGAAGAAGAAGGAAAAGGGAAAAGGCTTTGTGGCAGAACAGAAAGTGAAGGCAGGGTCACCTTCCAAGCTGTGTGATGGGGTCGCTTTGGCCGGGGTCAGCCGAGGGCGTGAGAAGAACGGGATGGACCGAGCACGGTGAAGGGTGAGAGCAGACGAGAACCAGCCCCTATGGAGCAGGGACCCAGCGGAACGCAGCTGCCTGTCGCCGGCCTGTGGCCCCGCGTTGCCGTGTCTGTCCCCTCACCTCTGACCACGTTCGACCTGAGGCCACAGAGCCCTCCTCTCCCAGGGAAGGCGTTCAGGGAGCAGCAGGGACCCCCTCGCAGCATCCGGGGATCCCCACCCCCTCTGCTCCAGAGGCTTTAATGGGATCGACGTCCCTGCGAACTGGATGGATGGCCAGGGCCCAGGGACGCTGGGCTACAGCCCTGACAAGGGCCGGAATCCGTGTCAGAGAAACGGCTCCCCAGCTCGTGGGTCCAAACGGTCCTCAGTGGGAGGGGTCAGCCGTCCACTGGCAGGTGCTGGGAGGTACTGGCCGAGCTCACACGGCCCCTTCTTTAAAGACAGCAAAGCCAAGCACATGAGCTCAGGGAGGGGGATTAACCCCGTGAAAGTGAGAAGAGAGAGGGAGAGGTGAGGGAGGCACCCACTCTCTCCTGGGAGACCCCAGGACCCACACGGGCACCCGGGGGCATCGCTCAGTGTCGGGGGTCGGCACCCCATCCCAGGCCTGGACAGCCTGGGGGGATGTGCAACGGACATTTATCCTTTGCTCCCTGACAGCCCTCCCCCTCTCCATGCAGCAAGAGCTTGGGGCCCCTGACGCAGTCCTGACACACGGCTTACGCTCCGTGGAGGGTGGCAGGCGACCTGTCACCATCCCGTCTGGTGTTACGGATGCACTGTTTGTGCCCCCTCACCCCCAAACCCGTACGTTGAAGCCCCGAACCCCAGGGCGGCTGTAACCGGGGACGGGGCCCTTACGGAAGTAATTCAGGTTGGATGAGGTCACGAGGGTGGGCCTTGAGCCACCAGGATTAGTGTCCTTCTGCGAAGAGACTCCAAAGGGCTCTCTCTGTCTCCCTCTCTCCCCATCCTGCCGGGCGGGGACGCTGCGAGAAGGTGGCCGTGCCCGAGCCAGCCAGAGGGCTCTCGACAGAAGCCGGCCGCGTGGGCCTGCAGAGCTCGAGCTTCTGGACTCCAGCCTGTAAGAAATAAACGTCTGTCGCGTCGGCCCCCAGCCTGTGGTGTTTGTGACGGAAGCCAGGGCTGACGCATCTGGGGCGCCACCCGTCCTTAACCCCAGCCCAGGGTGGGGTGCACGACTCAGGCCTAGGGCAATCAGCACAGACCCGACCACGGTGAGGGTCAAGGCGGGCACGTGGCCCAAGCCTGTCCAATCGGGGTGAATCTGGGGGGCTCTGTGCTGGGAATGCAGAACCACCTTTCTCCGCCATATCTAAGCGGGAAACACAGGGCGCGTCTCCCAACGCAGAGGCGGAACACGACCAGGAGCCCCCGGCAGGCCCCAATCCCCCAGCCTCCCCATGGCCGCCTTTTGCTAAACAACGTCCCAGAGCCCTCCCACTGTGACCCCGGCCTCGGACATGACATTTGCCCTGGCCAACGGGTGTGAGTATCCACACCACCAGCCGAAGCTTGAAAACCACCTGCACCCGTGACGGCCCCCTGCCCGCCCACGAGCGACCCCGGCCCCTGCCCCGCCTGCCGAAGGCATGCGACACCCTCGAGGGAGCTGCGTCCCTCCAGGTGACCTCTGGCCAGCCCGACAGGAGCAGAAGAACCGCTCAGCTCCCCGCTCACCCGCGGACAATGACGAACGGCTGTGACCCGAAGGTACAGTTTGCCACCCGGCATGACAGCAACAGTCGATGCCGGGCGGGAGGCCCTCACTGATAAATTCCCATTTCCGCTGAGGCCGTGGTTACGAACCTGGTAGGTCCGTCATCTCGTCCCAGCCCGCAGCCCAGGGACCACGCACAAGGGGCAAAGCGCAGAACCCCGGACGTTCACTAGAAGGTTCACGAGAAGTTTGTTTAATGGCAAGTTCACAAAACACGACGACAGCACGCACAGACGGGCCTCAGCGTGACGCTTCCGGCACCAGAGGAGTCTCCCGGGCACCGTCAGGGGCCGCGGAGGCGCGGGGCGCGAGGCCAGGCCGTCGGGGTGTCCGGCCTCTAGAGACGGGGCCACTCCGCTCCCCTGCCTCAACAGCACCGGCACCGAGCCCCCCGCGAGCCTCCTGGGTGCTGAAGACCATCTCGTAGTACTCGATCAGCAGCTCGGTGAACAGGTTCATGGGCACGAGAGCACTCAGGGAGGACGCCCCCTGGGACGGCCAGATTAAATTCAGCCCAAAGACACACGCCAGGTTGGAGCTGTTCATCTTGTTAAAAATGCTCTCCCGGGACACCTGCAGGACACACATGAGACAAGGGACGTGACTGTGGGTTCAGTGCTACGGCCCTGCACGGCCACCTCCCGGCTCTGGGCCTCGGTGTCACCACCTGTAAAAGGAAGCAGTCTTTTTTTTTTTTAACTTTTTAATTTTTTTAAGTGTATTTATTTGAGAGAGAGAGAGTGAGCAGGGGAGGGGCAGAGAGAGAGAGAGAGAGAGGGAGGGAGAATCCCAAGCAGGTTCCACACCGTCAGCACAGAGCCCGACACGGGGCCCGAACCCACAAACCGTGAGATCACGCCCTGAGCCAAAACCAAGAGTCGGCCGCTCAACCCACTGAGTCCCCCGGGCGCCCCGAAAGCAGTCAGTCTTGATGCTCTGAGAGACCTCGGGCTCTGACCGTCTCTGAGCTCCTCCTGGACCTCCTCCGCACCCCCAGCCTTCTCTCCCACTCCAGAGGACTCGGGAGGCCCCCTCGGGGACAGGGGTCTCTAGCACAATGGGTGCAAGCTTGGCCTTTGGTGTCACCCAGCCAGACCACCTCTCTGACAGCCACACTCTGGCCAGCGAGTTGGACACAGTCCAGGCCAAAGAGCAGGCAGGGGTCATCGGAGGACTGGGGACAGCAGGGGAGGGGGCGAACCTGCCTTACAGCACTTACAACCCCATGAAGTTAGGATGCATCACCCATTTTACAGATGAAGAAACTGGAGGCCCAGAAGGTGCAGGGGACTTTCCCGAAGTCACGGGGCCAGTCGGGGGCAGGGGGGCCACTTGGGCCCATCTGAAGGCCTGATCTCCCCCTCGCCTCCAGGGTCCTGGGGACCTCCGACAATCGGAAGCAGAGACAATGGCAGAACCTCGGGGGTCATGGGAGAGCAGAGAACAGGGGGTGGGGCATGACCCGGTGAACCCCTCCCTTGGATCTGGTGAGGACAGCAGCCCCCAAGCCCCTGCAGGAGCCCACCGGGGCCAATGCTACATAGCACCAAGCCCCATGGGAAGTTTCAACGTCAGTGCCGTGGAGGACGGGGAAATCAGTCCACCTCCAGCAGATGAAAAACAAGTAGAAAGAAAATTAGGGCAATAACTTAGTTTTTGGCCTCTGACAAATAATTTATTATTTAAAAAAAATTTTTTTTAACGTTTATTTATTTTTGAGACAGAGAGAGACAGAGCACAAGCAGGGGAGGGGCAGAGAGAGAGAGGGAGACACAGAATCTGAAACAGGCCCCAGGCTCTGAGCTGTCAGCACAGAGCCCGACGCGGGGCTCGAACTCACGGACTGAGAGATCATGACCTGAGCCGAAGTTGGATGCTTAACCGACTGAGCCACCCAGGCGCCCCAGTTTATTATTTTTCAAAGCAATCCTGGGCACCTGGGTGGCTCGGTCGGTTGAACGTCTGACTTCAGCTCAGGTCGTGATCTCACGGCTCGTGGGTTCGAGCCCCGTGTCGGGCTCTGTGCTGACAGCTCAGAGCCTGGGGCCTGCTTCGGATTCTGTGTCTCCCTCTCTCTCTGCCCCTCCCCTGCTCATGTTCTGCTCTCAAAAATATGTAAACATTAAAAAAAAATTTTTTAAAGCAATCTCTACACCCAACGTGGGGCGCCCGGGTGGCTCAGTCGGTTGAGCCTCTGACTCTCGGTTGCGGCTGCCCCGCGTCGGGACAGCGTGGAGTCCGCTTGGGATTCTCTCTCCTTCTCTTTGCCCCTCCCCGCCTATGCTCTCTCTCAAAATAAGCAGACGTTAAAAAATAGAAATAAAAAGAAGGTCCCATCTGTAACCGAGGGCGGCCAGGCATGTGACCGGTCAGCAGGGGCGGGCGCAGAAATAGAGCTGCTCCCCGGTCAGGCCTTGAAGTCCTCTGGGCCAGGGAGCGGCGTTCCAAGGCTGGGGGAGACCCCAGACCCCGGGCTGTGTGGGCACCAGGTGCAGGAAGGGCCGCCTGGGCCAGGCACGGAATGGGGGCCTCCCCGCCCCGGGCCCTGCTTAGCCCCCTCACCTCATGCAGGAAGCCCATGAGGTAGCTGAGGACGGCGTAGTTGTGTTCCGGAAGGCTCTTCAGGATCTGGTGGCAGCGGGTCACCCGCAGGCTGCTCTCCACACCTGCAGGGGCACAGGGGTCCCTCCTGAGTCCTGCCCGAGGGGCCGGCATGGGCCTAGGGAGGAGGTCAGCTCTGAGGACACCTCGGAGGTCAGCTCCGAGGTCGGGCCCGGAGCCCTCACTTACTCCCAGGCCGGGTGGCTGTTCGCAGCAAAGCCCTCCCTTCCATGAGCTCTGTTCCCGTCTTTAGAGCCATATTGCAACTCTTACCTCCCAGAAAGCCCGTAAAGCCAAATCACTCACTTTGTAAGTGAGAATGGCCTAGACCAGCGGTCAGCAAACTACAGCCTTCGGACAGAAAGGCCAATTTTTGTCAGTAAAACTATTGGTACAGGGGCCCCTGGGGGGCTCAGTCGGTTGAGCGTCTGACTTCGGCTCAGGTCACGAGCTCGCGGTTCGTGGGTTCCGTGCTGACGGCTCGGAGCCTGGAGCCTGCTATGGATTCTGTGCCTCCCTCTCTCTCTGCCCCTCCCCTGTTCACACTCTCTCTCTCTCAAAAATAAAGACGAAAAAAACAAACTATGGGTACAGAGCCGCACCCACCCACTCACACATCACAGCAGAGCCCGGTAGGGGCAACGCAGACGGACCCACAAAGCCTCAAATACCTACTACCTGGCCCTTTACGGGAAAGGTTGGCCAGCCCTTCTCCAGACCAACTTAGCCTGTCTGTGATGGCCTGCAGCTCAGGTCCCCACACCCACCAAGAGCCTGGGGGAGGCTGCCCCAGACTCAGACCCCCATTTCCTCATAACCACGTCCTCCGCTGAACTCCAGACCTCAAGCCAGGGCGCACCCACAACTATTCACCGTGCTCCCCACGTCCCGATCCCCCAACGCCAACCTCTTCCGGCCAAGCCTTGGGTGGGGCTACCGTGAACGCTTGTGTGCTTTCCGAACACAGACACAAACGTCCCTACCGTCAATGCTCTCGTTGGCCTCTTAAGAGAAGCCTCTCTTTCGTGAACTCAAGCCGTTGTGGGTAACGGGAATGGACAGGGAGTTCCCGCGAAATGATCTTCAAGGAACCAACGAGCTTGGGGGCCGCCACCTCGTTGCCTGGGTCCCAGCTTCCCGGCCCCAACCTCCTCTTTCTGAGATTTATGGTCCCAGAGCACATCCTTGCACGAGGTCCGCCACCCGCCCTCTCTACGGTCTCTCAGGGAAAGAGCGCTCACCGGCGAGCAAGGGGGAGCAGGCTGCCACGAAGCACCGACTGCGTGCCACGAACCGTCACGCCCGATCCTCACAACAGCCCCCACTTTTATGCACCTAAGGGAAGTGAGCTCAGAGAGGTTCAGTGACCTGTCCCCAGTCACACAGCTACTGCAAGGTGAAGCCCAGGCTTGGATCCAGATCCGTGCGGCTCCAAGCCAGTGCTCTTAACCTCCTGGCTGCACACCGGGAGGCGGCCTTGGCTGCAATTCCCTTGTGCCCTGGACACTTCCCGAGTGTCCCTGCACTTCCCGAGCACACGCAGAAGCCCCCTGCTTTTGCCCGGCTTCACGGAGAAACCCATCCCACCTGAGAATGGGCTGCCAGAAAAAAGAGAGGACACTCAGTGAAATTTGCATTTCAGCTAAAGAGCAAATATTACTTACACTAAAAAAAAAAAACAAAAAACAGACATTCACCCTTTATCGGAAATTCACATTGAGGCGGGTGGGCATCCTCTGTTTTCTGTTGCTAGATCTGGTGACCCTACATCTGTCACCGTGCGGCCAGGCCGAGTGAGACCACGGTCCAGAAAGCAGGGTCTCGGTTCTCATCTCAGGGCAGCATCTCGGTTCTCAACGACCGGAATGTTGGGACTTCCTGAGTCTTCAAACTAGCGGAGGGCCAAACAAAAATGGAAACAGCTCCAAACATTTACCCGTGAAATTATAAAGCTGGTGCAACACGACCATTGAAAGGATGAGTGACTGCACATGAGGAGGGAGAGAGGAGATGTGATGCTAACACACGAAAGCCAGGCTCCAGGACCGTGCACAGGAGCGGCGCTCCTGGCGTGAGGGGCAGGTGCCCGCGGGGGACCGCGGGGCTGGGCAGGGACTCCCGTGTCGCTGCTGTGGACCTTGGGGTTTTTGTTTGTTTCCTACGCTATGTGCTGGTGTTATTTCCATCAAAATGGAATTTATTATTATTTTTTTAAATTTTTATATTTTAAAGCTTATTTATTTTTTATTTAACAAAATTTTTTTCTAACATTTATTTATTTTTGAGACAGAGAAGAGACAGTGTGTGAGCAGGGGAGGGGCAGAGAGAGAGAGGGAGACACAGAATCCGAAGCAGGCTCCAGGCTCTGAGCCGTCAGCACAGAGCCCGACGCGGGGCTCGAACTCACAGACTGCGAGATCATGACCTGAGCCGAAGTCGGACGCTCAACCGACTGAGCCTCCCAGGCACCCCTAAAGTTTATTTATTTATTTTGAGGGGGGTGGGGAGAGAATCCCAAGCATCTCTGTGCTGACAGCACAGAGCCCGATGCAGGGCTTGAACTCACGAACCGTGAGATCGTGACCTGAGCCAAAATCAAGAGTTAAGACGCTTAACTGAGCCACCCAGGAGCCCTCTCATAATATAATTTTTTAAAAATTCTCAGCAGCTGCCCCAGCCCAGCCCCACTCCCTGGTGCACAGGATGAGCTTTGCCCCTAAGACACTTGTGCTTTCCATGGTCACATCTCTCCAACCCCGCTGAGCTAGGCATTCCATGGCACAAAACCCAGACCATCAGCATCTCCCAGGAACCAGTTAGAAATGCAGATTCTTGGGCCACTGCCCACACCTATGGAGTCTGAAACTCCGGGGTGGGGCCCAGTGACCCATGTTTTAATGCACCCTCCGGGGGTTCTGGTGCCTGGGGACGTCTGGGAACCTCGGACACCCTGACGAGCCCTCCTGCCCAGCAGGCCTTTCCCTGCTTTCCTTCCAGTAAGTGCCAGACGCCCTGCAGCCACATCACCCTGCCACACCCGGTTCAATGACACGCCTGTCCCTGTGGCCAGCCTGAGCGCTCCTGGTGAGCAGGGCTTACGTGCTCACTCCCCTCCCGTCCACAACTACCCCGCACGGGCTGTGGCAAGCAGGTGCCAGAGTCAAAGAGGAACGTGCGTGGTCGGTAATAACCACAGCACGAGGGACAGCCCGACACGGCCGAATGGCTGAGGTGACTGGCATTTTAGAGAGAGAATGAGGGCACAGGGAGGGGTGCAGGGGTTGGGGGGGGGGCCCTGAGCAGAGTCAGGGAGGGGGTAGTTATCCGGGTGTGTTCATGGGAGAAACACGCTTCTCGTGTCCTGGGACGGGGTCAGCGGTGCAGGCTGGGTTAGGCCCCCACCGTCACGGGACACTGGGGTCTCCTTGAACGTCTACATCTCAGAGCCGGCTCTGGGGTCCCTGACACAGTTCTGGGTGTAGAAGATTCACCTCCCAAAGGGCAGAGGAGGGATTTCTAACTGCAAGCTTTCTACGGTAACTGCTCGAAGAGGGGGTTCGGGGCCTCTGCCCCCCATCAGCCTCCACCCCCCTTCTACACACAGAAGTTGGGGTGCTGGAGGTGGGGGGCTCCCCCACAGCAGGGCAGGGAGGGCCTGGAGGCGGCCCTTGGACCGGGCCGTGCACCCCGAACCCAGAGGCGCCCTCTGCCACGCTGCCTGTCGCCCCAGCTGCACCCGACAACCCCTGCCCCCACCCACGGACGGTGGTGGCCCGGCCCGGCCACTGACACTTGTCCACGGGGCCAGACGGCAACAAGAAGAGGCCGGCAGCCCCTCCCCCCACCCCCCAGACTGGCCCTCGGCGGGCCCCCCCGGGGCAGGTACCCACTGGTGATCCCGAGAATCTGCTCATAGGCCGTGAAGGTCAGCAGCGGCTGGGGAAGCTCTCGCAGGAAGGTCTTCAGGATCACGGCAGGGATGTGGACGTCCCCATAGTCGTCAAAGTTCACGGGCTTCCCTGGACACAGAATGTCGCAAGTCTGAGTCCTGACGGGGCCTCGGAGTCCCGCGTCATGACGGGCCCCGACGCAAACGGCTTTAGAACTCCCGAGGCGGGAGACCTCTCGCCAGGCACGACCCTGTCGCCTGCTGGACCCGGGGGTTGCTGCTACCGTGCCCCCCTCGGCCCTCTGGGGCACCTGGCCGAGTCTGGGGCGTGCCCCCAGTCCCCCCGCCATGTGGGTCGGCCCCGCCTCGGATGCAGGTGCTCGGCGCACGGGCCTGAGGACAGCCAGTCCACACGCGCCCTGCGCCGGCCCTGTCACCGGACGGGCGAACCGTACGAGGGAGAGGAACGAGGAGGGTGGGCGGGGGCGTGAGCAGAGCCAGCCGCCTCAGCAGTGTCGCTGTAGGGTGCTCAGCTCCGAACACGGCCTCCCGACCTGCGGGTGTCGCCGCAGGCAGCCGAGAAAGCGGTGCCGGGCCCGCTGGAGGGGCTGCCGAACGGAGACTCCGTGGAACACCTCAGACCACCTGTCCGCCTGCGATGACGGGAGAAGCCCTCGAGGCACAACGGCAGCGTGCGGCCACCCGCCGAGGGCCGGGGCTCCGGGCGCAGGCCTCGCCTGGGCAGCTGCCCGGCCCCGGGCTATGCTGGGGGTTGGGTGGGGGCGGGAGCCACGCTACCTTGGGCCTGGCGGCTCTGCGGCCGTGGAGGGCTGTGCAGGCCGGGCAGGCGGGAGGCTCGGGGTCAGGGGTCTCTGCGGGGACAGGCTCACCTTGATTGTACAACCGCTGAATCTCGCGGATGGTGTGGACACTGGCCGACCTCCGGAACAGGCCCTCGGTGCGGAGTCCTGAGGAGAGAGAGCCTCCAGGCACCTCACAGGTCCTAGCACTCTGGGTTTCTGGAACATTCCACGACTCCTCCTGCCCACGCGTCACCCTCCCGTGGCTGGCAGGGAATGCTCTCCAGCTCGGTTCATCCCCCCCCCCACCCCCCCGACGCCCACCACCCGCGATCCCCACCTCTATTTATTCCTCAAACTTCCAAACTCCCAACCCCACCTCACTGCCTACTTCCGCGGCCCCCGGGAAGAGAGAACCCAGTCAGACAGACCTGGAGTCCAGCCCAACTCTGTCTCATCCCGCTGTGTGACCGCAGCGAAAGCCCATGGCCTCTCTGAGCTCAGCCACCCCGTCTACAGAGTAAGGCCCTGAGCCCCTGCCTCTGAGGGCTGCAGAAAGCGTCGACGAGGCTGGATATGGCACGTGTTCAAGCACCCGGGGGGCCTCCACACGCACAGCCTCCGCTTAGTCCCGCAGCTGCATCGACACAGGTGACCCGTCCAGTATGGCAGCCACTGGCCACACGTCATGATTTAAATTTCCGTTTAATTAGCAAAAATTAAGTGAAATTAAAAATGCGGTCACCCGACGTAGGAGACACCTAGAAAGTGCTCTACTGGGCTATTGCCGCGAGCAGCTGGAAACTACCGTTCCGGACGCGGCAAATACAGAACGTTTCCGGGTTTCCAGAAGCCCTGGGCTCCCTCCCCAGCCTCTTCCTTCTGAAGCTGGGTCTATTCAACGAATATATTCAGGTCTGAGCAGCCTGTGCACGGACCTTGCTGGTCTTCACCGGGCGGCTTCCCACGGGGAATTCCCACGGGCCTGCACGGTCCGGCCTCTCCTGCCCCACTGCCCCTCGGCCCCCTCCTCCGGCCTCCAGTCTGCCCCATGCTCCTTGCTCCTCCCGGCCTTTGCACGCGCCGTCCCCTCTGCGTGAGTGGCTGGTCCCTCTCTTTTTTTTTCCTGACAGATTGAAGTAGGAAAATTTCTGAGGTGCCTCCCAAAGTCCCGGACCCCGTGGGGCACACTCATTCTGCCCGGTATCCAAACACTGATCTAGGCGCCACAGGGAAGGGACTCTGCAGACAGGATTCAGGCCCAAGGACCTGACCTTAAGATACGGAGATTATCTTCGGTGGGCCTGACCTAATCAGGCAAGACTTTTAAAAGGGACCGGGTTCTTCCTGGCTACAGGGATTTGAAGCATGGAGGCCGGACTCGACAGGTGGGAAGGTCTCTGTCGGTGGAGGGGGCCGCACGGAAAGGAAAGCGTGCAGCCTCTAGGAAGAGAAAGAGGCCTCTGGCCGACAGCCACCAAGGACACACAGGCATCTCTGCAAAGAAGTGAATTTGGCCAACAAACTGAATGAAGGTGGAAGCAGATTCTTCCCCAGAGCCTCCAGAAAGGAGCGCAGCCTGGCGGGATACCTCGAGTTTCGCTTTGCGAGACCCTGAGCAGCCCGGCCCCCGTGTGCCTGGACTTCTGACCCGTGGAAACAGCTTTACAGAGCAAATCGCAATGGAGTCCTCTCGGTTGCGACCGTGAGCCCCCAGAACGGCGGCTGGTTGGGGGGGGGGGGTGCCGTTACCATGGCAACCCCAGCGCCTCAATCAGGGCTGGATACGGGGAGGTGCCCAAAGGGTACATGTTTGATCGTGCATTCATTCAACAAATAGAATACTGAGTTCCCACTTGGAGCCGGGTTTTTTGTTTTATTTTTTCATAAATAAAGGAACTGATGACGTTAAAAAGGGAGAGACTCCCTCCCCTGGTTTCTGACACCTGGTCTTACGCACTATCTTCTGTCTGCTCCCGAAATACGGAACAGAACGGGAGGTGCCGCGAAGGACTTCTCGCCAAAGTAGACACCATTCTAAGCGACGATCAGGTCCTCCGGCTAGAGAGGCGCCAGCTCATAGAACTTTCTAGCATTAGGACATGCAGTTCTGAGGGCGCGCCAGGTAAAAGGCCACCAGGGCCCCCAGCAATGACGGCTCCCACTGCTCGTCGGACGCGCCCCCCCCGCACCCTGCGGCACCTGCCTGCGGGGGGCCACCCCCCTCCCCCCACCAGCAGCCTGTTCGCCCAGAGAACTACGCTCCTGTCAGGGTCCACACTTTCCCCGTGGATCTGGGAACTCTGGCCTCAGGCAGGAGTCCTGGAGGAGCCACAAGGCGCACCCCCTCTAATCACCGAGCGCGCCCACCCCACTGGCGACAGCACCTGCAGACCAAGCTACCTATCACATCAAACGGGTCTCTTCACGGACAGCTTTACATGTCTCATCTCATTTAGGCCCCAGAGCAACCCCGTGAATCAGGCACCGTCATGAACCCCACGGGGCAGATGAGGAATCACAGGCCCAGAGAAGGTAAGTAACTGCCCAAGGCCACACAGCAAGTACACAGTAGAGCCGGGATGCAAACCCAGACATTCTGTGTGCCTGAGTCCATCCCGTGCTGGTCACCCTTCCCGCACGAGGCCCAGCCCCTCCAAGTCCCCGGTCTGCACGGTGCCCGCGACACGAGATGGGCCTCCCAGAGGCCCTCACACCCCTGGCTGAAGCCAGCTCTCGCTTACCTTTCTCTCTTAGGTATGTCACTGTGAATCTCAGCACAGGAGGGATGAGTTCACCTTGATTTTTGTCCTTGAGGCTGAGGGAAAAGAAAAGAAAGCAGGTTTTAGCTGGAGGTGACAGGTCCTCTCCACATCTCTGTGTAAACACGGGACCGAGGAGCCATACAGGGACAGACGCGGACTCGGTGCTCAGACAGTAGGTGTTCTGGCGGCCAAAAGAGAGGCAGAAATAATACACTAGGGCAGCAGCTGAGGGCTCCACCATGATACAGGGGAGACCTGGGGAACGGGGATGGCTTCACGTGGGGCCACTTCTGAGCTAGGTTTTGAGGTATGAGTAGGAGCTCGTGGAGGACCAAAGCCGGGGGGCGGGGAGCATTCCAGACAGGGGGGAGATGCACAGAGGAGGACCAGAGGCACGAGCGGATTTGGCCGTGAGGGCAGATCCGGGAAACCTGGACTGTATGCTGACCAGTCAAACAACATGCCTGATGGAAACCTAACGCGCTGCCTCGGGTGTTTGTTTGGTAGAGAATTGATACACCAGGCAACTTTAAAACACAGCCACAAATACACCACCCCAGCCGGCAGCGAGGATGTGAAGTCACAGCTGCCCACCGTGAGCATTCTACGGCCCCGCTGGGCTCCCGCGTGAAACGTTTTGTTTTTCTCTTTCTCACGTGCTGAACGCTCTTGCCCGGAAGGCAGCGTACTTGGGAGACGGTTGGATGGAGGGGAAAACGCTCTGCAGTCGACGTGCCTGCTGGAGTCCTGCTCTGCGACGTCGTAGCTGAGAAGAGCATGTGTTCTGCGGTTCTCTAAACGTCCGTTAGGTTAGTTTGGCCGATTGTGTTCAAGTTTTCTAGACTGTTGATTTTCTACTTGTTCCATCAATTACTTAGAGAAGGATACTGACGTCTCCTCACGTGCGTCTGTTTCTCCCTCGGTTCTACCACGTTTTGCTTCGTGGATTTTATTATTTTTTTTTTATTTTTTTTTAACATTTATTTATTTTTGAGACAGAGAGAGCATGAACAGGGGAGGGTCAGAGAAAGAGGGAGACACAGAATCTGAAACAGGCTCCAGGCTCTGAGCCGTCAGCACAGAGCCCGACGCGGGGCTCAAACCCATGGACCGCGAGATCGTGACCTGAGCCGAAGTCGGACGCTTAACCGACTGAGCCACCCAGGCGCCCCTGCTTCGTGGATTTTAAAGCTCTGTTACTAGTCTGTAACTTTTTAGGATTATGTCTTATTATGAAATGCCCCTCTTTGTCCCTGGGGTTATTTCTTGTCCTGCTTGGCCTGACATTAGTACAGCCACTCCAATTTTCTTTTGGTTGGTGGCTGCATGGCAGGTCTTATTCTACCCTTTTACTTTTAATCTACAGTGTTTTATCTTTTTACATTTTAAACGTCAGTAGGAGCTTCCTTTTTTTAAATCCAAACTGAGAATCTCTTTTAATTGGAATGTTTTTGCCATTTACGTTTAATGTAATCATCACTGCGGCTAGGTTTCCATCTACCATCTTGCTATTTGTTCTTTACTCGTTTTCTCTCTTTTCTTGACTTTGTTTTATTCTTTAGGACTCAGGATGGAACTACCCCAGTGACCCTCCTGGGTCACCAGCTTGCAGGTATTGGGACTTCTCCATGACCACATGAGCCAATCCCTTATAATAAATATCCTCTTTCTTGGTTCTGTTTCTCTAGAAAACCTACACGAATATGCTGGGTCTGTGTCTCCTGATCGGTTTTTCTCCTAGTTATGGAACACATTTCCCTGCTCCCACCTTGTAATTTTTCTTTGGAAACTTTACACTGTTGGTTGCTGGGGCTTGTGTGTTTGTATTTGCTATTCCTTTGAACGGAGATGAACTTTGTTCTGTCTTGCATCAAGTCATTTGGGAACAGGTAGAGCCTTTCAAGGATCGCTTTGAATTTTGCAAGGGGGGCTCTCGAGCAGTCTTCAGACTAAGGCTAATGTAGCTCAACGGCTAAGACAGAAACAGCACCCAAAGCCTTAAGTGCTGACGTCTCCACTTTAAGTTGGGAGAACACTTACCACGCCCAACCCTGTGTCAGCTCCAATAGTTTCAGGGCCCTACTGTTTTCCGGTGGTACTTTAATTTCCTTTTATATATAGACAGTTTAAACATCCAAAGACTTGAGGGGACAGTCTGTGGAGAACTCTCTGTGCAGCCCCCCCCCCGGAACTCTGTCCCACAAGGTCACCCACCCAGAGCCCCCAAACTCTGAACTCCGTTACCCCACTTTGGCAAGAGCACTGGAGCCTGTCTGGCTTCTCCCTGCTCTGCAGCCTGGAAACATCCCCCGGGCAGTGAGCCGGGGGAGTCGGAGGGCCTGCTCTGTTCATTTCCTTTCTCTCTGGAATCATGGCCCCCTGCTGCATGCTGCCCGGTGTCTGAAAACACCTATCATGATAGGGCTTGTGTGTTTCTCTACGTTCGGGCAGGACGGTCAGTTTGTTCCATGATTCTGTCACGGCAAGAAGCAGAAGTCACCGATTTATTGTGAAAGGGTTTCCGGGGGCAGGGAGGTGGCCACACGCCTGGCCGCGGTCCCTAGTTCCCCCGGGTCTCACTGTGTTCCATCATCAAGTAAGACCCCTGGGGAGACGGGGACGGGAATGGGGCAGGTCTACACCTCCAATCCTAACACACAAATATGGACCTCAGCCTCCTGCCTTGGCTCCCCGAGAACAGCCCAAAGTTCAGTAACCCCCAGCTCTTCTGGAAAAATCAGTCACCTCAACAAATACACAGCATCGTCCTTGCCGTGCATTTGCATATTCGTCGCTTCGTTTGATTCCGACAGGGAACGGGCAGACAAGACAGGCTGTTACTATCCCTGCTTCACAGACGGTGAACAAGGCGTCCCAGGGAGAGGAGTTTCGTTTCGTTTCTTTTCTTTCTTTTTCTTTCTTTCGTTTCTTTTCTTTCTTTCTTTCTTCCTTCCTTCCCTCCCTCCCCTCCCCTCCCCTCCCCTTCCCTTCCTTTCAACTTTACTTATTTTTGAGAGAGAAAGAGCACGAGCAGGGGAGGGACAGTTCTTTCTTTCTTTCTTCTTTTCTTTCTTTCTTTCTTTTCTCTTTTCTTTTTTCTTTCTTTCTTTCTTTCTTCTTTTCTTTCTTTTCTCTTCTTTCTTTTCTCTTCTTTCTTTTCTCTTCTTTCTTTTCTTTCTTTCAACTTTATTTTTGAGAGAGAGAGAGAGAGAGAATCCCAAGCAGGCTCTGCACTGTCAGCACACAGCCCGACGCGGGGCTCGAACCCACGAACCGCGAGATCATGACCATGACCCCCGGGAGGGCCCGGGGGCAAAGGCAGTGCTCTGTCCCTGATTCCCGGAGATACGTGTGCAGAGTAACAGCACCCCTGCCACCAAAATGCGCGTTAAAATACAGCCACTGGCATGCATTCCCATCACAGCGGGACGCAGGGTGAAGGTAGCCAGGGCCGAAGGGGTATCATCTGGGCTTCCAGCCTCGCTGGCGCTGGGCTCCACCCGTGACGATTTTCACCGAAACCACCTCAGGCTGCTTCCTTCCTCATCTGCCCCGGAGCTCTCCCGGTGCCATCATCAGAGTGGCTGGAACTCAGATGAGGAAACTCAGGCTCAGATGTAAGTCGCAGATGGACAAGAGCAGAGACAGGGCGGCGAGCATCCACTGAGGGCACACGCTTAGCCCGGCGCAGGGGGGGCACCACCGGGATACACAGGCAGCCGGACGGAAACCAAAAGCACGGGCTCTGGTACCTGACCTCCTGAGGCCAAATCCTGGTTCTGCCGCCAAAGCGGAGAGGCCCAGATACACCCCTCGACCTGCCCCCACACCCATGCCTCCGTTTCCTCTTCTGTTAAATGGGTTGATAATCAATCGGACCTGCCCGCCAGAGTGCTTAACACCAGCAAAGCCGTGGGACGGGCCCCAGTACTCCAAAAACCATTCAGCGAACGTGACTTATGGAGCAAATGATGTCACGCCGTCCAAAGACGTGACGATTGCTGGGGCGCCTGGGTGGCTCCATCGGTTGAGCGTCTGGCATTGGCTCGGGTCGCGATCTCACGCTTCATGAGTGCGAGCCCCGCATCTGCCTCCGCTCTGACAGTGTGGAGCCTGCTGGGGATTCTCTCTTTCCCTCTCTCTCTCTGCCTCTCCCCAACTCGTGCTTTCTCTAATAAACTTGAAAAATTCAACACAACAAAAAAAAGGCGTAACAATTGTAAAACGGAAAATTAGACTAAAACTGGGGTCAGAGTCCTGACCGTGGACGCTTAAGCAGATGCTACAGGAAATGCACAGAAATTCTGGTCACCCTCGGACCCCCCTCCCCACTAAGGCGCTGGCACACTGCCCCCCTAGCAGGCTGCCTCCTCTTGTCCTCTCTCGGGGCCAGAGAAGGCAGCGGGGACCACCCCTCCCCGCCATCATCCCGCCCACATAGCCTCGCGGCCTGGATGGCGCTCACACGGGGCACGCGGCACCGTTACCCGTCCCGCCTTGGACGCTGTGGGCAAATGGAAACTCACCACCGACACCCAGTCTTTCCCGCATCTCAGGGTCTCAGGCCTCCGGACTGGTTCACAGCACACCTGCGCCCTCCCCGCTGCAGGTACACCCTCCCTATTTCTCTTTCCAGGCCCAGCCAAAAAGCCTCCTCCTCCGAGAAGGCCTCCTTGCTCCTCTCCAAAGAGCGCAGGCTCTGTGTCCGCTGTCCCCCAGCACCGTGTGGGGAGATTACCATGGACCGTCCCCACATAAGCCCAGGGGAGGCCCAGACTCAGAGCAGATGTGGCAACAGAGGCAGAGGTCAGAGCAGAGCACTTTGAAGGTGGGGGACGGAGCCACGAGCCCAGAACCCAGAAAAGAAAGCTGTTTTGACCAAGAGAATACGGCAGAAGCGACCGGCCGTTTTCCGGGCCTCGGCCCGAAGACTCTGGCAGTTTCCACCGTGGTCCCAGGAACCCCTGCCAGAAGCCGCGAGCTGGCCCGTAAGAAGGGGGCCACCCTGGGCATGTCCGGTGGGGAGGCCGTGTCCCAGCTGAGCCCAGCCTTCCCTGCTGCGCGCCAGGACGTGAGGCGGCGCCTCGGACCCCGGGCCCTCCGGAGCAGCTGGGCCACCACTGGACGCCACGGAGCGACCTCTGGCAGCGCTCCCCCCCCGCCCCCCCCAGCACGCTTGCCTAGCTGGGCTCTGCCCAAATTCCCGGCCCCAGAAATCAGGACGCATAACAAAACGGTGGCTGTTTGAGGCTGCTAAGTGCCGGGGGAGGGGGGCTGTCGTGACAGCAGGTAACGGAAGACGGTCCAGAACGCGCAGCCGGGGATGAGCCACGCGTCTGAGCCCACAAGCCCTGCTCCCGTATCTTGTCCGTTTGGTTTCCGTTGTGATTTCATTGGCCCCAATTCGAGATGGGCTGTGGATGCTGGGAGAGGCCCCAGAGCCCCGAGGCGGCCCAGCTGGAGGCAGGCCCAGGCCCAACTCAGATGTGCTGTCGTCAGGGGCGTCTGGGGCTCCGTCGGTTGAGCGTCCGACTTTGGCTCAGGTCACGATCTTGCGGTCTGTGGGTTCGAGCCCCGCGTTGGGCTCTGTGCTGACAGCTCGGAGCCTGGAGCCTGCTTCGGATTCTGTGTCCCCCTCTCCCTCTGCCCCTCCCCTGCTTATGCTGTCTCTCTCTCTCTCTCTCAAAAATAAATAAAACCTTAAAAAAAATTAAAAAAAGGGGGGGGCACCTGGGTGGCTCAGTCGGTTAAGCATCCTACTTCAGCTCAGGTCATGATCTCGCAGTTCGTGGGTTCGAGCCCCGTGTCGGGCTCTGTGCTGACAGCTCGGAGCCTGGGGCCTGCTTCGGGTTCTGTGTCTCCCTCTCTCTGCCCCTCCCCCCCCTTAAAAATAATTAAACATTAAAGAAAATTAAAACAAAACCAAAAGCGTGCGGTCCTTCCGCAGCGATTCCTCGGGGGGATGCGACACCAGCTCTGCTCTTCCTCTGACCCCAGGGTTTACAGAGGACTCCCAAACACGTGGCCCACGTGAACAACCACGAAAACCTTGCCAACGGCACTAACAGGCCTTTGCGTGTCCTGCTCTCTATGGAAAGCTGGTTTCTTGGTGGTTTCTCTTTGCCGGAGCTGTATGTCGGGGACACAAAGCAACATTCGGCCGGCCAAGCGGTCCCCGTGACGTGAGGCGCGTTGCCGCGGGAATGCGGGCGGGCCCTCCCCCCCACCTCTGACTTGGCCTCCCGTGTCCCCCTGAGAGGGACATGATGGCCTGGGACCCAGGCGGTCCCCTCTCCGCGTCCCCAGGGAGAGAGGAACGTGGCGGACGGGTGGCTCTCTTCCTCCTCCTGCTTCCTTTGGGAGCCAGAGCAGTGCAAGTCCTGGCCCTGCCCTCAGGAGGCCAGTGACCTCAGGCGAGGCTCCTAGCTTCCCCAGCCTCTGTTTCCCCAACTGGAAAGCAGAGATGCTGGTGCCCTCCTCCCAGCTGCAAAGAGTAAATACTGAGGGACACAGAAGCCTGTGTTCAGCTGCGAGTCAAATGTACCAACGATCCAAATCAATGGAGCTCTAGGGGCTGAGTGACGTCCCAGGCCACACGTGGGCGGCCCGTGTCGGACCAGGAAGCGGGCCCAGGACGCCGCAGTGACTTGCCCGGGGTCCCACAGCTAGGGGGCCTGGGTCCGCCGATTCCAAAGCCTGGCGTAGCGAACGTTCTTGGGGAGTGGGCCCTGCTGAGACGTGTCAAACGGGCCGACGCTGATGAGCTACCCCAAGACCCCCTTGCCTGCAGCTTAGCTCACATTTCTTTCTTTTTTTAACGTTTATTTATTTTTGAGACAGAGAGAGACGAGGATGAATGGGGGAGGGTCAGAGAGAGAGAGGGAGACACAGAATCTGAAACAGGCTCCAGGCTCCGAGCTGTCAGCACAGAGCCCGACGCGGGGCTCGAACCCACGGACCGTGAGATCATGACCTGAGCCGAAGTCGGACGCTTAACCGACTGAGCCGCCACCCAGGCGCCCCCACATTTCCTT
The DNA here is from genome assembly GCF_018350195.1 of Panthera tigris. Taxonomy (NCBI): domain Eukaryota; kingdom Metazoa; phylum Chordata; class Mammalia; order Carnivora; family Felidae; genus Panthera; species Panthera tigris. The sequence goes on along the minus strand of NC_056666.1, from coordinate 136,093,535 downwards.
TTTCTAAAGCAGGCTTCCAGGGTGGGGAGGGGCCTGTAAGATCGTGAGACACTGAGGTCCCAGAAGGGGTGTGCCCGAAGTTGCAGGGCCCCCAGCCAAGCACGCCTCCTCCCCCGTGCCCTCAAGGCGCACGGTCCTCCAGCCGGGCCTCTCGTGGTGAGCCGCGGAGCGACTCATCCCCTGGGATTCGATGACCGCTCTCGGCAGCGCAGAAACCCACGCCGTGGATTTCTCCTCCCTCCCATCGCCCACCCGCTGGCTCAGAGAGGGGCTTGCTCAGTGGACTGGGTCAGTGCAGAGGATGACAACCGCCCCCGGGGCTCTGGATAAAAGGTGCTTCCTGGCTGGGAGGGGACGCCCAGGGCAGCAGCGAATCCTTTCTCACCGGGTCCCTCCCTGTGCACCCCGATGTGTGCGGGCCAAGGCCAGGGCCAGGTCTCCACAAGGACGCATGGATTACTAGACCCACAGCCTGAACTAAACTTCCAAGGTGCGTGCGGCAGGCGGGCGGGGGGCTCTCCGCGGGTCAGCACCGTGTGCTCCCGGCCAACCGTCCGGCCCCAGAGGGCACCGGGGGTTCTCGGCACATAATCCTTGCTTGGAGTGATCAGCAGGTTCCTGCCCTGGTTTCGCAGGTGAGAGGCACACGAGTGAGGACAGGCTGTAGCTTTGGAGCGACGGGAGGGACGGAGCGGGAGGAGCAGCTGGCCGGCCCGGCCGGGGACCCGGGCTCTCCCGGCCCTCTGACGTGGTCATTGACCTCTCGGCCCCTCCCGGTTCCGGGAACGCCTCGCTGGGCCACAAAGGCGGCCGGGAGGTCCCGGGCGCCCACGGAACCCGGCAGTGCACGTGGACAACCGCCGCGTGCAGGGGGCCGAGGGTGTGCCGGCGTGCCGCCAGGCCTGCTGGCTCCATCGCCGTGCCCGCGTGGCGACAGAAGACAGAGCCGGCTCAGAGAGGCAAATCGTTTCACCGGAAGTCACACGGCCTAAGGGTTCAAGTGAGAATCGGACTCCCAGGCCCTTGTAGCCGGAGCAGACCACGGCCTTGCATCCCGGGGTGGGGGTCTGGTGGGACTGACCCCCCCCCACCCCTGCACAGCCGGCCTCTGTGGGAGGTGGAGGAAGAACCGGCAAGTTTCGTATCGTTCGCCAGACCAGCCCCCGAAACTCCCCGTGGGGCGGGGGGTTCTGGCAAGTCAGGCCGGCACACGACTTAGGAGCAGAGCCCAGGGAGGCCCGGCCCGGCCCCCACCCCAGAGGCCCTTCCCCAGGACGGCGGCTTCTGCTCTCCGGACAGCCACACGGCGCAGGAGACCAAAGACGGGTGTTCCCGGGCACGCAGGGAAAGAGAAGCGAAAGCCGGGCACCCCTCACTCCCTTCCTCGTGCGAGTGGCCGCTGGGTCAGCGGGAACCGTCCGCTCTGGGAGAGGAGCAGCTGGAAGTCACGTGGTCCTGCTCATTAACGAACGGCCCAACGGGGACCTCTGCCTCCGTCGCCCCCACTTCCCACTCCCTGCAGGTGCGAAGCAGCAGGAGAGGTGTGGGCAGGGGGACCCACCGCTTCCCCCCGAGTCTGGAAGCCCCCCACCCCTCTCTTCTCCCACCTGCCCACCTGCTTCACCTGTACGTGCAGGACGGAGCACACAGGCGAAGGAAATGCCACCGGGAATCTCTTTTATTTATAAGAGAATTTACGGGTGTCACCGTTAGTGCCTTTTTCTCCCCCTCTTATCTGACTTAAAAGGCCACAGAGCAGGGCAAGAATGACAAAATGAAGACCTAGTTTGTGTGCCCATAATGACACAGAGGGGAGAAGGGACAGGGGACGAGTTTTGTGCGGTGGCGGTAAGGCGAGTAACGTTATCGCCACTAACAACCAGTTTGTGATGAACGAAGCTATGAACTCTGATCCCAAGACGCAAACTATCGCCAAGTGTCTCGAGAAGAAATGCAAGATGTGAAAAGTTATGACGCGTGAAGACACTGAACTGTCATTTTAAAACTTCCCACGAAGAAAAGCCAAAGACATTGCCGTATGAGGTGACCGCAGATCAGTTCTTACGAACACAGACACCAAATCATCCGCAAGGTACCAGCAAAGCAAATCCAGCTACGTAGAAAGAGATTACCCACCACGAACACGTGCGATTTATCCCAAGGATGCAAGGTCCGTTCAACATAAAAATTGATCAATGTAGCCACCATGTTATTAGAATAAAGGACAAAGCCTCTGTCATCATCTCCATAAAGGCAAAAAAAGCACATGGCCAAATCTCACATCCCTTCATAGGAAAAAAACAAAACAAAACCCACCACTCGATGAGCCAGGAACACAAGGGCTTTTCCTCAGCCGGATAAAAAGCATCTATGAAAAACCCACAGCTAATACCATATTTAATGCTGAAAAACGTAGCCACTTCCCGGTAAGAAGAGGAAAACACAAGGATGTGTGCTCGCCCCACTCCTTCCCAGCACTGGAGGTCCGGCCAGTGCGATCAGGCAGGAAAAGGAAGTGAAAGGCACCCCGGATGAACGGGGAGAAATAAAAGTATCTCTATTTACAGACGACAGGGTCTTGGATGTGGAAAATACTAAACAAAAAATCACAAAACATCCATAAGAACTAATAGATGATTTTACTTAGGCAGCAGGATATAAGATCAGCTTACAAAAATCAATTGCATTTCTTTTTTTTTTAACTTTTTTTTAAATGTTTTATTTTTGAGACAGAGAGAGACAGAGCGTGAGCAGGGGAGGGGCTGAGAGAGAGCGAGACACAGAATCCGAAGCAGGCTCCAGGCCCTGAGCTGTGAGCACAGAGCCCGACGCGGGGCTCAAACTCACGAACTGTGAGATCATGACCTGAGCCGAGGTCGGACGCTCAACCGACTGAGCCACCCAGGTGCCCCAAATCAACTGCATTTCTATACACTAGGAGCGAACAATCCAAAAAATGAAATCACAAAACAATTTCTTTTACAACAGCATCCCAAAGAACAAAATACTTAAAAAAAAAAAAGACATTTAACATAAAATCGCAAAACACATAGACGGAGAACTGTAAACCATCACTGAGAGAAACGTAAAAGATCCAAGTTAACAGAAAGACGTCCTGTGTTCATAAACCAGAAGACGCAATATTGGTAAGACAGCAACGCTCCCCAAACTGACCTACAGGGACGGCACAATCCCTACTGAAACCCCAGCTGCCTTTTTACAGAAACGGACAAACCGATTCTAGAATTAGTATGGAAACGCAAGAGACCCCAAGGGGCCAAATGTTTTTATTTATTTTTGAGACAGAGCATGAGCAGGGGAGGGGCAGAGAGAGGGGGAGACACAGAATCCGGAGCAGGCTCCAGGTTCCGAGCGGTCAGCACGGAGCCCGATGCGGGGCTCGAACTCACGGACCGTGAGATCATGACCTGAGCTGAAGTCGGACGCTCAACCGACTGAGCCACCCAGGCGATGGGCCATTGATTTTTGACAAAGATGCCAAGGCAATTCAGTGGCGGAAAGAATGCTGTCTTTAACAAACGGTCCTTGTGTGCGTGGAGTCATCCGGGAAGGCTTCCTGGAGGAGGAGACTATGAAGGAGGACTATGAAGGCAGGCAAGCCTGGCAGCAGGAACGGGTTCCCGTGGTCCGCACACCCTGTTGTTATGCACCCCCCCGGGCCCTGGAGGTGGGGAGGGCATGGTTTCACCTCCAGTCACAGGGAGAGAAACTGGGGTTGCTTAAGTTAACCAGCCTGACTTCCCAAAGCTGGGACCCGCGTCCCCCCTCTGCCCTGAGGAGGCCCTCCCTCTTTCCGCTACCCCGTATCTGCCCACATAGAGCCGTACCAAGTGCACACGTGCATTTTCTCTCTTCAGCGATGGCAAGGGCCAAAGATACCTCGAGTCTCTGACGTCCCCCTTGATACGTTACCTTAATTAGCTTGTTCTAAGGTGACAGCTTTCTGTTGCGTGCTTCTGAACTTAACGCAGCAAATTAACATTTGCGAATAGGATTTGGTGATGAATTTTAACGACTTCCATTCATTCACGGTCCACACAGATTACATATTTGCTACTCTACTTAATACGTTTATTGCCGTTTTATTGTAGTCGTTTGCAATGAAACGGCATAAAGTATTAATTTAAAGAGGCAACCGCATGGATCATCTCTCAAAAGTGGCACACACGATGTTTTCCAAAGGCTGTCCAGTGAGACTCGGCACTCCCTAAAGATACAAGGAACCGGGGCGCCTGGCGGGCTCAGTCGGTTAAGCGTCTGACTTCAGCCAGGTCACGATCTCGCGGTCCGTGAGTTCGAGCCCCGCGTCAGGCTCCGGGCTGATGGCTCGGAGCCTGGAGCCTGTTTCCGATTCTGTGTCTCCCTCTCTCTCTGCCCCTCCCCCGTTCATGCTCTGTCTCTCTCTGTCCCAAAAATAAATAAAAAACGTTGAAAAAAAAATTTAAAAAAAAAGAAAAAAAAAAAAGACAAGGAACTGATTTTTACAGTTAAAACTGGCCCCAGAACAGGAATGAACCAAGACCTTTATAAAGGCATTTCTAACACCTGTCTTCGATCTGGTAACGGACATCTCTGGAGTTCAAGCTCTGTCAACGCACCCTGAAAGACACCTGCTCAAGACAGGGGTCCCAGGGTGACTCCCCCATACTGTGCTCAGAGAGATGGCTGTAGAAATCCACGACTTAGAGGTGTTTCGTCTTTCATTTTTAAAGCTTTATTACACAGGGACGCCTGGGGCGCTCAGCCGGTTAAGGTCCGACTCTTGGTTTCCCCTCGGATCACGATCTCGAGGTTTGTGAGTTTGAGCCCCACAGCGGGCCCCGCCAGCACGGAGCCAGCTTGGGATTCTCTCTCTCCCTCTCTCTCTCTGCCCCTACCCCGCTCATGTGCTCTTTCTCCCTCTCTCAGAATAAATAAATAAACTTGAAATAAATAAAGTTTTATTATTAGACAATAGGAGACAGAAGTGGTTTGGAACAACGAAATCAGCGATCTGAAAGGCATCACTGGAGTCGTCAGACGAAGGCACTGATGACGGAAGCAGCACGGATACACAGGCCAGGCCGAAGGCAGAGACACAGACAGCAGAAGCCTCAGGCCTGAAAATCCTGGAGCCTGGGCCCGCCCGGTGGGGGGGGGGGGGGGGGGGGGGGGAGGGTCCCTCCTCACCAGCGCCCCCAGAGGGGCCCGCCGTCACTGCATCTGCCAGTGCCGCCTTCCCAGGCTGGCGGCAGGAGTGCCGGGGCCACACCCACGGGCGGGAGCAGGTCACTCCAGTACATACCAACAGCGTGTAAAGAAGGAAACTTTGGTAAATTTTTGTTCCGGATACATTCAGGGAACACTGTAGGTCAACATATCCTGCGTTCGCTAAGTGCTTACAAAATAGCTCTCCAGGGAGACCCCACCTGTGTGTGTGTCTGGGGAGGGGAAGCAGCGGTGAGACCCCAAAGGTCTAGAGCTGAGCTGTCCAGCGGGGCAGCGGGAGGGGGGCACATCAGATGGGGCCACCTGGGTGACACGGTCGGTTGAGCATCTGACTCTTGGTTTCGGCTCAGGTCATGATCTCAGGACTTGTGGGTTTGAGCCCTACATCCGGCTCTGCACGGACAGTGTGGAGCCTGCTTGGGATTCTCTCTCTCTGTCTCTCTGTCTCTCTGTCTCTGCCTCTCCCCTACTCACGCCCACACGTGCACACACTCTCTCTCTCAAAATAGACAAACATTAAAAAAACTTTTACATCAGTTAAAATTAAATAAAGTTAGAAATTCAGTGCCTCAACTGCACTGGCCACATTTCGAGGGCTCAACAGCCACAACCTGGCAGTGAGGACCATGTCTATCATCGCAGAAAGTTCTGGAAGACAGGGCCTACCTTTAGCTGCGGTGACACACCCGAGGTGCCGACTCCCACCCCCTTACCAGCCCCGCCCTCAGCTCCTTCTCCCAGGCCCCCCACCCCCGTACCTCCTTCCCCCACATACCTCTCCCTGCCCCACAGTCATTTCCTACACCTGCCATAAACTAATCGCTACAAACTCCGCAGCTCAAAACCACAGAAGCTTCCTATCCTGCACTTACGGGGGTGTCAGAAGGCTAAAAACAGGTCAACACGGCTGTAGTTTTACAGAAGCTCTAAGGGACGATCTGTTCCTTGTCTTTCCCAGCTCCAAAGGGCGGCCTGCATCCCCTGGCTCGAGGTCCCATGTCACTCCAACCTCCGCTTCTGTCCTCAGGCCTCTTCTCGGACTCAGACAGACCCTTGTGGTGACACCGGGGCTGCCTGGATGATCCGGGATCATTCCCTCCCCGTCCCACGATCCTTCCCCGACTCACATCTGCAGTTTCTTTCACCATGTAAGGTGACACCACCATGGGCTCAGGATCAGGACACTGACGTCCCCGGACGCCATCATTCTTCCCACCACATCCTACCCCCTTCACTCTAGGCCAAGAAGAAAGAGGGGGTCCCCAGCGTCTGTCTCCCCTGTGGCCCCGGAGCCCGTAAGAGGGAACAATGAAGGGTCCTTGTGCCCAGATGCCTCAGGAGAGACAAGTGACAGGTACGAGGCAGCACGTAGGCACCCCCCAGCGCCCCAGCCAGGATACCACCCCGAGAGTCTCCGTTCTCATCCCTCCAAACCGCACCGAGTCCCACTGTGGATCTTAAAGGTCATCAGCTTTTCGCGTGGGAAAGCACACTACATGCCACCTTCCGACACGAGACGACCGCCTAGTGGGACCCAGCACACTGCTCTCCGGGCCCCACCCCCACCCTGCAGACCCTGGTCTTCCTACACGTGGTGTAGACCAGACCCGACCGCCCGGCGGGGCCGCGGGATAAAACATCTCCTTTGTCCTCCGTCATCCCAGGTACCCGAGTGCCTGGCCAACTGCCCGAAGCCGAACGCACGAGCACGGCCAAGGCACTTGTTGCCAAGCGGGGGAAATATCTGGAGAGGCTCCCGGGGCAGCCTGCTCGGGTGGGGTGGTGATGCAGGAGGGCCCTGGATACAGCCCAGAGCATCAAGGAAGGCTTCCTGGAGAAGGTGCCTCCGAAGGAGACTCCAAAGAGAGGAAGCTGGCCCGGAACCCTTTGGGGAGGGGGCGTCAAAGGCCTAAGCTCACGTCATCCACCTCGCTCACTCCAGAAATAAGCAAACAAGCTGAGGTGGGGAGTGAGTTCAGGGTCGCGTGGCTAAGAAGGGGTGCGATCAGCCAGGAAGGGCAGGACACGCTGTGACACGAACACTCCCTGCTCGGCGGCTTAGACCCGACAGGAGCGCGTTGCTCCCTCGTGCTCGGCGTGGGCGTCAGCGGGAGGCACGCAGCGGTCACTCGGGCCACGACACGAACTCGCTTAGTGGCTCCCAAACTCCCCTCCCGACGTGGCCTGCCCCACCGTGGCGCCGGCTCGCTGGCCAAAGCAAAGAACAAGACCACGCTGCACTCCGGGGTGGTGGCACGCGTCCGGCCGTGGCCCGGGAGCCGGGAGCCACCGCAGCCGGCGAGCAGCACCGAGCCCCGGAGACGAGAGCTCTGCTCGCCGCCGCCGGATCTTGGCGCGGCACGGCGGGAGCGCGCGCGGCACGGCGGGAGCGCGCACCGCGCACTCCCCGGTGCAGGGAAAGGGCGCCTTTCGCATTCTCCGCAGGGTAAGCTGGGCTGCGGAAGGAAGGGTCTGGGGACGACCTCTCCGGGGCGTGGGAGTGTCCCACGGTCCCACCGAGGAAAAGAGCAGGCCGCGGACCGGCTCACTTACTATTGCAGACTGACGCCAAACTGCTGGGTGGGCAGAGGGGGCCGCGGCGGCGGCGTCTTGGCGGGAGCGGGGACCCGGCCCCTGTGCAGGTTCCGGAGCTTCTCGTCGTATCTGCGGACACAGCAGAGGCGCGGCGCTCAGCTCGCGGGGGAGGAGCCTCGGGCCACGGGCCGGGTGCCCCGAGCCTCACGCTTCTGGGCCCACGTGCCGCACCACCACCTCACACGTGTGCGGCTGTGTGCGCGGGTGCATCCGCCCCGCCCCCACAATCCCCCGCCGTCCTGGGCCTTCATCCCACCCCGGCACACGTCCAACCTCGCCTGCCAACCCTTGGCCAACATTTCACCCACGTCTT